>NC_047658.1:133494532-133824532 GCF_011762505.2 Arvicanthis niloticus
ACTTACCACTGTGTTTATGAATGTGGAGTTTCACTATGTTGTGGGGGTGAGAGTGGGGAGTGAGAAGGACCATTGTGGTATAAAAGCCTAGCAGAATAGATGTCAGTAAAGCTATAGGCAACATTTGTGACTGACAGCCCTCTGGTGGATCACACTCAAGACGGGAATGGAAAACTTAGATCTTAGCCTGGAGAGATGGTTCAGCCCTAAGGAGCTCTTGCTGTGTGCTCCCAGAAGATTAGGTCACAACTCCCATCTTGCAACTGTTTTATAAGTCCAGTTCCAGGTATCTGATAAGCTTCTTCTAGGCTTCTTGGATACTTGTGCAAATGGGACATACACTCATGCATACATGAACACATACACATCAAATGAATACACAAATAAAATATCAAAAAGCCCCAAGAAGACTTTTTTTTAATTCAATAAAAGATTTTTATAATAGAAGAAACATAAATCTCCATATTGTAGATGTTCACTGAGTCCCTAAATCCATGACCAGAACCTTGACTTATTGCCATAAAAAGAATAAAGAGGAAATTTTTAAGCCATCCGGAGGATGAAGCATAACTCCTGTGAGGAGAGATGAAAACAGCTCTGTTCAGTAGCAAGACTGGAAACAGTCTATAAGACAACAGAACTCGACCATCACACTTCAGAGAAGAAAACGATTTCTAATTGTGTTTTACTCAGAATTGTTTCTATTATTGCAGTAATTATTATTATAGCTTAGGCTTTACTAGATATAGCCCAGGATGACCTTGCACTTGTATATTTCTGCCTCTGCCTCCTGAGTGCTGAGACCAGGAGTGTGCAGTGCCACACTCAGCTTGTACAGAGAATTACAGAGCCAGGATTTCAGCCATAGATGATGCACAATAATGACAGGGATTTCACTTATGACAAATTTCAAGGAATCTACTTCCCATATTCCTTATTAGCTACTGGAGGAAGACATGAGCTCCAGGGAAGAGGAGATGGGAAAAGTAATGAGGTTTTTGTTTTTTGTTTTGTTTGGGTTTTTTGTTTTCCCCCAGATAACAGGAAGGAAAAACCCAGGTAAATCATGGTAAGCCTGGAGTGCAATAATGAAATCTACAGCAAGAAGAGGGGGCAAGAGGAAAGAAGAAAATGTGATTAGTAAATTTACAAACCCTATTTGACTGTATAACTTTTTATAGTGATAGGTTCTGAGAGAATGTAGAAAGAACTCTTCATGGGTGATAATAAGCCTAAACAAATCCAGGAAACTAAAGCATCTTATGGTTAAGAAACAAACAAAACCGAATTTGTCACATTCAACACTTGTTCTGTGAGTGTCTAGTAGTTACAGTAATCTGTGTATCAGTGACAGTGTGAACATGAAAAGTGTGTTATGTTCGTAAGGCACAGGAAGGGCTAATGGAAGAATGAGGGAAAGTGGTATAAAAGAGCCAGAATATTTTTTAAAATCACAATGAGAGGTGAATGAATAGTGTTTAAAATTGAAACTGGGAAAAAACGATATAGGCATGATATTTAACAATACTTAGAAAACTAGAAATAAATGAGTTTGTGCCGAGTGCAAAGTGGCTATTGCTAGACAAGTGGGTCGTGGTAAGGAAGACTGTCTCGGGCCACACTTTCAGCACAATTATCTTTTTAAACAATGTATATTTGTGGCAGATTGGTGTGAGCTTCTAGAAAGTTCTAAATAAACTGACGGATGCAGACAGATGGAGCAGAGCTGGCATTTCATGGCTTCTCTGCTGTCTAACCATGTGAACAGAGGTAAAGAAAGAATGTGCATCTGTGGAGGCAGCTCAGTTTATGCTAAGTCCGTGCCCCTGCTTGGAGGTGTTTGCCCGTGAGCCTTCGTTGTGGCTGACTGACCCACTGACCCACTGACTCATTAGATCTGACCGTGGAGTGCCTTGCTTTCCTGGAATCACAATTCAGGTATAACATACATCATCACAGGTCTGTAGACTGTTTTTACACAAGTATCATTATAGAAGATTATGATATTTGTGTTCTCTAGAAGTCAAACGTTTTGTCCTTAATTTTAAAACATTTGAAAGCTTTTCAAATCATGTTGCTGGCATTATAAAACACTGTGATCTAGATGGGAAACCAGAACTAACTTGGTTGGAAGATCAAGAATTGGTTAATAATCCTGTCTTCAGTCTGCCTTGACCTTACTCACTCAAGCTTCAACCCTCTGCCAGCTCTTGTTCATTTCAAAGGGAAATGGTGGTCACCCATGTGCAGTGCTCCATGCTGTGCCAAAATGATTGGCTCTGTGGAGTACTATCCACTTTCCTCCTAAGAGAGGAAAACTAGCTACTGTGACATAGGGATGTGTGTGGAAACCGGGGTTCTATTAAACTCATGACATGTGTGACTGTCTCTCTGCAACGTGTTGATATCAACATAGCCATATTAAATGCTTTTAAATAAGTTATCATACATAATATCATTTGAAGAGACATTTTATCATTTTATTCTTTAAACGGGTGTGTTCTTTTTTGTTGTTTCTGTTCAGTTTTCTTTCTTTCTTTCTTTCTTTCTTTCTTTCTTTCTTTCTTTCTTTCTTTCCTTTTTCCCTTCTTTCTATTACATCTCAACAGCAGGTTTTCTCTCTATCCTCCTCTTCTCCCAGTCTCCCTCCCACCCTATCCATGCCTCCTTCATTTCTCTTCAGAAAAGGGCAGGGCTCCCATAGCTATCAACCGGCCGTAGCATATGGAGTTGCAGTTATACTAGGCTCCTCCTCTTCTATTAAGGCAAGATGAGGCAACCCAGTAGGAAGAATGGTTCCAAAGGCAGGCAACAGTCAGAGTCCGCCCCTGTTCCAACTGTTAGGAGTTCTAAAAGAAAACCCAGTTCCAAACTAGGTTAAGAACTAATTTTGTTCTTAACTAGGCATTCTTTCATCTCCTCACTCTATTTCAGGTACTTGATACAGGGCACATAGATACAAAAGGCTCACATCTTCATATACTCCGAGCTGGAAGTGTCATGATGCTTCTGAGCAGTATGTGTCTGCAACTGATTAGATAAACCAGATAGCCTGACCATTCCTATTTACCCGTAAACTGTATTTCAGTGATGTAAATAAGGAAATGTAGTCATTGCTCACACGTGAGTAGGGAAACTGCTACACACAAACTCAGCAATGTTTAAGTTAGTGTGTTCACACATATGGCAAAGATAAAGTCATATTTAAGAAGAAAGGCCATAATGCTGCTGGAGTAACCAGGGTCAGGAATGCAGAAAGGGGAAGTGATTAGGTGTTTTCAGATATGTGCTAAGAGAGGAAAGTGTGAGGAGTTGTACTAGAACTGCCTGCTGCTGACAAGAAAATGACTGTCTAGGGGCATAGCAGTGACAGCTAGACTATGTCTTCTATAATCCTGGATCTAAAATGCTTTGCAATTGATTTTGGTATTAAATGTTCAGATGGTGAGGATTCAGAGGGAGCTCATGAAATTCTAGAGGCATGTGGATCAGGTCAAACCTTTCTGTGACAAAGTTGATATGCAGCGACGATATCAGCAGAAGTGACCTGTCAGGCATGAGAGTTTTGGTCAAGAGGCTGACCAGCTTCGAGGTGACTAGGGGTAAGAAGAGGGTCTCCTTGAATAATTCAGGCTTAAGCAAGACTCTCTACCAAATGAGAGTTTGAGATAAAATTGATGGATTATAAGTTTTCTATTACCTTTTTAAAAAATCAGAAACAGTCCATTATTATATATGATCTAAGGCATTCAAGGATTGAGCAAGAGCATGATCATGGCCTGACAGGGAAGGCCATGCAGTATAGGGCACAGAAATAGGATCCACACACAGATCCTTGAGTGATAGGGTCTATATTTGTTTGGTGAGCCATGCCAGTCAGAATCCCAGCAAGAGACAGATGTTACACTCAAGTATGTGGTAACTGGTAGCTTCATCAAGGAATAATTTGCAAGGGCATTGATGCGGGTAAAATTCCATTTATTGGTCCTGCAAACAGTGGAATCATTATTGCCCTAGACAGAGGGGCACAATAATGGAACTGTCCTCAGACTAGAGTTAGTAATTCCAGGTGTAGGTGCATTACTGCAAGGAGATAAAGCTGTAAGGATGTCCCCTAATCAGGATGATTTGTCATGAGGGACTCAGAGGAAGAAAGTCCTACTACACTCAATTTTCCTCTTCTCAACCACTCTGTTATTTAATTTATTATCCCCACACCCCATTATCAAAACCAGGGGAAACTGGAGGAGATTGGGGGATCATTGCCATCATTATAAATTAGTTCGCCAGGACACAGAGCAGGGCAGGTAGGAGAAGAAAGTGAATTCTGACACAGCAGACATAACATATCCAGGACAGAGGTGTCGGAGACTGTGACACACTTCCTGTCCTGAATGGTATTTTCTAAATATGTTCTTTTCCTCTCAGATTCGCAGGCTGATCTTATACTAAGTGAGGAAGAGGGCTTGGTCACATGGAACCAAACCCTTCAATATGGAGCTCATCCTGCCGAACTGAGTTCAGTAAACATATTGTTAACTCGCCTTGGGATATGTAGATATACTAATGTGCAATTGGCTCTACAAAATGCTAATTAGTAAACTAGAATTAAAATAATTTAAACACACCAAGAAACAGCCATCCAATGAGGAGGACATGAGGGTTTCTCTTTATGGTGGTAATGTGATGGTTCTTGATGGTATTGGTGCTGATGTTGGTGTATGAGAACATCATACACATCAATAAATCCCTGGGTAGGCTCCTAGTTTGTATATAAGGGATCAGGCTTAGAGAGGTCATGTCACTTGTGTAAGGACACAGTTTGGATGTGTCTTTTATCAGCTCTTGTGTTGTAAGCTGGACTAAATTCAAGTGTTAAATGTATTTGGAAGTAGAACCGTTGGGAGGTAATTGTGTTTAGATGAAATCACAAGGATAGAGGTATCTAGGACGGATTAGTCACTTTATAAGAAGAGAGAAGGGTTATTTATACACTCGTTCCAAGTTAACCCATGAGAACTTCTGCACCTTTGCAGCAAGAACACTTGTAGCCACACAAATACAAGGCCATGTTCTTGAGCTTCCCAGCCTCCTGAACTTTGAGTCATTATAAGCTTCTGTTCTTTGTTCATTTCTTGCTTTCAGGTATTTTGTTATAGAAACAGAAAACAGTTTAAGGAAAAATATAGTTAATAATTGATGGTGGCAGGATTTTCAGTTTCAAATGTGATTATTTGATAAATTAAATGAAGAGGAAGCCTCTCACAGAGCAAGTGAATGTTTGTCCTTACTGGACCTTCTCTATAGAATGCAGTCAATTGTAGAGCCAATCTCATAATTAATGGTTTATACATACTAAGTACTTGAAGTATGCAGTGATGCAATAAATAAAGAAAGTAGTTTAACAAGTGATTAAAAAGCATGGATAGTTGGGATTTACATTCAGTCTTGGCCTTCCCATCTGAAAAATAGGACAGTGGAAGTAAAGCAAGCTCATAGGTAGATTAAGCAACACATTTGGGAAGCTCATAGAAAAGCACATGTTAAGTCATGACACCCATTTCCTGCCTGGTTAAATGCTTAAAGTATACTGATTTTGTCTATCTTCTCTCTTTTGCTACTCTTTGTTAAACTTCTACAAACCTATTTGTTACTCCCGAATGATGTGCACAGTCCTTAAGATTACAGGAGATTTCAAGCCTAAGCACTTTGATTCCATAGACAACATCACAGATGCTGTGGTTTATGTTTCCCCCTTTTAAACCATGCTTTCTACCCCCATGAGTTTGTCCTATTGAAGACTCAAACTTGAATTCTCCCATATTTGCCCATTAGCCAAAGGCTGCTCTCTTACTCGAAGTTACATCCTTCTCTAAGGGAAGCCCACACCTAAAGAGTCCAAATGGAAACAGGGAGGCCTTCCAGGCCTTGCTTCAAGCCAGGGCATCTCTGAAGAGTCATTCCGTTTCAGAATTTTCCACAAAATCAGCTGAGGCCTTGCCTATAAGTGTCTGACAGTTCAGCCTCTTATGCTCAGTACTATGTCACATATTCCCTCACAGGTGTTTTGTTAAGACACCTTCCCAGGAAACTGTCTACTCAAATCTTCATGTCAAACTTTGATAGGTCAGGAGCCTGACCTATGGCCCATGAAGAGTGGGAGCAGGAACTGTCTAGGAAATATATTCTCAAGTGGGATTTGGGAACAATATCTCCAATCAGCAGGGTGTGAGCAATTCCTCATTTAATGGTGGTAAATGGCCCATTGACAATCTCTGGCATGAAGTAGCGTAGCAACTGATGAATTTGTCTCTTGCATTAAATTTGGGAAACTCACATATGGGTGACTATAACCCACTGAGTATAATATTTCAAACTTTGAGATTTTCATGTAGTAGTTAGAGGGGGAATGGACTTAGGTAGTTCTTGCTAGGGTCTATTGAATTATTAGACAAAAGACAATGATTGGCTAAAGGTAGTTGCTTTCCTATACAGAAAGCACATGATAACCCAGAAAGACATCTATGCCCTTTACAATTAGAAATCAGAAAATCAAGATGATCTGGGACTTGATACTAAATTGTAAGGTTAGCCAATATAAAAGGCGAACTAAATAAATAGTCAGTTCTCAAAACTTAAAATACAGAGAGCCAATAAATGTGTTCAATATCTTAGAGGTCAGGAAAATATGAATCAAAACCACATTGAGCTTCATCTCAGTAACAGTCAGAATGGTGGCCATTAAGAGAACAAATAACAGCAAAGATATGGGGTTGTGGAGGATGAGGAAAGAAATCCATATTCCCTACTGATGAAGATGTGACTGGTATCGTCACTATAGAAGGCAGCCTGATGGTTACTCAAAAAAAATCTAAAAATTGCACTTCTGTAGCCTTCAATTCTACTAGTCCTGGAAAGTACATCCAAAGGAATCTAAGTAAATACTAGCTCACCCCTGTTTGCGGGCACTGTTCATAATGATCAAAGAATGGAATCAGCTTAGGTGTCTATCAACATACAAATGAATAAAGAAAATGTGATATGTATGTATGTATACACGCATGCATATAAGTGTAACAATGGAGTTCTAGTCAGCCATAAAGAAAAAATTTATATCATTTTCAGGAAAACTATATGCAACTGGAGATTCTATTAAGTGAAATAAACTAGTATCAGAGAAAAAAAGGCACATTTTTCTTTTTTGTGGATTCTAGATTATACACATACATATATAATATGTGTATATATATGTGTAATATATATGTAAACTATATACAATCTTTATGAATGTGACATTAAAATGGAAGTGGGACCAACTGGAAGGAGACAAGGGAGAGGGGGAAAGGGAAGGCTTAGGGTAAGTTTTGTCAGAGTACATGATATACTTAGATGAAGGTGAAGAAAGGAATAAAAGACTAACAGAGTGTGACAAAGGGTTAGAGTCTTATCTCTGGCGAATTTTCTGCAGCAAAGTTAAAACCCAGAATACAGAAAATGAGACTGGAGATTCAACCTTTTTACAGAACACTAGAAAAGTTTCTGTTTGTGCACTTCCACCTGAATCCTCTGGACCTTTGCACAGTCTGCACCTACCCATAACAGATCACACTCCATAATTTTTACAGAAGATGTAGAAGTGCTTGTCTCAGATGACAGTACATAACCTTTTCACTATCTCCCCTTCCACCCTCCTGGTAGGCAGATCAGTGGACCAATTATGAGGGTCAAGTTACAACATAACCCAGTGGGAGACAAGCTTTTGTACTAAGCAAGGGAAGAAACTATACCTGTAAGAAGCTGCAGGGTTTTTCTCACTTATACCAACAGGCGCTAAGAAGGAAAGGGTCCTGTGAGTATTGGATTGAGAACCTACCTGTAGGGGAGGGATGGAATAGAATAGAAAAGAAGTTTATTGAAGTAGAATAATTCTATGATACAAGGTTTAATTGAAAAGAACCCAAGAAGATAATCATAACATGACATTCAAATTGCTCTTAAAGCTTGGAGAAAGTGATGCTCCACATTCAGTTGAGAACCGAGAAGTGCTCTGGCAAACACTGTACTGAGGAATTACAATATACTAAAGAGTGGGAATACTGGTGTACAAATATTATAGAAGTCTTGAGAAAGTATCAGTCATATTTTGTATAAGAGTTTAAAGGATGCCTACAGTTACCAAAGTGATACAGAATATATTGACAGAAGATGCCACAGTATTGTCAGATGGCTCAGAGACAGCTGGATTTGAGGATAGAAAGGGTGAGGTTATAAAATTGTGTTTAATAGGATAGATGGCATCTGCCTGTCAGGGTGAGATGGGGCCACTTACAGTAATATACAGCAAGGGTGGGAGGGCAGCAAGTGAGACGATTTCATAAAAAGCTAGGGTGATAGTTAATGTAGTACAGAATCCCAAGGAGTAAGGTAGGTAGACAGCCAATGATAATATTTTTTTAAAGAAATTGATAGTGGATGATTAGGATTCTGAAGACAGCTGAACTACCCCCCCCCCACCACACACACACACTAGGTTTCTGATCTATGTGTAAGGTCATTCAAATGAGTAGGAGAAGTTGGAAATCTCAGACTATGCCTGTACTTCAGAGGACAGTCACAGATAGTAGTCCTTCTTAGGTCCTAAGGTGGTCTACAGAATTAAAACTGAATGGCTGAGTTCAGAAGGAGGTAAGTCCAATGTCAGCTCAAGTAGAAACATTGATTATAGTTTTAGTCACTTGCCAAATAGACCTATAGGCATTTGCCTGAGAAACCATAAACCAAATGGTATGAACTAAAAATTTTGTGGGCCCCTCCATTTTTATCATTTTCTGGTATTAAAATGGGGCTATTCGTGGGCTAGGTTATAAGTGAGTCATTGGTGAATTTTGGCTCACAGGAACCCACTGGACCCAGGGAGACATCCAATGGTCATTTCCTTGCTCCCTGAATGTAAACTTGGAATGAATGCCTCAAGCTAATAGGAAGAACCACCACATTAGTACTATGGGCTATGTGGGAAGATCCTTTATATTAATGAAAACTACTTAGAGGATTTCGAATGTCTAGAAAAGTAAATAAAAATAATGATACACACTTGCAGATTTATCAACATCTGAGGCAGTCTTAAAGCTCCAATCAACGCAGGGATATTGGTCGCCATCACAGGTTGAGCTAATTTACTATACATACTGGAACTTACAAAACTCAAATGACACTGGAGGATGATAGTCAACTTCCATGCACCCAACCAGGTAGTGCAGTCAATCACATCCATTATATCAGGCATGAAAAACTTCTGAGGAGTATGTCCTCAGTTGTGTGGTATAATCCTGCTGACTTGGCAAATAGTTTCTTCTGTGACCTGGTGAAGAAAAAGGCCAGACATAGTTTCAATCATTTGATCAACAATATATATTCATCAGTTTGTTACAAGATGGTTTTTACTCTCTCATTGTCCATCACAATTGTCTAAGGAAAAACATTCCCATTCGGATATTTTATCAACCATGACATTGCTATGCAAGACTAGACTAGTTATAGTAACTACTTGTTATTTGAACTGTGTAAGATATTAAACTAGAAGATTCAGGATACTGTGAGATCAATTACATTCTAGAGGTCATATGCTCTGGTAGAGGCCAAAGCATCAAGTGTAATGATGAGAAGATGTCACATCCCCAAGACAATATCTAATAAATCATACTAGTTCTGAAAGCAGTGAAGTTCATATTGGGGAATGCTGTCTTGACCCATCCACAGGGAGGCTGATATCTTTAGAAGAGGCCCACTGCTGTGAAAGGTTATGAAGGAAGTTGAAGGTGCCTCTTAGATTGTATAACACAGAATATTCTGTGGTATGAGAAGTGATTGTGTAATTAAAATTAGAAGGCCATGGAGTTTGTGGATCATGGTGGTCTCAGTTCGCAAACTCATTGAGCTATAAGGTCAATAAAGACCTGGTAGTAACTTGCCATAAGATAATATTCTTGTATATGGGATAAATTAAAGCATGGTTGGGAGGCATGGATAAGATGCTAGGTGTGTGTCCAGACCATCTTGCCATCTACCATTGCTCTAGCTTCTTCTCTACCTTAGCTCCTACCTACATGGGGAGAGGCCCTGGCTCCAGCTGGCAGGAGAGACAAGTCTGAAATTAGTTCTCAGATGGGTTGGTTTGATTCATGAGCTTAAGAGACAAATGATTTGAATCTTCCTAAAGCCACAATCACAGATATTCCTGAAGGAATACGTTGGGAGGATTTTTTTTTTTTCCCAGTAGTAAGAGCTTTTATGGGTGCACCTGGCATCTCTATATGGTGCTATGGTTTAGATATTGTTTGTAATTCCAAGACTTGTATTTTAGAGATTTGTCCCCTTTGTGGTATGGAAAGATGGTAGACCTTTTTAAGATGGAATCTAATGAGAAGTCCTCAGGCCATTTGGAGGATGTACCTTTAGAAGACACTGTGGACCTTCAGACTCTTGAACTTCCTATTTTAAGATGTTTTCTCTTCTTGGCACATTAACTTCCACTACTGCCATTTGCCATGAGGTGGTAATAGCCAAGAGGCTATTTCTAGATGCTGGGCATTGCTGTTTGAGCAGTCAGCTTCTAAAATTGTGAGTTAAGCTAAATATATACTTTTTTCTTTATAAAGTTTCCCTGCCTCAGGAACTTCATTATGGTGATGAAAAACTTAGCAATACATGTTAAAAGACATATAACATGATATAGAAATCAACGTAGATTTGTGAGTAGTGACAGATGGTGGAATTTGCTAAGAACCTAGAAGAATATTAGAAACAGGAAGTAAGAAAAATTTGAAAGCCTTTTTAGCCACATTTTATTTTCCATTGGGGACCACCCTTCAAGGGCCGACTAAAACAACTGATGTCAGCCGAAGTGTCTTTGACTATATCACTGTTACAGTGATAAGTTTACAAACAAAGATTTCATAATAGAAAGGCAGAAACATTTGTATGGGCCCAAGAACATGGGCTCTGACTCACCAATGATGATTCAGGTATTTGTTACTGCTGAGTTTCCATCTTACCAAATATGGCCAACTTGAGGTTCTGATGAATACTACTCTTCTGAGTGAACCAACCATGTATGTATCTTTTGGTTTGTGTAACTCTAGTTATAGTAATTGCCTTTCATGTTGGCAGGGCATGGTCCTCACTGTATGATACCTTACAGAACACTTTATTACTGAAATAGGATGCCTTGTGATATTGCCTTAGGTAGGAAGCTCACTTAAATCACAGTAGGTGTGATGATGATCAAAAGCCCATAGGTCCTGTTGTTCCTGTCATTTACTCTACCACTCAGAAGCCATCAGCCTGCTAAAGAATCAGCGTGACATTTTAGAAGTATAGATGCAGGTATGATATCTACAGGGTACATAGATTGAGACACATGTTCTAATTTGCATAGCTTGTACACCTAACAGTTCTAATGCTTGGGTCTAAGGGACCAAGTGTAGATGTGGAATTGGTTTTCCTTATGCACATTCCCCAGTGTCTCTTGGGGGAAATTTATATTTCATATTTTTATAACTCTTAGCTCTTAATTCAATTTAGAGGCAGAAGATATCCATCATCCAGAAATAGCACGAGAGTCTTATTATACTGCTGACCATGGATGTCACCTGATCATTTTGAAATCCTTGGGCTGAGAAACCAAAAGACAAGGAAACACATTAGAGTCCATTCAGAAAGAGTAAATGATCCAGGTCATTTTGAGACTACTTGGAGGCTCTAATCACAATGCTTATGGCTTTCTCCCACACAATTTTGATTATATTCTGACAAGCACTGTTGATGTAGCCTGAGAAATGTGGTGGTGGTGGTGGTGGGTCCGATTCCCTAGAGAAGAGGCCTGAGTCACCTTGAGGTAATTTCCTAAGAGCTACAAAGGAATGCCCAGAGGTTACTGGGCTCTAAAATGGAAAGTGGAGAGAGTAAGTACTGGATGGGTATTCATAGCCATATACAATGGTAGAAGTTCTCCTGTATCCCAATAAACATCTTGAGAGTTTCTCCAAGAAAGGAAAAATGCCATAAGTAACTTTGGATGAGTTATTTCCTATGGAAGTGCACTCACCATATGAGGTGAATGGTGTGGGTGGCAGGGTGTGGTCTTCAGTGGATCTGTGTCCTACTTTTGGAGGACACAGCTACTTATATCTTCATCTGCCACAAGGGACTGATGCTGACCACTTGCAGCTCAGTTCTTTGGCGGTAACACTCTTAGAATATAGCTGCTGAAGTCTAGTTCACACGCATGCTCTCTCTGGGCATGGCTTGCATTCAGACAGTTGACTCCTCATCACTTGGGATGCTGTTCATTTGCTAATTCAGTTTCTGAGCCTCTCCTGGCACTGGCTAAGGCTATTATCCCTGCACCACAGGTTAATTCTTCTTGTGTTCAATCTTGATCCCCCTCTAGGAAATTAATCCCAGTTAATTCTCTCTTTGTACATCTCTACCTTCAAGTGTGCTTCCCAAGATACCAACTGCAATGGTAGATCAGTTTCTAAAGCACAAATCAAGGCTTTGCACTCCTCAGAGCTGTTGAGGGGTTGAGTCTTGTTTGTTTCAGGCTTTGGGTCATAGATCTCTTCTCTAACAATATTTCTGGATTTTCAGCATAATCAGACTGCATTCCTGTAGCTCTCTATGTTCTTGTTACACATCACATGTCCATGTAGATATGTCTCTTTCAGTGGGCTGACCTGGTGGCCCTGTTAGGTGTTGTTCAGCTACTTTGAGTTGGCCTTTTTTTTTGGTGGCCATTGACCTTTCGATGTTGTTAAAGACAAATCAGATTCATTATTATGTGGCTATTTTACTGGCTACTCATTTCCTCTCAGACTCATCTAGCTCTTGAAGTAAGATTTTAAACCAGACAGTATACCTGCTCAGTACACTGAGGTTGACTGTCTTATCAGTATTGTTAGTCGGCAAGTCTAGATCCAACTGCTGCTGGCAAAATTCAGAGTCAGATGCTACCACTGAGTCAAGTGTTACCCTTTCCCTTCTCTTTAATAAGATAGTCACCTCGTGTGTGTGGATTTATAGGTAGGGTCTGGATCATGACCAAGTTAATTACATTAAGTGATCAACTGAAATAAAGTTTAGTCACTTGAAAGCCGTTGCAAAATACCATATCCCTCTCTTATTGGATATGATTCCACTCTGTCACAAAGTGTTCTTTCCTTTCTTTGGTGACCCCTTAAATCCTGTTGGGGGTCCTGCATCACTGTTTTGTTAAACTTCCTGTCTCATCTGGGACTGCCCAGCAAAGTGTATTTATGAGTATCCATGAAAGCTCTGTTGGGAATTCCCGCAACACCTTAAATATGACTTGTTTCTTATTGAGTTGTGTTCGTATGTACTCATTATTGCCTGGAAAGTCACCCTGTTCAGCCACCATGTACACTTGCAATCTCGTTATCTGAGAAGAGGTTAGTTGTCAAAGTCTGAAAGTGAAAAGTCCGTGTTCAGGATATAGGCACCAAAGAATTATTATTTCTTGTAGTAAAAATAAACAAACAAACACCATCTTTGATCCCAAGGAGATTGTAGTTGGGCAACACTCATTATAGACTGAGTGCTCAAATAAAAATAGTTGAAAGTGAAGTAATGTACTGTCTTAGTTTTCCAGCAGGACTGTTTGTTTGTGACCTACTGAATTTGAAGAGTAGAGTTAAAGAATCACTATAAGCGCTTCTGTGGTCGAAGAAATGCAATGAGTTTGGTTGTGGAAGCCACTAAGTATTTCTTTAGATAGTTGTTTCTCAACCCGTGGGTCATGTCCTATTTTGGGGTCACATATCAGATATCCTTCACATCAGATATTTACATTATAATTCATAACATTAGCAAAATTAGTTATGAACTTACAGCAAAAATAATTTTATGGTTGGGGTCGCTACAATGTGAGGAACTGCATTAAAGGGTTGCAGCATTAGGAAGGTTGAGAACCACTGGTTTAGAGTCTTGTAGATTCTCAGGCACCTCTGTGAAAAGTTTCACTAGCAAATGTGTGGTGTCCAACTCTGTTCACAATCTAATTGCATCCAGGTCATTGGTTCAACCCTAAGGGCTCAGTGGGATACATAATGAACCTAGCATCTCTCAAAATTGCACTAAGAAAAGGTTTGGAAAGTCCGTGTGATTTTTCACTTAGAGAAATCTTCATTTTCATGATCACTCTAAAGGGAAAAAAAAAATCATTTTGTCACATCACATCCAAATAAGTCAATTCATTTGGCTGGTGGAAACAAACTCAAAGCAGATGTTGAAGCTGACCTCACAAGATGGGTGATGGTTTGTCCATTCTATAAAACACAACATTTACCTTTCTTTCTTTCTTTCTTTCTCTCTTTCTTTCTTTCTTTCTTTCTTTCTTTCTTTCTTTCTTTCTTCCTTCCTTCCTTCCTTCCTTCCTTCCTTCCTTCCTTCCTTCCTTCTTTCTTCCTTCTTTCTTTCTTCCTTCTTTCTTTCTTTCTTCTTTCTTTCTTTCTTTCTTTCTTTCTTTCTTTCTTTCTTTCTTTCTTTTGTGTTTTGTTTTTAGAAAAGGTCTCACTGTGTAACTTTGACTGACCTGGAAAAGAGGCCAGGCTGGCCTTAAACTCACAGAACTCTGCCTACCGCTACCTCCAGAGTGCTTGGGCTAAAGATGTGGCACCAAATGAAGCATTTTCAAAAAGTTATGTTTGTCATTTGCCCTGAAAGTGTGAGTTTTTTGTGGTTTCCAAAAGAAGAAATGATGACTAAATAGTCTTCATTAATTCTACACACGAAGGTTGCCTTGAGGCTCCTAAAAGATTTAAGAAGTCTATATGCATTATTGCAACTGAATTTAATTATTTTTGTGTTTTAAATTTATTTTCCATAAGATCAAAACACAAAGGCCAAAATTACTTTCTTGTCACATTAATCACATTTTCATTTAAGGACACTCATCCTAGCAGAATTCTTTCTTCTATTCTTTTGTACCTAGAATTATTATTTCTTTCTTTGTGTAAGTCGTCAGGTTTAAATAAGACTTCTCAGCTTTTTATAACCAGGTTCATAAACTAAAAATCCCCTTTAAATAAACAAGAATCATTCCTTAGTGTAGTTAGACATTTAAAAAAAATCAACTTATTCACATCAATTAAGATGGATAAAAAAATCAACTCATTCCCATCGATTTCAATGGAGACTCAGCCTGAGGAGTCCCTATGGAGACAGAGGCTGTTAGGCTGTGTAAGTGACTCTAATTTGATTTAAACACAACTTGAGCTATTTCTTGTAAATGCCTCTGTTAAAGATAAACAGATTTAAGTTCAACTGAGTAGCCAAGTGACTTATATAACTAGGGACTTCCTAATTGTAACCAAACACACATTTTTCCTGTTTTGCCTTTGTATCTAAATCATAGAAGCTGCCTTCTTGTATACCTTAACCACTTCCGGTTTGGAACTTTTCAATTTATGGGTTTTTCTTTCTTTTCTGAAATAAACATTAAAAAGTATTATCATGAGCTGGTGAGATGGCTCAGTGGGTAAAAGTGCTTGCCACCAAGCCTGAAGACCAGCGTTTAATCATTGGAACACACATAGGAGGGAGAGAACTGATTCCTGAAAGCAAGCTGTGCTCTGATGTCTATATGCAAGCTGTGGCATGTGTGCATCTCTAGATACACACAGTAAAGTACACACACACACACACACACACACACACACACACACACACACTTATATGCATGTAAACACATTGAAAAGTCACTATGTCTTTATCCTTTAAGAAACTTAAGATTCATTGGGTGACCATCCTGACCCAGGCACTGTAGTTGGTGAGAGATGGTAGCCTAAGGACTGGGGATGCACTGAGGATGGATAAGCTGCAGAACTGCATCACCCTAGTGTGACCACAGTTGGGGTCACTGGGGTGACTGTGTTGCTGGGGGAGGGAACCCTGCTTTAAAGAAATAGTCTCATCAAGATATTCTGAGTAATCCAAAGGACCAGACCTCATTCTGCTTGGTGCACTAATCTCCTAAAAACCGTCCCCTAGGTTCAAAAGGGCCAGCTAATTAAAAATGAATAAAAATGTATAAAAGCATCAGTTCTGGTTTTACCCAGTGATAATCCGATGCCAGAAGAGTCAGGCTTATGTAGGGTGGGTGTGGAGGGAAAAGGGGTTGGGAAGTAGGGGAGTGGGAGAGTGGGGAAGTGGGAGGTTGAGGGAGTGGGGGTGGAGGGATGGGGAAAGTGGAAGAGTGGGGAACGGGGAGGAGGAGAAGGAAAGTGGGGGATGGGAAAGTGGGGTTATTACAAGGAAGCATGAGTTTTCTAGGCAAGCCAAGGAGATAAGTGTAGTTGGGCTTTTGAAACCAATTGAAATAGTACTCTGCTGGGACTCTTTCTCCATCTGTCATCCCGACCTTATTTTATGCTTCCTCCCTTTGCAGACCAGGTTTCCTCCTGCATGTGGCAGAAGCTGTGGCCACTGAGAAGCCTCCACTTTTATTTGATATAAGGCCAGGACAGATGGGGGCTGTCAATGTAAGAATTCCCCATGTGGCTCTGTGAGCACTCTGGTCTAGTCGGCTGCCTGCGGCTGCATGGTAGGACCGCATGGTAAGATCTAGGCTGTCAGAATCCCAACTAGTAGGTGGTTAGGTGGTGGGGAAGGCAATTCTCAAGAGTCAGCATGGGGGCATACGCCTGTAAATCCTAGGGTGAAGAAGAATGTCATGAGTTCTGGGCCAGCTTAGGGTAACATGATAAGACCTTGTCTTAAGACATGAATGTACCAACTGACCAGCCAACTAAATAAATAAGCTTAAAAGAGAGATAGCTACAACAGTGAAGCTAGTCATTGATTTATTGCTTGTGATGTTTTAAAACTATACTGGATGGGCAATTTGAGCATTGAATTAGTTTTGGTAAAATGTATCCTATGGGCTAAACCTGGCTGGTGGCACATTTTAATCATCATCCACGAGTAACATTAAAAATTATTGTTAAAAAGCTAAAATAAATAAATAAATAAATAAATAAATAAATAATCAGATGAGTTTCCAAAGCCTAAACGATGCCTTGCCAGGCTCTAGCCAGTGTGCTAACTCTTGTAATCTGGCAATGCTGCATGAAAGTACATGTCCTGTTTTTGGCTGCAAACTTTGGTCCAGCCTTCTAGAGGAAGATGTGAAGTAAATTTAAGGCCTGACTGTGCCTCTGCTTCATCACTGTTAAAGTGGGAATAGCAATGCCTGTTTTATGGAGCAGACATGTAGAGCCAACCAATAAATACATGTAAGCCATCTGGAAAAACACTTTTCAATACTTTAGGCTGTTAGCTGTCATTATGGTGAATCAGATGCATTCCAGGCATGTTTATATATAGATATATAGATAGATAGATAGATATGTGAAAGATGTTTACTTATGATATCCCAATGTTTTATATATATATATATATATGTATATATATTTGAATATGCACAAATAATGTATAAATTAAGCATATATGTGTTTAATCATAAATTAATATATTGAAAAGTAAGTTATAAAGCAGGACAGAGCATCATTTGGGTGTGTCACGTTAAAAACTAATAGCGCATATCAAACCAAATGATATGAATTTGACATTATTACAATCCTTCAAGAGCAAAATTTATTTTCTACCATTAAATGGGAACTTTGCCAGTATAACAATACTAAATTTACAACATCAATAAAACTCCATAGATGTCACTTGGAATGCTCCTATCTCTCATTCAGTATAATCGAACAACGTAAATATCTGTAAGTATGGATTACAATCTCTGTAAATACAATGATTGACTCCATGTGAATGTGTCTTTTTTTTTTTTTTTTTTTTTTTTTTCCAGAATCACAATCCCCATCTCGGCCTACCCCTTTTTGCTTTCTTGCTCACCTCCTCAGATTTGTATAAGTCTGCAGACATCATCTATATGACATATTAGAGGTCATGTAAATAGAAAAATATAAGCACATAATCCCTACTTACCTGTGACCATACTTTATTCCACATACTATCTGCAACAAATTACCCTTATGATATATTTATCAGAGATAAAAGTGAGAGCTGAAAAGGTATATCTGACTGACTCTATTGCACTTCATTTAGCACATAGAGTATAAAGGTCCATTTGGAAAAGATCTTTGTGAAAAGGAGGTTAATTCATCAATCGAGCACATCCTGTATATATATTGTGAATCATAAATGCATGCCACATGTGTAGCCAGAGGAATGCTGGCAAAAAAATTATTGACATGTCAAGAAATACAACCAAAATAACTTCTTTCATCAACCTAGTCCATTCCACTCAGCAAAAACTGGGTGAGCCAAATCCATCAGTATTGATTTCAGGTTTCATCAGGAGAGATGTTTGGGGCAATACTCTTTTGGTTCCTTTTTCCATTTGGCATTTTCCATTAGACTCAGAATTTTCACTGTGCGTAAGTCTTCCCATGTAACTCAAAACCCTGCACATTAAGAAACCCTTCTGATCATAGACACATTTGCTACTTGAAGAAGGCAATTGGTAGATACAGTCTTCATCCAAAGATACATCCACAGTAGAGATGCCTTCCTGATCCTGTGTAGTTGGTGGGGTTCTGCTGATGACATTTTTATTCATTTATTCTCATTGTTAGAAATATTTGTTTGTTTATTTGTTTGTTTGTTTAATGAGCATTGATTGGTGTTTTACCTTCACCTATATCTATGTGAGGGTATCAGAGCCTCTGGAACTGGAGTTATAGACAGTTGTGAGCTGTCATGTGGCTGCTAAGAATTGAACCCTGGTCCTCTGGAAGAGCAGCCAATTTTTTAACCTCTGAGCTTCTCTCCAGCCCTCATTCTCAATTTTTAATCAGTCTCAGTGGAGGCCAATGTTGCTTTGTTAGGGAAGTCTTGAGAAGATCACAGTTCACTTGCTCTGAGGACTCACTCTTCTGCCTCTTTATTGTGACAGAGGTTCTACTTGGAGTTGCTTAGTAAGTAGACAGAGTCCATCCTGGGAACATGGAGACTCTGGTCTGTTAGTAAGTAAGTGACTCACTCATCTTGAGCTGCCCTTATCCATATGACAAAAAATAAATCACCCTGGATCTTATACCTAGAGGAGAATGCAGAGTATCAGACTGGATGTTGTCTTCTTTTTCTGCACCTTCCAAACCATGCCTTTCTCTGAAGCAGTCCTGTTTCATGCTCCCTATAAACCTAAGGAGCAATGGGAAAATAATAGATCTACTTCTCTCTTTTTTTGACTTATTTATTTTATGTATATGAGTACACTGTCCCTATCTTCAGACACACCAGAAGAGGGCATCAGATCCCATTACAGATGGATGTGAGCCACCATGTGGTTGCTGGGAATTGAACTCAGGACCTCTGGAAGAGCAGTCAGTGCTCTTAACCGCTGAGCCATCTCTCCAGCCCAATAGATCTACTTCTTAAGAAATATTTTAAGCTTTAAAGTTTTTCTATATAAAAAGAATCTATTTACAAAAAAACAAGAAATACTTTTTAAAAGTATGTTTTAGGCTGAGTGTGATGGCCCATGAGTATTTTCCTAGTACTTAGGGATGGAGGTAGAGGGGTTTAGGGGCTCAAGGGTAGTTTCAGCTGCACAACACATTTGAAGCCAGAATCTGAACTACATGGGACTCTGTTTCAAGGGTAAGGAAAATGTTTTTAATGTATTCAAAAGCCACACACACACATACCCTGAGATGCATAGACATGAATAAACATGGTGAATGGTAAGCTTGCTTTTTGGAGTTCTAGGGGCAGATCCTGAATTAAATTGATGCCAGATAGATTCTTGTGTTAGTCAGTTAGTTAGATTCTATTCCTATACAAAGCATCATGACCAAGAAGCAAGTTGGGGAGGAAAGGATTTACTCAGCTTACACTTCCACATTGCTGTTCATCACCAAAGGAAATCCAGACAGGAACTCACACAGAGCATGACCTTGGAGGCAGGAGCTAATTTAGAAGCCATGGAGGGGTGCTGCTTACTGGCTTGCTTCCCTGGCTTGCTCAGCTTGCTTTCTTATAGACCCCAGGACTACCAGCCCAGGGATGGCCCCACCCACAATGAGCCCTCCCACCCTTGAGAATGGAAAGGTTAGAGTAATTGGTTGGACAGTGGTGCTAACTGGAAATGTTTGTGGTTAAAGGCAAAGCACGTAGCATCAATTCTAGTTCTTCTGTGGTACTACCGTGAAGAATATTGGAGGGTATTAATTTTCTACATTTGTAAATTCTATAAATGTAAACTGCAAAATTCTGTTTTTCAGCTCTTTGACAGTCCTAGATAATCTTTAAAAATTTGATTTTGTAACTAACATAAAAATATAATTCAATATTGCAATATTGAAATATCACATGAATTTGGGTACATGTGTATAAAAGCCAGATAAGACGAACATTTCTATATCTCCAACCCCTGGCCATGCTGAATCACTGATTCCAAGCTCTCCTATTGGAATGTTCCTCTGAGCTACAGGCAGGAAGATCCTGACCCAGAATCCTCCTGAGCAGGAAGACACAGAAATGAGGTAAGCTTTCACCCTCCCTCAGTGAGATCTAGAATATTCTACCAATGTTCTTTCTTTGATGAGCAGTAGTTCATCTCTTTTACTTATTTTCAAGATACAATGACAGGAACATGCTTCTGTAAAGGTTTGCATTTTAGTAGCTTTCCTGGTGCCAAGTGGTTCTCAGCACACCGTGGAGTACACTGTGAGTTTTTGCTGAACAAATTAGTATTTGTGATTATGTAAATAGTTAACTTCATTTTACATATTTTTTGGTATTAAAAGCTTTTTGTGGAAAAACTTGTTTTCTAAGTTTATTTGCAAACATATATTTTTTTTTTTTTTTTTTTTTTTTGAATCACAATCTAGGTATACTAACTGTTACTAAAAGTATCTGCTTATGAGTCATTTTGTGATGGGAATCCTCATCTCTTGCTTTCGATGCTGAGAGTTCGGGTCACCCTGTGACAGTTTGGCTAATGACAAGATACAGAAAAGACAGGTGTCTAAGTGGCAAAATGTGTCTAGATGTGATTGTAGTGACTTTAGCTTTATAGTTTTTAAAACCTAAAAGTGGAGAATTTGGAAGAGCAGAATGGAGAGGCAGGGAGGGAAGCCATGGTGAAGATTGTCTCCTCCGGTTTTGAGTTGTGATTAACCCACTGCGTCACCAGCTAAGTGGCAAGCACACTGGATGGAACTGCTTTTCTCTCATTTCTTGTATACTTGTAGACATGTATGACATGTTTCATAAAACTGTCTTACATCTTTAAGCAAATAAAAAGGTTTTATATTGGATCAAGTGTATTCTCAACTTGTAAAATCTAACCGCCAAACTTACTATGTCTTTCTCTAAAATTAGATTTCTATTCTTTGGCTTATCTTTCAGAATAAAATGAAATGTCCTAATTCTGAAATCCAGCTTACTCTTTGAATTCCTTATCAAAATCATGTTCCTAAACACATTCTGTTTTAAAATATTTGCCAATTCAGCTCAGTATCCCTAACTAAACCCAGTGGCTTGTAAGGATGACTGGGTTATTTTGACTGGACATTTTTATTATGCACTATCCAGGGAAATTAAAAATAGGATGGTCACTTTTATCTTTTACGGGGAACTATGGCCCACTCTTCAGAACTTCAGCATGTGTGATGTTTCTGTCTACTCCGTGAACATAATCTTTGGGAATCTTTTTACACAGAGATCATTTCTTTTGTTCAAATATTCTTTTCAAAATCTTTTTTACATTTTACCTGACACAAATTAATGATCTGTTTTTGTGAAAAGATAAGGGCACATGGAGTGGCAGGTTCACATGGCCTACTGTGTCCTAAAAAGAGCTAGAACAACATTGTTGAGACTCCGCAGAAATAAACCTTGTTGCTTTTTTTTGTTTGTTTACTTTGTCTTTTTTATTGATTATTTTATTTATTTATATTTCAGAGGTTGTCCTTGTCCCAGTTTCCCCTCTGCAACCCTCTATCCCATCTCCCTTCCCCTGCTTTTATGAGGGTCCTCCCCCACCCACCCACCCTCTCCAGCCTCACCACCCTAGCATTCCCCTACACTGGGGTATCGAGCCTCTACAGGACCAAGGACCTCCCCTCCCATTGATGCCAGATAAAGCCATCCTCTGCTACATATGCAGCTGAAGCTATGGGTCCCTCCATGTGTATTCTTTGGTTGGTGGTTTAGTCCCTGGGACTCTGGGGGTGGGGGTGTCTGGTTGGTTGATGTTGTTCTTCCTATTGTTCTTCAGATCCTTCAGTCCTTCCCCTAACTCTTTCATTGGGGTCCCCGTGCTCAGTCTGATGGTTGGCTACATCCGAATTTGTATCGGTCAGGATCTGGCAGAGCATCTCAAGGAACAGCTATACCAGGCTCCTGTCATCAAGTGCTTCTTGGCATCAGCAGTAGTGTCTAGGTTTGGTGTGTGTATGTGGAATGGATCCCTAGGTGGGGCAGTCTCTGAATGGCCTTCCCTTCAGTCTCTGCTCTACTCTTTGTCCCTGCATTTCCTTTAGACAGGAGCAATTTTTGGTTAATATTTTTGAGATGGGTGGGTGGCCCCATCCTGTGCCTAACCTCTGGATATGGTTTCTACAGGTTTTCTGTCCCCTTTGTTGGATATTTCAGCTAATGTCATTCTTGTTGGATCTTGGGGTTCTCTTGCTTCCCTGGCATCTGGGACTTTCTGGTGGCTACTCCCAGTTTCCTTCCCCACCCCCACCCCCATTGCTACACACCTCTGTTCAATTTCCTAACCCTCTGTACTTTGAACAATAGTAGGCAGAAGGTTGACAAATACTGGGGCGAGTTTGGATAAACTTTCATACTGCTTCACTGGAAATGAAGAGAGTGATCTTTGTTAAAATCATGTTTATCCAGGGTGGGGAGGTGGGAGTGGTGGATGGGTAGGGGCACAACTTCACAGAAATAGGAGGAGGAAGGATGGGAGAAGAGGTTTTTGGGATGGGGAATGGAGAAAGGGAATAACATCTGAAATGTAGATAAATAAAGTATCTAATAATTAAAAAACCAAAAAAGAAAAACAAACAAACAAATAAAAACAGATAATTTAATTGGCTATTGCAGTCAAGCATTTGAGACTTTTTGGCAGCAACTTAATATTACCCATATTACTGAGATTCCTTATAATTTTCAAGGACAAGGGACTATGGAAGGGGCCGATGTAACTTTAAAACAATATTTTCATAAAATAAAAAGGGGGAGGTATATCCCTGTATGCCACAGATTTATTTAAATCATGTTCTTTTTATTTTAATTTTTTTAAAAAAAATGTGGATGCCAAGGAACTTTCTGCTAGGTGTCTATGACACCCTATAACTAGGCATACTTATACATAGGCGAAAGGGAAGGATCCACTTACTGACATATAGCATGATCATAATCAGGTATTTAATATGGGGAAGAGGGCATGTTTGTGTTTTTTTCTGCAGGATGCTGAAGGAGCATGGTGGCTGCCAGGGCGATGGGTGAGTCATGCTGATGCCTGGACAAAGAATGATGCTGACCTGTGAGCTTGCTGAGTGCCCTGACAATGGTGATTGGGAAGCTGTATTGGACATATGTTCCTGACCCACCTTTGCTTACCTATACCCTTGATGGGACAAGCTGCTTTGCTTCAAGTTTTTAGACCTTGTTAACAGAGAATCAAAAAGAGAAGTTATAATGACTCTTGTATTGTTCTTAAATGTGACCAGGTATTCAGACTCAATCATGTACTGGTCTAGAAATCAATCCAATACTGGAAATGACAGTCTTTTTTTGGAAGGCTGGTTCTGGACATTTTCAGAGACATATCAGGAAGTTTGCTGCAGTTCCCTATGATGTTATGTTAGTAAGAGATAAAGTTGGGACAGGATCTGGATTTTAAACAACTCTTAGAAGATGTGTTAAGGCTCTTTTAATTGTCAAGTTAAAATTACTTTTGTTTCTTCTACAATATTTAATGTAAGTTGCATTGACTGTACACTTTCTAATTGTGTTAGTGTGTTGAAATCTGGTATGTCAATTACAGAGGTCTATCAAGCAGATTTTGTTTTATTACCCTGAATATCACAAAACCTTGGTCTTATGAAAAAAGCTTGCAAGTACTGGAAGAAGTGAGTCAGTCTTTAAGCAGAAGTAAGAGGGTAGTGGGCTTGATTATTGCTGGTATAACAGCTTTAATTACATTAATTGCTAGCACCACTGCTTCTGCAATTACTTTGACACAACAAGATAGCTACTTTTGTTAATCACTTAGCAAAAAAAAAAAATGTTACTAATATGTTGAGAATACAAGAGGATTTAGATAGGTGTTTGCAACAATGGATTGATGTTCTTTTTCCTATTTAAATTGTTGGAAGGAGGTTCAGAGTTTAAGAGTAAAAAGCCATCTCAAGTGTCATGCCAAATACTACTGAATTTGTGTTGCTTCTAAAATTTACAATGATAGTCATTATAACTAAGAAAAAGTTTAAAGACACTTGCAGTGTATTTAGCATAATTCTAATACCTCTCTGGATATTTTAACTTTGCATGATAAGCTTATGAATTTAAAGAATGCTGCTCTGCTGTGCGTTGATGCACAGCTACTGCTGATAAAATTACCCATGGCCCAAGGTCAGTATTTCTATTTTGGTCAAGCTTCAAGAATGGCATATATAGCTTGATCATGTAGCCCTTTATGTCCTGGGAATACTTTTATTTCTGCCCATTATGTTAAAGCTTGTCTTTAACAACATCAACATATTGACAGCCAAAGTACATGGCTTGAACCTGAAAATGGACCCCCAGACAGAGTTATTAAATTAATAGGCTGGCAAGCCAAGGATGGATAAGATTCTGCACAGAGGCTTACCAACCTAAAACAGAAGTGCATTGCTTTTGATAATGCATACTCCATGATGGGTAAGTAAGGCATTCTTGTCAGAACAACCTAAGACAGGTTCAGTCTTGTTTATGAAATTAAAAAGGTAGAGAAGCAGAGAGCTTTTGGGCTGCTTGGCAAGAATCTGACATGGGCCAAGGACAAGGAAATGGGCTGCTTGGCAGAAATATGACATTGGTCAAGGACAAGGAAGTGGGCTTCAGGCAGCTTCAGGCAGGAATCTGACATTAGGCTAGAACAAAAAAAAATAATTTCAGGTAGGAATCTAAATATTAGGCTAGAACAAAAAAGTAGGCTTCAGATATGAAAATCACTTTGGGCTAGGACAGGGAAGTTGGCTCAGATATTTTGGTCCTCCTGATAAGCCCTTAGAAACGATGATCATGGAAGTGTTCATGGAATTTTGTTCATTGCCTTACTTGTTCCTTGACTATTTGTGTTTATTGTCTTGCTTGTTCCTTGACTATTTGCATCTATTGTATTGCTAGTTCCTCAACCTGGAACTGACCTTAATACTTGCATGTAATTAAAATGGTATAAAAGCAGAAAGGAGGAGGGGGTGGGATAGGGAGTTTCTAGGGAGGGGAAATGGGGAAAGAGGATGGCATTTGAAATGTAAATAAATAAAATATTCAAAAATATCCCATTTATTACTTGCAAATTTGGTAATCATGTTAGATTCCCAGTGATGCTGTAATAAAGTACCACAGACTGACCTCCTTAGTTGACAAAAATTAATTTGCTCAAAGTTGCTGTGGTTAGAAGTTTGATATCGAAGCATCCTAGCAAGAATCTGTTTCTTGCTTTTCTGTTTGATACCAGGGTTATAATCTTTGTCTTTTTGTCACACAAATCCAACCTTTGCCATTCTCAAATAGCATTCTCTCCTCCTCTTCTCTTTATAGTATCTTGATAAATGAACATTTTGTTCTTCTTTGGTATGGCTTCTCCATTTTTCATATCTGATAGGGGTACTAGGCATTAGGACTTGAACATACTTTTAGTGACATAATCCAGTTCAGATAAGAATTTCTCAAAATAATTTTAAAAAGAAATTGTTTAATAAGCACCTTGTAGTAAAGGGTAAATATTTGCTTGTTTGTTTTTACTGTATTTTGGAAATTTCCAATGGGGAGAGCAAAGAGGAGGCAGGTAGAGCATTTCATGACACTTCCCTAGGTTAGACCATCTTCCTGGAATCTTTGACAAAGTACAAAGAATCACTGGTTGTTTCCTCCTGGGCTTTTCAGCCCTTTTTGCTAGGTGCTGAGTCACTGGATTATAACTTTTATTTTTCAAATCCTAATTTTTATAACGCTTCTTAAATGCTTTAACCTCCTTTCTAACCCACCACCTACCCAGGGGTAGTGGAACAGAAAGGTTATTAGGATACAGGGGCAGTGGACCTGTTTGGAAATTGTTCTTTGGAGCAAATCCCATTTGAGTTGTCAGGAAATCTGCAGTTTAGTTTGCAGGAATCAGCAGCAGCAGCAGCTCAACTTACTCACAAACACTTTATGAATATGCCAGAAGACCAGTTCGGTAGTGACAGGATAGCAAACATGAATCAGCAGCGGTGGAACAACCTAACAGAGACAGCCAGGCCTCAGCCGAATTGACACGAGTGAGCAGTGAGCAGGAAAAACCAGGACCACTAGGGATGCCAGGAGAAGTTTTTTTTCTGTGCTCCTCTCAATTAAGTGAAGATCAGCAAAGATTGGAGATCAAGCAGTGTTGCAAAGCTAGCTATGCAAGTAAGTCCCCACTCTCCCTCCCCTGTCACTATCTGTTGAGTCCTATTTATACTCCCTCCAAACATTATGTGTCTTCCATGGATCTTGCCTCACCATGTATCTGCCTTACCGTGTTTAGTCTTAGCAAAACTTCATGTGAGTCTGTACCAGCTGACATCACTCTGCCAATCAGTGCAAGTCTGAAGAAGGGACAAGAAGCTGCCAGCAAACTACAAGAAGTTTTTTGGTGTTCTCTATGCAGTCCCAACAAACAATGGCCAATAAACAATGGTGAGGTGTACCAATAACATCCAACATCATCCACCACCTAGTGGGTCCTTCTTAACATCGTGTGTCCTTTCATGTGTTTGCTTTAGCAAAACATCCTTTCACCTGTGTCTCCTTCAAGGAAACATTCCTTCACATGTCCACCTTAGTGAAACATTCTCTCATCTGTATCCTTACATGTCTGCCTTAGCAAAACCTCCTCTTATCTGTGTCTGCTTCAGGAAAATACTCTACATGTCTGTCCCAGCAAACCACCATCCGACACAGCTGACTTTCCAAAGAAACCATGGTTTCCACTTCACTGGATCCTACTAGTATAGACACTAAGCAAAGGCCAGTGGGAGGGTTCTCTTTACAACCACCACTTTTTCTAAAGATATGTGAGGCACTCTACAATTCTAGCGTCAGAACCAGCTGATGGGCCTGTTAGTAATTTCAAATACTGGGTCCTATTCTCTCAGTCATGAAACCCATGATCCAGAAAACCTTGAAGGTGAAGAACTTGAGGCCAAACAGAAGACAGCCAGCCAGAAAAGGCTGGTCAGGAACACAACCTGGCCTGTGTTCATTTAATAGGACTCCCAGAACCCTCTGGTGTCTCAGAATGCCCCAGGCACCTTTGCAAGGTCTACCAGAGGCAGAAGTAGCAGAGCTGAGGAGAAAGCTCATGGTTGAACTCTTCCAGAATGTTGCCCACACATTACTTACCAATAGAAGGTATTTATCTTTTTATTTTGAAGGTGACAAAAACAATCCGTTACTTGTATTTTTTTCTAATAAAATGTTCTGCTCCACAAGGAGAACATTTAGACAACATGTGAACATAGATGGCCGAAAGCTAATGGCTTCGATGAAGGTGAGGGTTTTGGCCCTAAGCCTTTTCTTTTAACTAATGGCTCAATAACAGGGCTAAAGGCATTTGGGACTGAAAAGAATTTCCAATGATGAAGGATCATCTTAATAAGAAATGAGTGGGATAGGGCTCCAACCCAGAAATCTTGGCGCTTTCAGCCTCATAAAACTGCCGAAGTTTGTGAACACAGCCTTTGTGCCTTCCCTGGTACTATGTGTGAGAGACATTCCAGATTCTTATGCTTGAAGTGGCCAGGGTGATGTATCCTGTCGTGTGAAGTGACACACACCAGGTCTTGGAATTGCCTGTAAGCGAGGTTCCTAGTATCGAACTCTGGGCAGGCAAAGTGAAGGGAACGTTTCTTGATTGACCAGCTGCTCAAAGCATGTGGTGGAGTTGGAAGTGGGTTAGAGTAGAGCAATCTAGTCTTTTAAATGCTGGGGTAACTCAGGTTCATAGGGTTAATGTATGAGGGGACCGTCAAACCTCATAATTTTAAAGAATTCGAATAGCCTCTTTGCAAGGTACACTAGGTGATATGTGTGATGTTTCAGCTCTAGCCAACTGGCTATGTTTTCTTACTGTGTTTATTCTTCTGGGCTGTATCTGGGTTGCTAGTCCCTTTCGTATCGTTTGTTTGTTGGCAAGTGGCCCAAAGGTCTCACAAAAGGTAGGTCAGTTCTTTTGAAACACTACATTGTGCTGGATTTGGGCACCACTCTCTCGTCTATTCCTAACGAAGCTGCTATTGTGTTGGGGTCAAGTGTGGGCTGGAGAGAAGAGTTCCTTTTCTAACTGGTGGAGATTTTCCCCACCCCCATCCAGATGCAGCTGTGTTCTGCTGATAACAATGCTGCCTGGCACCTTCCCAAAGTCAGATTCTCAACTTGATGACCCATTTGTGACAGAGAAATACAGCTGCCTCGTGTCTTGGAATGCTCATGCCGGCAGGGTGAGTGTGCAGAGGCTTCCTTTGTGGAAGATTTCTATTTGCAAGCAATGCCAGCTGCATAATTTACGGGGCCCAGTGCAAAAGGAAAACGTGAAGCTCCTCGTATGAAAAGCATGGAAGCTTTCCCATTAAAGAACTAAAATATGACACTTTCCCTTCTCCTGTGGTCTTCCTCTCAGCTTGTCATAGCTTTCAAAATTTGTTGCTTAATGTCATTTTAAGGAAAGAGAAATCAGAATTAAGATACTATCAGATACTTTGCATTTATCTCTATATTTTTTGATGTTAGCTCTAAGTGTCTATTTAAGAGCATTTTAAATCCCTTGAGGAATCCTTGAACTCTTACCTCCAGTATTTCATAGCTCAATGTTTACATACAGTTTCTTTCTTACCAGAACAGAATTGACCCGCAAAAAGAACTCAGTTGTTTCTATTTCTCTTTTTGATTTTGCCTAGTTTGTACTTACACTGCTTATTTTGGCTTGGAAGACAAAAGGTATATGGCTTTCTGTGCTTCCGTCTTTGTCTGCCTTCTCTTTAAGCGTGAGTGGTTGGCCATGTATGGAAAAAACATGGACAACAATGGATACAATGTGTCTCTGGGTAGTTCTTGTTTTTTACACACCGCTCTGATCAGAGTGGAGAGCTAGTTTCCATGCTGTCAGTGTTCTGCATGCCCTCTTGTAGATACAGCATGCTTAGCCTAAGTTTGCTTTGTGTATCTTCCAATGTCCGTGCATGATGGGGTCTACCAGACTGCTAAGAATGCTGTATAGGAATGGGAGAGCATGACGATTTCCATAACTCCTCTACTCAAGTGAGCACATCATTGTTCTGTTAGCCTTCACTTGTAAAACTCAAGGTTAAAAAAAAAAATCACTGAGAATTTAGGGAAGGTGAAAGCAGAGCATTGAGCTTAGTCTGGTGCCTTCTGACCACAGGGCCATGAGTAGTCACACAGCCAATGCTGCCATAAAACTAGCCATGATAGAAAGGCACAGCAAACAGTGTTTGATGAGTATGATCCAAAGCTTTAGGGGAGCTTAAGGGACTATGATGAGAATTCAAGCCAGTGTTTCTAGCTCAAGTGACATTCAGGTCTCATTTTGGATGCCATCTTCTCATGGAAATCATGGCTACTCATCCATTCCAAGGTGACTTTCCTTGCATCATTCTCAACTGCAACCATGGTTTCCAAACCTTGGCATGCATCAGGGTCCATCTAATTCAAAAAGTATCAAGTGAGGCCTGAGAATTCTCTCTCCTGACACATTTCCAGGTGACAGTAGTGCTGCTAGGCAGTCACCTGTCAATAGTCTGTTTTTACCACACAAAATTAAAAGCAATGAGAGCAGAAATTTAGTCAACTCCAGTATTTGGAAAGGACCTAAATGCAACATGCACTCATTAAATATTTATTGAATTAATAAATGAATCCATGACCAGAAATTCAATGCACAAGTTATTAGATGGTAGAGATTGAGTTAGGTCTGGGCCACAGAAATACTTGTATCTCCGCCCACATAGGAAGGATTGTTGATCAGATTTGCTTCTAGGCAAATAAAATGCAAAGTTGCAAATCTTAAGGGGCAGGAAGCTCTAGACATGAAACTTGATGTTAAAGAACCAGTTGGATAATGTAAATGATGGTTGCAGGAAAACCTTCATGATTTCCTTTTAGGCTTGGGTGTCTGACTATTGTGAAAGCAGAATGGTACACATAGATGGATTCTGGCTACCTGCATGGGCACCTGCATGCATCACAAAGCGAATATTCAAATGTAAACTGAGTACTGCCACCTCATGCTTGTAGACAGGGTATGCATGGTGAGCCTCAAGAGAAAAGTTGTGGAATGACCCTGTCCTTCCAGCTCTCAGATATTCTGGGATCTTTAGAGCTGATGGTCTGTGCACTACAGTTTGGATATGGTTTGAGTTTATCATCCACAACATCACAGACTAATGTGGTGATTTTGTCATTGCAAGTCAATCAAATGAATACATCATGTTCCTCTAGTGTGGTAAGTGTGGATGTTTTAGAGGTAAGGCCCAGTGCAAGGGCAATTGGGTATGAGTATACTCTTCAAAGGGATTAATATAGCTCTCCTGGGATACCTATTAGTACTTGTGAGACTGGGTAGTTATATAAAAACCAACCAACCAACCAACCAACCAAACAAACAAACAAATAAGTAATAACTAAACAACAATCCCACATTGAATTCCTTTTGCTAGAACTCTTAGCCTCTGAATCTTTGTGTTTCCTGTCTAACCTTTGACACCACCCCCCACCCCCCGTTACACCCTTATATTCACATGGCCAGCTCTCTTTGTGTTTTTCTGTGATGATCTGACACAGCCATAGGGATCCCCATCCAGATGCTAATGTCTTGTTCCTGGAATTTTTGAACTGGAAGCTAACTAGACCATTTTTTTTTTTTTTTTTTTTCGATTATCCAGCCTCTGACGTTTTGCTATAGCTACTCAAAAGAGATTAATACATCACGATGTGCTATGAACTGCCTCCTTTCTTAAACACATGCTCTACAAGCCTATGAGCTCCTTCAGCCCACTTTTTTTTCTTCTTTAAATCATTGTCCAGAATTTTAGTAGTCTGATCCTTTTCTCTCCCTACAATTTTTCTTTCAGGAAATAGATTTTCTGCATGGTTTAAAAGTATCCTACTTGAGCTGTCTTTCAAATGGCTTTGTAGAAACAATTCGGAGATTCCTTTGATTCCTTTAGAACTATAATGTAGCATGATTTCCCAGGGAGCAAATTTGAACAAAGGAAAATTGACTCCCCTGTGCACAAGCACAGTGTTTCTGTGGCAAGCATGAGTCTAACCCTTGGTCTCAGTCAGAGTAGGTCACAGTGACAAGCCACAGAATGAAACTGTTTTGTTCTTGGGATTAAGTCTACACCGTTGGTTCTCAACTATGGTATGCTAGACTGATGCCTGCTCTGGACTTTTCAATAATATGTTCATTTTGTATAGAGGGGTATTAGTCAGTCAGCATGAATAACAGAATACCACAGACTGAGTGGCTTCAGCAATACATTTTTATTCCTTCACTGTTCTGGAAACTAGAAGTCTGAGTTTCACACATAGGGTGGGACTGGTTTCTTTTAAGTTTTCTCTCCTCAGCTTGTAGACAGCTGCCTTATCCTCTCTGACTTCAGGTGGACTCCCCTCTGTGCTTGTCTGTGTCCCAATCTTTTCTTAGTTTAGGGTCTTTCCTGTGACCTCCTTTAATCTTAAGGATCTCCTTAAAGGCCCTGCCTGCAAACACAGTCATGTTCTAAATGACTAGGCTGTTCACGTTTTGGAGGGAGATCCTGTTTAGCCTCTAGCAAGCAGAATCCAGGAAATTTGTATTTTCAGTGGTGTTTCCAGGTAATTTTGATGTAGCCAGGCTTAGGCAGGCTTAGAGCCAGTGTCTGGTAATCGTGGCAAACACCTGCCAGCTCCGCAGCCCTGTCCACTGGCATAACCCTCACATTTCTTCTTTGCAAATGAGGGCTCTTCTGCCAGCTCACTTGAATTTCAATGGGGTTGTGACAAATGTGCCCCGGAAGGACTCAGTAACCCAATACCTTGCCGCCTGCAAACATAATCTGAGCTTGTTTATGGCCGGAGTTCTGGGTATCAGCGCAGAGATATTTCATTCCGTGTGTTCTCAGAAGCAAAGCACAGTTGTGCAGCAAAACATGGATCTGAAGACAGGTTGCGAGTGAAGCTTAGCATACTGGAAAAAGGATCAAATGCAGACCTAATTGCCTATAATTTATCTTCTGTGGCCATGATTTGGTCTGGTCTCCAAAAATTCTCATTAAATCTTAAACCTCAGGATATACCCCCTTTTGTCTCCAAGGAGTGGTGTAACACTAACATGCATTTTCTTGAAAATCCAGTCTTCAGTGTGGATTTCCCTTAAATAAATTCTTTCCTTTTGTCACTGTCAAAATTACCCACACAGATGCAAATAACTCATGCATAGTGGAAGGCATTCTCCCTGCATGTTTTTGGTGGTGGGGGATACAAGGGCAAGGTGGGTAGGATTAGCTTCTCTTGATTTGTCTGAGAGAGTTTAAGAGCACACCCACCTGGCATTTCTGAGAGTGAGGGAGCAATAAATCTGTTCTTAAGTGGAGATGGTATTTTCTTTAATTTTCTTTTTTTGTGGCGTGTGAACAGTACTGAGTTGTGCCTTCCCTGGCTCACAGTAGTAAAATGACACACTTCTTTAGCCAGTGCAGCTTGTGGTATAGACACCAGCAGCATAGAACCATGCTGTAAACATTAGCTTACTATTACTGTTGAGTGGTAAGGTTCAGCTGTTCTCAGTTTTAACTTTGTACAAAAGAAAAAAAGTTTGGAAAGGAAGGAAAGAAAAGCAAGCCTAGTGATGGGGGCTAACACATTCATCATGTAGAGGGTTTGGAGGTATTTGGAAGCCATCATTAGTGATTGCAACGTCTGCCCTGGATTATAAGGTAAAGGCAGAGAAGGGCGCTATCCTACTAAGTTCAGAATAGTTTCACATAGCCAAGGCTGATGTACCAGAAAATACCTTTTAACAGGCCCTTTACAAAGCTCTGGCTGCTATCAAAAGATAAGATTAGCAGCAGCAATGCTGGAGTAGAAATCCAGATGGAGCCTCCTCCAACCCTTCAAGCTCTGCAGACAGAGAGCCAGGAAAGGTTGGCAGTGACTCCTGTCTGACTTGCTAGGGCGACTGAGTGGGACTGTACCTCCCAGCGGAAGGCCCTGCCAGGCTTGTAGATTGTGCAGTACCAGAAAGCTCAAGGCAGACCTGGAGAGAACGATCCTGGCCTGGGTGCTAAGTGAGGCCACACGAGGAACTATGAACCCTACTAAAGAGCAGCCTAGAGATAGATCATGGGATGGGGAAACAGCGTTAGGTAGAGTGGGTCGTAGAAACTCCAGCACTCTAGGGACTGAAAAGCATTTGTATGAAGAGTTTTACTCTGGAGTGTGAGCAATACGCTGACTCGGGTATGTGAGCGACAGGTTGGTTGAGTGTTGGAGAAATATTCTTATTTTTTAACTTCATCTGTAATAAATTAGTATAAATGCTTTCCTTATTATTTATTTATTTATTTATTTATTTATTTATTTATTTATTTATTGTTTTGAGAAAGGGTCTCACAATTAACCCAAGCAGGCTACAAGCTCCCTATGAAGTTCTGGTTGACCTTGAAGTTATGGCAATCCTCCTATCTCAGCTCCTGAGTGCTGGGATTAAAGGAATGCTCCACCATGTCTGGTTTATGCTTAGTTTTTGTTAGCATATACTATAAAGTAGTATTCTTCCTAATGATATTTTTACTCAAGAATAGCCTGTATGTTCATTGTAACCATCCCACAGTCCTCTCCTACCCCCTCATTTTCCCCTGATGGCCCCCTTTCTTTCCCACACCACCTTTCTTCTATTTTCAATTCCTAAACTTCTTCCTCAGGGGAAAGGTATCCCACTTTGATTCTCTTTTATTTTAATTCAGTTTCCCCTGCAGTGAGCTCCCCCCTTCCCATAAAACAAAAACCTACTTTCAGTTTGGCTCCACACACCATTATCAAAGGCTCAGCAAGTTAGTGTTCTTTGCTTTTGTCAATGTTTTAAATACTGAATATTCAAAGCACTGACTATCTCATACTCATCCTTAACTATTTAGTCATAATAAGATACTTCCAAATTAATCTTGGGTTAATTTTGAAAATAATCTTTCCCAAAGAGATGACTTAGCATTGAAAACAAGATTGTTTCTCAGGCAATGGACTGTTTATATTATTTCTATGTTTTGAGGTTCGAGAGTATCTTATTTTTGTGGCAAAGGTATTCTGAGAACCACAGATATCCCACAATGTGGAGGTAGTTGACAATTTACAATGTTACAATCCAGGACTGTAAATAGCATAAATTTGGCTCTATAAGTGTTAGGGACATTTTTAATGTTTAGAACAAACTTTCCACATGCATATGTTAATTTTTTTAACCTTTGTGAAGGATAATTACGTGTGCCTTGTTGGTTTCACATCTATTTTTCTGACCAAAGGAGTAAACACTTTTCACTGTTCAGTACTGCAAATACTTTTTGTAAATCTAGTATTTAAAGTATATAATTTTTTTTGTTATTTTTGTTTTGCCTTGTTTCTATTGGTTTTAGTCAGGGTTTCGTGTAGCTCTGTCTGCACTCAAACTTGCTATATATATAGCCAGGAGTGGTCTTGAGCTTTCAATCCTCCTGCCTCCACATCCTCAGTACTGCCATGGATCAGCATATCTACTTTATGGAAAGCTGTGAGTCTTTGTGCATGCTGAGTATGTACTGCTACAAGTTCTTAAAGTAAATTTTATGAATGGAAGAGATGTGAAGATTGGATTACTAATATATTCTCATCCAGTACCTACAATGGGATGGGAACAAGAACTGACACAGTAGTAGTATAAGGTAGGTGATGATTTATGCACACTAGATATGGAGAAATGATGTACAGTAGGATACAGTTAGTTATTCAACCAGGATGTGTTGAATGTTTGCTAGATCCACATCTCAACTGCATGCTGCAAATAGAATGCCTCCACCAAAGATGATGTCCCGGCTCTGGCTCTTTTCTTATAGGGAAGTAGGGGCAGGGCTTTTATGTCCAGAGAGGACTAATTTTGGCTGGGATGAAGAGAGTAATGATTGCAAAGTCCATAATTTTTAGGAATGATAACTAGTATGAAGTCAATGGATTTCAAGTACAAAGATCAACTTTACAGATTATATGTGGAAATGGAAAATAGGTCTCAAACATCAGATCCAGAAGATGTTTGTGGAGATATTGGAGAATAGAGATGTGACAGACTTCTGGTGAGCATGGCTTACTATTATATTAGTTAGGATCTCAGGAGAAACAGAAGCCAAGAGAGCTCCATAGAATCTGGGGGAGAATGGAAATTAGGCCACATATTCAAGCCTTTATCTTCATATTAAAGACCAACTATAGAGCTGGAGAGCTTAACAAGGTCTTACAGATGGTCGGTAGAAGTACTGATATTTTGCCCAAGGGTTGCCACCAAAGTTTGTCACCTTTTCCCTGTCCTCAGTACAGGGTTGGAAAGGTGATTGGTTTTACCATAAAGGGTTGAGGGTTGCAACTTGAAAGACTACAGGAGGGACTTTAGAGGAAGCACATGGAAACAACAACAACAACAAAGGAGCCCCAGAGAGAAATAAGGAGGCTAAAGTGCTGGGGGGTGCCTGGGGTTTAAGGTAAAGGATAAATAGATACTTTGGGGGGAACCAGAGAAAACAGTTGATGAAGAACCAAAGCTCAGAGCAAGCAAGGAAGGAACAGGGAGAGGCAATGACTCAGTCCAGGGAGAATTGTGGTCTTAGATCAGGGAATTGTTATACCCCAATGCTGTCATTTTCTGGTGACATGTCCTTGGATAGTTCTTCCATGGCTTTTATTGCACCCATTTCCTGAATAGCAGAGAAACCATTCAGATCCTTGCTGGAGACCATCAGGACAGTCTATTTTCAAGTAGGGTATAGGAACTATTGATGGGATATTCCATACCTTACACACCTCATGTTTAGACTAGCTTCCACACTACCTTGGACACAGCCTGGAAATAGGAATTGTGCTTTATGATGCGTGTCATAATTCCAGGCCACTATGTCTGTTTTTGTTTACAAAACAAGTATGAAAAAGCAGAGGCACAGAAAAGAGGCAAAGCCACTTCCTTCTTGAAAGCACAGCAGGGTAGAGAAAGTCTGTTGCTTAATGACTGACACTGAATGTTTTCAACCATCCACCAGTCTCTCACTCTTGTTGGCAGCTTCTGCCCGTGGGCTTCACTTGAAGGTCCCTTTCCATTTCCTAGGAGAAGGTGTCATTAACGCATTGGCCGTCTCCGTGATATTGTACAGTGCTCTGCACATTTATAGCTTATATAAATATTGAATAATAAATAACTACAAGAGAAGAAGAATATTATAGGCTTGGGAGAGGGAAAGATGCTGAACTCATTACATGAGGGCCAACCTCAGCCCTCTTGGCTATCTCCTTCAAAGAGCTTTGTTTGCCAGCTGTGTAGAGAAATATACTTTCCATATGATGAGCCTGGAGAAGGAGCCAGTTTCCCTACAGAATGCTTTTGGAATATCCCCAGGAGGGCCCACAGGATCCTTAATGGTGTGTCAGAGAGGATAACCCCTCAAGCCTCCTTGGCAACGGGGTTAGAGCAAAGCTCTGGGGAGAATGGCTGTAGCAAGAGGCAGAAGTTAGAAGAAGGGGTTGCAGTCTTTGTATTTTATTTTACTTTCTGATTCCGTGTGCGAACAGGGCAGGTTTCCAGCCAGTTTATTGGATGCATCATTGGCTGAGAAGGTCACTTGTTCTTTACTTCACTGTGAACCTGGCTCAAGAAGAGCATTTCTCATTTAATATGTAATCCAGATTTAGTGTGTCAGGCAAAGGCTATCTCCTCCATCTTAAGAACGTGGCTTTTCTGTTTGGTGTTGAGGAACTAGTAAAGAGACAGCTGAAATCTTAAGTGTGAAGTGTGCTGAAATACTGAGTAAATATTTACAGGCTGGGCAGATGAGAAAAACTGTAATTCCCCTTAAGGGCAATATGCAAACCAGTTGAGCGCAGATCTTTTGTAGTTCTGACTGGCTGCTGCCCAGCCCAGCAACAAGGTGTTTGGTAAATAAAACTAATACCTCTTTTATAGTTTGATCAATATCTACATGTTGTGCTGAAATTGTTTCCATTGTTTGTTAAAAGATTAGTTTCATTTACTCAAAATGTCACATTATCTGCCTGGCAAAGGGAGTGAAGACCCACCTAAATCTTGACTAAACTAGACTTCTGGTATTCCTCCCTGTTCTTTCCAGCTCCATGAACCTTTGAGATGATCCATGTGTCAGTTGACAGGAGGTGGTAACATAGGGGACATATTAGGCAGAAGTCAAAGGTGGCCTGGGCAGGGGTCAAGGGAAAGAGAGAACAGTGAAAAATGTTAACAGCTTAATGGCGATCTTCAGAATGAGGGTTCTGGAACCTTCAAATTGAGTTTTGTTTCCAGGCAGTTGGTAGCTACTTCCAGGTACAGAACTGTACTAAGAAAGATTTTTTTTTTTTTTTCAGAGATCCCATGACTGTTTGCAACCAAAGATTTGGAGTTTAGATGTTAAGATTCCAGATTGTTCCCCCTAATAATAGTAAATGACATAAGGTAAGAAGTTTTCTAACTTGGCTTTCAGTGATTCCCCTGGAAGAAAAATTTGTAAGCTAAGCTTGTAGGACCCTTTTCTGGAAACGGACCAGGAAGACAGGAATGGGGCCCATGTCTGTTTTATGTTGTTGATGTTATTATTGTTTCTCAGAAGACAAAATTATTGTTCTTAGGGTTTTTGTATTTCCAGTTTTTGAAGTAAAACTACAGGGAACTCTGTCTCTGAGAAGGGCCCTTTTTATAATCGGGATCCTCCTTGGCTGCTTTAATCCACAGCACTTTAAACTAGAAATTATTGTTTTTCTTCATTTGTTTACTATTTGGGTCTATTTACCCCCCCTCCCCTCAAGATATCAGGGATCACACTTACCAGATCTCTGTCTCTTTAGCATTGCCAGGTATGCAGTTAACAATAAAAGAGGAGGTAAACCGGACCCAACAGGAAGCACACTGTACTGCCCTGAATGAAAAGACAGATGTGAGGGGTTTCTATCCCAGCATTACTAGCTGCCCCTAACCCCAATAACAATCCTGCCTTTAGAATTAGAAGTTCTCTTAACAGCATACCTGAAAAATCAGGTAAGGGAATACCAATAAGTAGATAATTCCTTCAGCACAAGATAAGCACACTCAGGGATACCCCTTGTAAGAAGCAATACTGTCAAAACATGTCCTTCCCATTCTGAGCCTCTCAGCAGGAAACTCTACTGTCCTTGAGGTATTCCAGGCTAACAGAAGCATACTCTACTTAACCCATTGTGACTGGAGTACCTGGTTATAATGCTAAGATTGGCTGTCATTTAGTTTCCTTGAATTATTATGACCAAAGAATTCATCTTCAAGCAAGACAATAGTAATAACTTAAAAGGTTGCTCTCTGAAAAATGACAGTGGTGCCTCATTACCGAGGAAAATATCCATATAACTCACTGAACATGAGTTGAGCTGCTGTCTACAGAGTCTTTACCCTTATCTTCTAGTCTTTTTAGTGCAGAAAGGTACTTCAAAAACCACTAAAAGAGAAACGTGGATCCCAACCCATAAAATCTTTGACCTATAATCTGTCCTACCTGCAAAATATGTTAAGGCAATGGCGGCACAGAACTTGTGGGAGTAACCAACCAATGTCTGATTTGACTTAAGGCCCATTCCATGAGAAGGAATCCATACCCAACACTCCTTGGGTCATCAAGACCCAAAACTAGCAAGCCCAGAGACCTAGGGTAAAACAAAACGTGTCTAGGCTAAAAAATATCAATAAAATGATTCCTAGTGATATTCTGCTATACTCATAAATCAGTGCCTTATTCAGTCATCATTAGAGGGGCTTCCTCTGGCAACAGATGGAAACAGTTGCAGAGATCCACATCTAGACATTATGCACAGAGAGAGGGGCGAGAGAAGAGTAGAGTCTAAATCTGAGAGCTCCATCAAACCCCTTCCCTCAAAGCTCAGAGAATTCTGTGGAAGAGGAGGCAGGAAGATGGTAAGAGTCTAAAGGGATAGAGAACACCAGGAGAACACAGCCCTCTGAATCAACTAAGCAAGGCACACATGAGCTCACAGAGACTGAAGCAGCAAGCACAGGATCTATACAGGTCTACACTAGGTCCTCTGTGTATATATTACAGCTATTAGGTTAGCATTTTTGTGGGACTCCTGACTGTGAGAATGAATGAGTCTCTGACTCTTGTGCCTACTCTTGGGACTCATTCCTCCTTTTGGGTTGCTGTGTTCAACTTCACTATGAGAGTTTTTGCTTCATCTTATTATATTTTATTTTGTCATGTTTGGTTTAGAAGCCTGTTCTTTTCTAATGAGAGATAGGAAGGGAGTGTATCTGGAAGAAAGGGAAATGGGGGGGGGGTGATCCTGAGAGGAGTAGAGGGAGGGGAAACTATAATCAGGATATATTGTATTGAGAAAAGAATTTATTTTCAATACAAATAAACAAATAAATAAAATGAAAAAGAAAAATATCTAAACAATTATCTGCTTCTAGCCATTTGTTAACCTTAAGCATGTGAAAAGAAACTATCTCTTTTATATTAGACATTTAAAAAAACCCAACCCCCAATTTGGAACAGAATCATGTCATCTAACTTAAAGTAGTGATTTTGCAATATTGCCTAAATTGAGTGGTGTATTATGGAAACATTCTTCATGTGAGGCTTAAAGGTCCACAATTCTGCATTTTACAGGAGCATCTTTAAACTTAAGAAATGTTTCTGTCTCTTTACATATACCATAGAATCAGAGGGCAGCTTCTGCATGTGGGACACACCTTCTACCCCTGAGCTTGCCACAAAGTTACCATCAGGGCCAATAGAACATGATAAAGAAATTGTGTAGCATGGGGAGATCTGAGTAAATCCCTCAGTGTTTATCCAGGATGGAGAAGTTGCAACCTTTTTCTTAAAGTCCATTAGCAGTCAATACAGCAAGGTTCATGTCCTTTGCAGGAGCCGACACTAATGATATAAAGAACCATTATTATTTTCATGGCCATGAATCCCAAGAATTTTGGATAGGAAAACATGCCCTAGAATATGTCTTTTAAAAACAAACAACAACAACAAAAACCCCAAACAAACCAATCATTCCTAAGGGACAGTATGAGAGTCTCACTCTCAAGTTAGATCATTACTCTAGAAAGGCATCACCCTATGATTGCAAGAAAATAACATCTCTCTTTCCTTCTCCGGGCTAGGTGTCTAAATTTTATTTTTTATTGAGTTTTTTGGTAGCTGTGACTGCATGCACAAGACCTGCACAAGATCAAACCAGACAAAACCCCACCATGGACAAGGGAAGAATTCCTGAAGTCCCATCACTAGTTGAGAAGCTATTAACATCTTATGGTTGTTGGAAGAGGGAAGGCCAGCTTTCTTCAGGCATGTGGTCCTTGAAAGGTTGCTTATGCTCCAATAAAGAGTTTTATACCCATGCGCATATAAGTAATACTAAGTAGACTCAGTGGGTTTAGAAGAATAAAGAGCTCATGAAGTTGGGAAGGAAAAGCAATGAAGGGACTAGGGAAGGAATTAGAGAGGAGGGAACAGGTGGTGGATTTTTATCAAACACATGATATTTAAGTATAAAATTCTCAAGCAATTAAAACAAGTAAAAACCTAAAATCAGTTTAAGCCCTCCTTCCCCTTCTCTGTCTCTCTCTCTGTCTCTGTCTCCCTTTCTTTGTCTGTCTCTCACAGACAGACAGATGGACACATACACAGAGAGACAGAGAGAAACATATGGAGACAGATAGACAGAGACCCTCAGAGGAAGATTCTAAAGGGATGGAAGGAAAAAAACTATTACAGTCAGTGTGGCCAGATTGGAGGGGGTTGAAGATGTGCTCAACCTGTGACCCACAGACTGCATGTGGCCAAAGATGGCTATGAATCCACCCCAAGAGAAATTTATAAACTTAAAACATTGAGATAACTTTTTTTTTTTTTTTTTTTTTTTTTTTTTTTTTTTTTTGCAATTTTGTTTTGTAACTTGGTTACATGGTTCTCAAGCACGGACTTTGTAGATGATGACATTGTGTTGCAATTTCTAAAGATTGGACACCCCTGGCAGTGTGAAGAAACATTCTTGAGGATAACTCAGTACAGCACAAGATAAGGGGCTATGGAAGGAGGAACCTAAGAATTTGGTCTTCCATTATGAATGAATTCCTTTTTGACATTTCTGAAGATCCTGCACATAACTCTGCATTTATTTTCGGATTCTGGGCTGATTGACCTTTGAATGCAGATTGGAGTCCACACTGGGCTGTGTGACATTGGAGATTTGTAAGGATTTCATAGTTGTAAACTTCTGTGTGACTCTGTGCCAGTGTTCCATTCAGGACAACCTCTCGGGAATCCCTAAAGGGATGCAAAGGTTACAATTAGAAAACAGATATCACCATTCAGAGTCAGGATTTGGGACATTGTCACTATAGTCTGGCAATGTGACATTTTAATTTTCTTGACCATTAGAAAATTTTCAATAAGCCTGATGGGGCTCTTCTATTTAGTTCTAGGTATTATACCAGTTAATCTTAAGGTTGTAAATATACCACGCATTATATTTTTTAAAAAACAAAATTTGAGGAGAGCTCAGTCTTTCAATTAAGGCACCTGTCCTTTAAACAATCAGTGTTACACAGTGGGCTAAACATTGAGTTGGCAAGATAAGAACCCGATGATAAAGAAGCTAAATTAGCCACAGTATTAGTGACTGGAAGGTATATCCCACCAATTCTCTAAAGATTCCCCAAGGCAAGTAGGGGATGACGTATGTGGAGGTTTGGGGAAGTATCACTTACATCACTAGAATTGTTCATTCCAATGACAATTCTCAGGGTTTCCTGGAGCTTCCAAGTCCTAGCAACTCAGGAGCAGTGCCATACTTCTGTACTTTGTCCTCATGAGATCTTCTGGTGCCTTTGAACATAGACAATAGTTATTAATTGTCTTGGAAGGTTTATTATAGGATTGCTTGTTTTATGTAACAAATGTTCTAGTGAGTTATTAGAATTACATCACTGTACACCTTGGGTTTTATTGTGTGCAGCTGAGAGGATCTCTCTTTAATTCCTAATGTATAATCTTGTGAATGGCAGAAGTAGAAGGAGGAACAAACATGCCCACATGGCTGTGTGGTCCCACAGGTACTGCCCCTGGTCACACTTCTGTCTCTGCCTACTTTCATGCCCTATGTTAGAGTAAATCATCAGTAGCAACATGATTCCATCTAAGACTTGAATTAGGTGAAATAAATTGAGTCAGTGCCATTGTAAATTACAGGATAGCTCCATCTATCTATATCAGTGCCTGGGAAGACAGTCAGATATGCAGTATGTATTAGAGGCTGTGGGTCTTCACTCTGAGGGAAGCCAGGAAACCATACAACTATACCTTCAACTATGATATTTACGCCTTGCCATTAGACTCATCCAGCTCTATTTTCTTCCTTCAGGAACTCCTAGTGAGAAAGGTACCCATTTCTCCTCTCAGTAAGTCCTGTAAACCTTCCACCAAGCCACTGTTCTCGCTGTGTGATCTACCTATTTATAAAGTGGGGCTAGTACAGCTTTTGTGCTGTGAGGACAGGTGGAGCCCTCCACTAGCAAAGGTTTGAATTCTGTTGGATGATCCCATCTTGGCTGTCAACAGGAGCAACCATTCCTTCAACCCCGTCCTCTGTTGACCTGTCTTTCTTTCTTGTCTTTATACCTCTACTGATTTACTTTCTTAAGGCTTCTCTTGACACCCTTTACATCTCTACACCTGTATGTTAGACATATACCTGCTCATCTTTTTAATATGTCTGAAACACATATCTTCTCTAACTCCAGTAGGCAGCAGTAGAGGTTCTATGTATCTGGAAGACACTTTTGTAATATTCACCACAAGTAACTTTGGATATTCTGTAATGCCTATCTTTCCTCCAGCCTCTTTTATCCAGGGGCTAACATAGAGCCTGCTCCATGGGAGACATTAAGATGCTGCTGAGTGAATGCTGGTGAGCTGAGCTAACTCTTCTGGCTACAGTGTGCTGCATCACAGATTGCCTGACATGGCAGTTGATTAGGAACCAAGGTCTGGCTCAACTCTTCACTTTGGTTGGATCACGCACAGCTCAGCTTTCCCACAAAGAGAGGTGAATCGAGAGTGTTGGTAAAGTAGCAGCTGAAACTGGGCTGTATTCCACTGACGTTCAGCTCTGAGGAAGGGAATAGAGGGTTTATCTTACCTAGAAAATAATAAGCAGTTCATTTTATCTGAGAAAACAACATCATCCAGCCATTCTTCTCAGAAGCTTCCGGTTGGGAAGCACTCATGTGTGTTAGCAGAAAACATTGATTAATTAACAGAACTATTTTTGCTCTCTTAAATATTGGGAAAGTTTAGGGTAAATAAGCCTTTCTCCCAGTTATTTCCAGCTCCCATGCTTCCTTTTATCTGGCCTTGTTGATAGTTAACTTGGCTGAGTTACATTCATAAGCACCTGTAACAGCTGGGTATTCTTCAACAGTGGGTGTTTTCACTAGGTTATGCTGAAAAGGAGTATGGGTAACAATTCCTGGTCATGAGGAATGATGAGCTCCCCAGAGCCTATTTTTCTAGAATTCCTCAGAGTCAGGGCTGTACTGTCCATCTATCTGCTGTACTGGGTGGGTCTTCTGATCACCTGACCTGGAAAAGGCCTCCCTAAGCATAGATGGAGTCTTAGTATCCAAATATCCTTCTCTATAGACATGGTTTATCAGCACTACTGGAGCCAGAAGGCCATGGTGGTCAAACCAGAGCCTTGCTTGGGACATTAGCTGAAGGAAATGAGAAAGTGTATCTTCACTTCCATAGGTACTATGAATTCTCAGGGGAGCCCAGAGGGTGTGGATAATAATTCTGCCTCCATTTTCTCTTATATGCATTCTCATTCAGCTTTACTTACCACTTAGGGTTGATCCTTTCAAGGAACATTAGTTGTAAATCTTTAAATCTGTACTAAATTTTGCTTCACAATTTATATCTTATTAAGACTGTGTAGAATATGCTAAAACACACATTGAAGTTTGAAGGGCGTCAGGCCTTCTTCTTCAGCTTCTTTTAGACAGAGAAACTGAGAATTGGAGAAATACTTTGACTCCCAAGTTGCTATCTAGGAGCAATGTGTTCTTAAAAGGTGTAGGCAAACCGTGGTCTCCATTCCCAGACTCCAAGGCTCCTGTTAGCCTACCAGGAAATGTAACGTGTTTGTGGTCATAGAAAGTCTTAGGTCATGATATCATTGAAGTAGGGCTCTTCAAAAATATTTAATTAAAGCACTTTGTCTACAGTATCAACAAATGGAAATTGATCTGGATCAAGGCTTCTGAGGGTTCTGTCAAAGTGTAACTTACTTTGAGTTTCTACTTATACTGTCTGCAATAACAAATGGTAGCCAGGTAACAAAGAAAAGGTGGTTCGTAGAAATGGTTTTTCTTTCACAAAAATGTCTAGTGGAGTGTAATACAGGGAATAATAAGGAAAACAGAGTTGATGAATGCTGGCTGGTCTGTCAATATTCCATATACACAGAAAGACAGAATACAGAGAGAGGGGTTTGTGGCTGTTAATTGGTATATTGTTTACTGATTTACTGATAGAATTCTAAGCCCTTCAAGTGCAGTATAGTCATTAATTGGAAGCTTTCTCACAGTTTTTCCTCTCAAATTCACAAGTTTTTTTTTTTTCAAAATCAGAAAAAAAAAAAAAAAAACCAGCAAAAAATAAAACCACTCTTGGTGGATAAAAATCCAAAGATCTCTGAAAGCTGGCACCACTAGGGTTAACTTCCTTTGTAGTGCACATGGGGCATTGCAGAGCACTTCTATTAGTAGTGTGTTGTTTCTCACACTTCCACCTTTCTTGAGTGATGGAAGGAAAGGACAGAAGCTGTGCTAGGGAGCTTTCTAGCAGCAGGACACCTTGTTCAAATAGAATAAGGAAGATTTTACTTTTGATATCAAACCTTAGCCAAGCAGAAGGTTCTAGAAACCCGACGATGTCTAGTTTAATTGCTGTATCTAAGAGACTAACATATAGGCCCATCCCCTTGGAAGCTGCCAATCTAAAATTCTCTTTGAAAATTCTGTGCTCACCACAACACAAACCATGGTAGCCTGGCTGTTCGGGGCTCTCAATAGAAGAGCTTATATTCTTTGTAATTCTGCATCTCTTCCTTTCATTATAATTCTATAGTGGTCAGGTAGGGTGCAGAAGTTGAAAGAATTTCAGGCCATGCTATAGAGACATTCTGAGCTGACTGGGGGGGGGGGGAATTCACCCTCCTGCTCTACTTGTTTGCTTTAGATACTGGCCAAAGTGGTTAAGTGGTTAAGACTGGTCCTTAAGTATTCTAATTATTCGAGAGTGGAGAGAGTGGGTCTCATTAAACTTCTAGCATAGAGAGTTCTAAGAATTCATTTTGATAATGTACGTAAAGTGCTTTGCCTTTTAGGGATTTAAGTATGTTGCCTTGTTCCTGGTTTGATGTTGCTTTCAAGTGATACTCTGGCTCTGCTGATGGTGGTTCAGATTTATTAAGTTTGGCTAACTCCTTTGGAATCTCTATGGGGTAATACTGAGCAGTATGATCTGCCTCCAAGGGGTTTAAGGGACTGACTAGTGCATCCATATATGCCTTTCCACACAGTGTAGCATCATGGGTATTGTCTAAGTTCTGATGCCCAAGTCTAGCCTTAGTGTGATGGTTTCAACACTGCTTGGTGCTATGTTATTCCTTATGCCCAGCTGCAGACAAACTGTTGTTTGAGTCTATGAAAGCTGGTAGTCCACCAGCCACGGACAAAAATGTGTACATGAAAGAGTCAAAAGAAAAAGCAACAACAGAGAAGAGGGGTTCCTGCATAGCTTGTGGGATCTTTTATAGCTGAGGATCCAGGCACAAGATGTATGCAGCTGCAGTGAGCAGAGCCACCCAGCCAAAGCAAGAGAAGCCACAGACTGGTTGCTTTACTCTTGAGTGATACTGAAGAGGGAATAGACATCCCACAGAGGAGAAAACTAAGATGATTCCTATCTATTCTTTATTATACTGTATTTTGTTTTAAAGTCTAAATGGATTTTTTTTGTCTTCAAAGTACTTTCCCTGGTCAAGAAGTACAGATACAAATTTGTAGATGTCCAGCAAGGCATTGTGGCTCATGCATTTAATTCCAGCACTTTCGAGGTAGAGGTAGGCAGATCTCTGTGAGTTCAAGGCTAGCCTGGTCCACAAAAAAAGTTCCAGGACAGCCAGGGCTGTTACACAGAGAAACCCTATCTCAGGAAAACACAGAACCAAACAAAATCAAAAATCAAACCAGTACACCAACCAAACAAAGAAAAATATTTACAGATGTCCTATGTGGCCTAAGTCAGCTTTGCACTCATTCAACAATACGTATTGTAAAGGCTATATTGTTCTTGAGAATTTTCTGGATTATGTAGCGTGAAGAGGAATGGGTTGCTGATAAGCACTATTTCTATGACTGTCTTTTTTATTCCTCTTATGAGGAAATATTTAAAGCACCATTAACAAACAGCATTAGTAATGGTCATCCCTTCGGCAAGAGTAGCTTTCTCTGCGGGAAGTTGTTAGTCCCTTGAAAATAACCTGCTGTGACTTACTCTTTACTGTAGGTGACATCATAGTCCAACAGAAAAGCTTCTAAAATGTTGCCATATGTTATAAAGGAATATTTATATGGCGGGGCTGTTCTTACATTACTTTGGTAACTGAAATACAAACAAGACAAACTCAGCCCAGGTTTCAACAGAGGAAGATAGAAAATAAATTCTTGGGTTTAGATGCATATCTCTAATACTACATTACCTGCAAAAATTAGCTAGAGGTAAAATATTGTTTAATTTTAACTCCTTTAGAACTGAGTTCTTCCTTATAACTCTACATGCATAAAGTGATATTAAAAATTAAAATACGTGTTTTAAAAAGTCTTAGTTTGTTTAATCCGGTGTACTGGGGATTCAAGTTTGAGCTACACTAGCACATTAGGACAGTGCTAAAAGAAAGATAGGATTAGTAAAATGAGCAGTAAAACCAGCTTTTCCTTTTGCCCTATTGCTCTTATTTAAACTGAAAGTCTGGAAAAGTTATTTGGTTTAAACAACATGGGGAACCATCTTTCCAGTTGTAAACACAGGGTACAGGACAGCACAGGCACCAGAATGGATTCTCCCATCTACACCACGTCGATAAGCACCAGCAAAGAAGAATGGGGTGAAGAAGTCAGTGGTTCCAACACAAGTGTTCTTTCCTGCTCTCAGAGGAGAGTTGGAGGCTGCACTGGCCTTTTAGGCTTTTGCCACAGTGAAGGACCGCTGCCACCTGTGGACAGCTGCTGGCATTGCGGACAATGCCACGCTGCAGTCTGAAAGGGATGTGCTGAATGGGCACTTACCAGCCTACCATGGGCAGCCTGGCAATTCTGACTGCCTAGTTGCTAGGTATTTCACCTAATAGGTGTTTCATAGGTGGGGCTTCCCCACTAGTTAGTCACCATCTTTTGGCTACAGGAAGAATATGATTGTTGAGCATCAGCGCAAAATCACAGAGAAGACATGAGAGGCTGAAAACCTTCAAGAGCCAAATAAATAATACAGATGGGAATGAGTGACAGGATTGTAAATCAGAGGACTCGGTGCCCACCTAGAGGCATTTGGTTTTTAAAAAATTGTTGGCTTTAAAGCTTCTCAGAATTAATTAATTGATTAATTAATTGTTAGAAAAACTAATCCATCAAGCAATCTGGCAAGACACATATGGAACCATACTCTGACTGTGTCTGTAGTCCTGGAAACCAGGGAATGGACATGCAAGATGCCAGGTGATGTCTGGGTACTCAGGAACCAAGGTCTGTCCACATTTTATTTAATCAGTCATTATGTATTAGTTCATCTTCTTCATATACTCACAGTATGTTTACTTTATTCGAGGTAGAAATTCCATATTGATGCAGAGGTTGGGAAAATACATATTAAACAAATGATTAGAAAGGCAGAGTTATATTTGAGATAAATCAGTGAAATATGAACATCCAGGCAACCATAAAAGAAATATAGTGTATTTCCATAAAACTCATGTGGATGTTAGTCATGTCATTGTTTTAGACACAACTGCGTATCTACTTAATGATGGGAATATATCACAAGAGGCATTCATTAGGCAACTTTTGCTATTGTGTGACTATCATATCATGATTTGTTCATACAAAGATGAAGATGGTTCAGACATGACCAGATGGTATAACCCTATGGGACCACTGCTGTTTATATGGCCTGTTGTTAACTGAAACACCTTGGTGTGGTGCTAAGAAAGAAAAAAATTCTTCAATTAAATTTAGAGGATAACTTTATGTGTTCTTATCATTGTGTTCTTATTGTGTTCTTATCATACATTGACTCCATTTTTGTGGAAAGAGTTTGTCCTAAACTTAACTGCTACATAGGGTTTTTTTTTTTTTGATATTTTATTTACATTTCAGATGTAATCCCCTTTCCCTATTTCCCACCCCCCCACAGGAACCCCTTTTCCCAACCCCCCTCCTTCTGCTTCTATGAGGATATGCCTCCACCCACCCTCCCACCTACCCACCCATGATTTCCCCCCACACTGGGGTGTCCAGCTTTTACTGGACCAAGGATTTCCTCACCCACCTATGCCTGACACTGTCATCCTCCCCTACATATACAGCTGAAGTCATGGGTCCCTCCCTATGTGCTCCCAGGCTGGTAGTTTAGACCCTGGGAACTCTGGTTGGTTGGTATTGTTGCTCTCCTCATGGGGCCGCAAACCCTTTCATCTCCTTCAGTCTTCTCTCTCACTTCTTCATTGGGAACCCCTTGATCAGTTCAATGGTTAGCTGTGAGCATCTGCCTCTGTACATTTCAGGTTCTGGCAGACCTTTAAGGAGACAGCTATATCATGTTCATAGCAGCCTTATTTATAATAGCCAGAAGCTGGAAAGAACCCAGATGTACTTCAACAGAGGAATGGATATAGAAAATGTGGTACATTTACACACTGGAGTATTACTCAGCTATTAAAAACAATAAATTCGTGAAATTGTTAGGCAAATGGATGGAACTAGAAAATATCATCCTGAGTGAGGTAACCCAATTACAAAAGAACACACATGATATGCACTCACTGATAATTGGATATTAGCCCAAAAACTCACAATATCCAAGATACAACTCACAGACCACATGAAGCTCATGAACAAAGAAGATCAAAGTGTGGATGCTTTTGCCCTTCTTAGAAGGAGTAACAAAATACTCATGGGAGCAAATATGAAGACAAAGTGTGGGACAGAAACTGAAGGAGGGGCCGCCTGGAGACTGTTCTACCTGGGTATCCATCCCATGTGCAGTCACCAAAGGTAGACGGTGATGTGGATGCCAGGAAGTGCATGCTGACAGGAGCCTGATATAGCTGCTACATAGTTTTTAAGAATCATCCTCATGCATGCATAAAAGGAAACCATAGCTTGAAGAAGGCATTGTAAAAGGCCTTTCCAATTTGAAAGCAAAGCTCCTTTGGAAAACTCTGACTCGAATTGATCAGTGACTGGTTTTCTGCAACCATTGAAATTTCTAGGGAAACAGCCCCATTTGAAGGCCTGGCTATCAGCTGTGAAAATTTCTTCCCAGGAGTCCCTAGTGGTTTTTAGAGATGCTGGTACTTTCTTGAACCTATGGACAGATAGCAACAACACTTTTCAGATGTCAGCTAGGACAAATATTCTTCCGGACATTGGTTTCAGGTAGTCTGTTTCCTGAAAAGGAAAGCCCTTCTTTACTTGTTGTGAAATAATGTACCAATGGTGGCATATATTCTTCTATACACTGGCAAGACTGGGGATGTCAGAGCACCCACCTGGGGGTGAGGCTTGAAGATGCCATTGTTAGATAGCCACATCTTGATTTTGGAGAACTAACTTTTTTCTTTTCTTTTCTTTTCTTTTCTTTTCTTTTCTTTTCTTTTCTTTTCTTTTCTTTTGTTTATCAGTGAAATATATTCACCCTGTGATCTAATTTGGCCTTTGGAGTGAGCAATTTCCCCTAGAAGAAGGTATTAGGAGTAGACTAGAAAACTAAGAAGTTATGTAGAAGGTAAGGAGGACATGCAGGCCTGACAACGGCAAGACTAGATTCCAGGGCAGATAGCTGGGTAACTCACTGGAGCACCAAGCTGCAGTCATCTGAAAAGTCTCTAGACTAAGCATGAAAAGTGGCCTTTGCAGTCTCAGGTTTACACAGTTGTGCTTATCCTCCTTAAGGTATGTAGGCGTGCCTGTTTCACCAAAGACAGGGTTTCTGAACATGAAATAGACTGATACCAACATTGGTCTGCTCATCTTGGGTATTTTTTTAATGTGTGCTTATGACTATATTGCAAACTGGCAGTGACAGTTTTTGAAATTCTCAAACACTTCATGTGTGAGGTAGTGACTCACAGGGTAGTGTGGTTCACAGGGTAGACCATGGAATGAGGTCTAAAGCTAAAATTCTTTTAGTAAACTCTCACCAGAAATAAAAGGCTGCCTTTTGTAATTACTGCCCAGCGAAAACCCAGAGAGAGACTGAAACTAGAGACTAACCAAGGATAGATCATGTCTTCTAAAACACCAATTTTGCTTGCCCAGAAGAAGCAAATGTTACAAAACACTTTAAAGTTTTTTAAAAAATGTTAATTAATAGAAAATGTAGCTCACTTCACACTAGGTAGAAATTTATCTGGTAAAAGAGGAGGCAGACTCTAGTCTTTCAGGCATGGACCTGTGTCTTGTTCTCCCTGAAGCAAGACTGGTACCCAGTGGAGGTTGGAGCCATGGGAAGGTCAATATTGCTGGACTATGAAGGAGGATCCAGGGAACACAGTGGGAGACTGGCCCAGTACCACACAATCTTGGGTAACAATTTGCTCTTTATTTGAAGATAATTATACAGTTAGTAAAGGGATTTGCAGGGAAAACAACATGGTAACATTAGCATTTCTCCCCTGGTTGCAAAGCAGATGGGCTGTTGTGGGGAGCAAGGCAAAGGTCTTCATTTATGCAGCAACCTAGATTTCAGACACCCACAAGCCTGCTTGCAGGTGCATCTTAGAAAGGTCCCTGTGGAGATAATCGAGATTCACATGGCACTTGGAGATTTTAGGGAACTGAAATCAACAAGCTATACCAATAATAAAGACCTAGAAGCTACCAGGGCCCAGTGAAATGAAGCTATCATTTGCTTACTTTGTTTCTTTCTCCTTTTTTTTTTTTTTTTTTTTGATAAATGAATAAGAAAAAAAAAAACCAACAAAATTAGAAGGAGTGTCAAAGAAAAATAAATGTTCCTTTTCAAGTGAGAAGAGATTAGCTCAGCCTGTACCAGGTGACTGACCGAGATGAGAACACAAAAAGAACTGAAGTCGTGGATCAAGATGGGTGAAAGTTGATAGCGATCACTTCCTTTAGTTGGCGAGTCCTTGGGTTCTTTTGAACATCACTCAGTGACTAGCGTTCCTTGACTAGACCTGATGACCAAGGCAGGGTTTTATTTGCATGCTCCAAGAGGGTTTAACTAACTAGTAATTCTACTTAATGCACATATGCATATAGCACTCGACACAGTACTATGTGCAAAGTATCATTTAATTCTGTATTTGTGTAGGTACATCAGTGCAGACGTGTGTGTGTGTGTGTATGTGTGTGTGTGTGTGTGCGCGCGCACGCGCGCGCATGTGGGTGTGTGCATGTATGCATATACACTCTTGTGGAGGCCAGAGGCTGTCAATCTGATATCTTCCTCAGTTGCTTCTCAACCTTATTTTCTGGTACAGAGTCTCTCATCATCCTGAAGCTCATTGATTGGCTGGCCTGGCTGGTCTGCAAGCACCAGGAATCCTCTGATCTCTGCCTCTCCAGAACTGGGATTACAGGAGTACAGCAGGATGCCTGGCTTTTTACATACGTGCTACGGAGATGCACGCATGCCTTCATCCTTAGACAGAGGACATTTTACATACTGAGTCATTTTCTCAGGTCTTTCTTTCAATTCTTAAACAAAACTCGTTTGATATAAACACATGATACCTATTTTGAGTTCTTTACCTAAGCATTCCAATGAGATAAAGATTATTGAATGACACTGCTGAAAGTTAATGTTGTCCTAGCACTTGCTATGGGCTAGAAACTCGTTTATTCCTCCTCACAGAAGCAGGCGACTCACTGACAGGACATTTTTACACATTGGGAAATTGAAGCTCAGGGAAGTTAAGGATCTTCTCCAAGGCCTCCCAGCCTGGCTAAGCCACTGTTCACATCGCACTTTTCAGTCAATGCTGTTTGAAAAGTCAACTGATGAGATATCATATGATATAGTCATATATATGCTCTTTTTCTTTTCAACATTTTCACAAACCTCGGTATCTGGGTCAGCCCGATATAAAAATATGGGAGATTTTTGAAATCAAATCCTACTTTATGGTACCAGATGAGTTAAGTTTAAAAGCAACCAGATGTTCACAAAGCATGTGAAACTCAGATTCACCCTGTCCATGATGGCATTTGGAACATATGCATAACTCTTTTCAAATATGATTTTTATCTAAATGGTATCCCTTAAAACTTCATCTTAACACCCCAAATGATCCCCAGCTGTTAGGGTAGATGGGCCCTGCTGGGTTTGTTTCCCAACAGGACATATATTCCACCATAAATATTCATAATGCCATGCTCTTGATACCCATGGACAGTCAGGGTCCATTTAGTGAGCTCCCCTCAGCTGGGATTAGCATCTTTCATCTATTACCTGGCTTCTGAATTACAGCTCAGCTTTGCCTTGCTCTGCATTTTCTGTACTTCTGCAGCTATCTGAGAAGCCTGAAGAAAACATGAACTGTTAAAAGAAATGTCTAATCCCAGGAAGTTGGCCCAGGGAGTATACAAAATCAATTTTTTAAGATACAGTATCTTATTCAAACTCTACACCAGACCAGAGTGAAACTACTGTTTTCTTACTTTGCCAGGGTATCTAAGCAACAACAAGGCCTCTGTAAGAGGCCCAAGGATTTAGTTTGGGGTCAGAAGTGGGTATGCAGGAGAGAAGTAAAGGGGTGCTCTTAGCACAGACAGCGCATTCCAGGCTAGGAAGAGGACGCCTTCTCCCATGATTTATGTTTGACTATGTTTAGAGCTCAGGAAATAGCAGCACATTTGTTTTGTTTTAAGGAGGACACAATTTGGGTGTTGAGGGGAGTCAGGAGAAGTGGGAAATTTCTGATCTCCCATTTTGTGTTCTTCGAAGAAAATTATTATTTACATAAACCGTATTTATTACATACCATATGCATTCCAAAAGGCTTCTGACCTCATATAAACCCAAATCCAGAGAATCTGAGAAGTTGGCAAGTCAATGTGAAACAAAGAGTTGATCTTTGACTTAGAAGTGGGTCCTTATGTTAGTTTGGCACTAGTCAATTGTATTTGTATATAATATTTACATTTGCATTTGTGAAATAGGAGGAGCTGTCAGCCATAACGGCTTCTTGTGAAGCAATATCAGAAGTATCGGTAGAATCCTAAGCATAGACCTAAGTAAGGATGGAGGCCCTTCTCCCCTCCACGGAGATCGGGAGAAGAAATGAATGGCAGAGAGTGAAGGGAGGCTGAAGTTTTTAATTTTCTCATCACCATGATAAACAAGGGAAGAGAGGTTTATTGTGATTCGTGGAGTTTACCCAATTATGGTGGGAAACGCATGGCAATAAGAGCTGGAGGCTGCCAGTCACATGGCAGACAGATCGAAGAACTTGGGCTATAAAGTGCAGAATGGGGCTAGAACCTTCAAAGCCTATTTGTAAGGACCTGTTGTAGCCAAAAGGGTCCTACATTTCAAATGTCCAAAACCTTTCTCAACAGTGGCTACTTCTGGGGGACAAGTGTTTGAACACATGAGCCTTTGGGGAATAATTCACAAGCAGACCACAACAGTGGCCCTCATGGAGCTGAGTGCAGTGGTCATCTTTCTTATGTCATATTCAGCAGCAGCAAGGCTTGGCCGTGCAGCTCTACAAAGGTTTCTGCCATACTGAGTGTGACTTGCACAAATCACCTAACCTTTCTGAACTCTGATTTCTATCAATAGTAAGACCTGTCACATAAGATGTTGGCAGGGAGAAAATGGGACTTGGCTTACTTCAGTGTTGGTACAATAAACTCAATTTGATCAGCGTTATGAGTGTTTCCTAGAGATATGGCTAACGGGTAACACTAGATCTCCATCACATGTACACAACCACAGATGCTTAATTTCACCAAGCTGGAAGGTATTTGGGTGGAACTTTGCCAATTGTGTTGAGTGTTCACTGAGTGTAGAGACCATCACTGAGGAATTAGAAGGTTTTTCTTTTTATGTCTTGTTAGTGCCCATATTTTCAAGGATAATCATCGAGTTTCTGAGAGATGAATACGTCTGGAAGGTGCGTCTGTACATTCAAAGACATGTGCGTGGAAAAGTCATTCTTTTAGGTATTAAATGGCACTTACTGTATTCAGTGCTTGGTGTTGCTTCTAATTCCAGTTCATCAGTATGATTGTCAACTACCAGGTAAGAGCTCTCTTTTATTTCAATACCAGGTGTCCTCAAATGTTCTGTGTAATTTTCAAATGTGTTTGAGTGCATTTCAAATATTTTTTCAACTTTCTGTGTTTCTAGTTACTTCACATTAGTCCTCCGCGGGCTTTATTTGTGGTTGTACCACCTTGGAGTCCGTCCTGGTGGGTTAGTGAGCACTGCTTAGATACACCCACTGTCATATTTCTGACCGTCATTTTGATTTGATTATAATTAATTTAGCTGAGAGTTAAGAATAATTTTTCAAGTGGCTGTACATAGCATCTTGGTGCTTCTGGCAGCAAGGGATGGACATCCTGCAGCCTTTCCCTGCACACTGCCACACTGTCACTTCTTTACCTCAGTAGTTATTTAGAGGGAAGGAGAAATGCTGCCATGTGGCCTCTTGGTTGAGAGTTGGAACAAAAGTTGAATTCTTGGGAAAATCTGGACCTGAGAAGAGCTTTTTTCTTTCCAAGGTCAGAAAGCAGAGTGTGACACGATGGCAAGGTGACAGTATCCTCAGATGTGCTCAGAATTCAGCACTGGCATGGCCTGGCTGGAGGGGAATCTGTGTGTCAGCCAGTACTTCACGAATTTCACCCTGACACCACTGTGGGAAGGTCTTCAGAAAGCCTCTCTTGTCGACATGCTCAGGAACAGGAGAGGGAGATTTGGATAGAAATAGTGGCTGTGGCTGATAAAATGGTTTCGTGTTGGACCTGGAAAGCACTGAGGGACCTTGAGGAAGTTTCTCAGCTCTTCATGAATACGATGACAGTGGATACAGGCAGCTGGAACTATTGTAACATGGGCTTTTCAGTTCCCTTTTGTGAGCCTAATTTTTAGTAACAAAACTCATCTTGGTGGGAAGTGTGGTCTGTATTGCCATTAACATTTCTGGAGTAACCAGTTAGCCAGAAGTGAATTCTGGGGTCAGATTATAGAGTCGATAACCCCAAACACATTTCCTTACTTTATTTGGAATTAATTGGGATGGGGGAGACAAAGAAGGTGAACATAGCTTTTTGGATTATATTAGATTTGTGTTTGACTTTATTTCTTAAAGACTTCAAATAATGAAACAAATTATTCTTATAATGTACTGTGAGTTGGTGATCTGAATGCCGTGCCAAAATGTATCTGTTAGTTAAAATGTGTCTAGTTTAAAAAACTATTCCTATCTGTTCATTTTTCAAACAGTATAATTGTTAGAAAAAAATGAGAGGGCACATGCAAATACCCAGCACAGGGAGCCTACATAATTAGTACTTCACTATGTCTATTTGCCATGAAGGACATTGCTTTATATTTCGAGTACAGGCAGGATGTCAGGAGAGGGCATTGTGCTCTTAACATGAAAACCTTCTTTGATAAGATTTGGGTGGCAGTGTCTGGCTAAACAGGAAACTCTGAACATATGTTACAAATAAATTAATGCACTGTGCTGAATTTGGCATCCATGTGTCTAAGAACTTTTCTGCCCTAAGACCCTTCTTCTGGAAACCACTCCCACTTATGACCTTTGATGATGAAAATGCTCAGGAAGCCCTGTTATTCCATGACTCATTCTCATGTTTGAAGAAGGCTTGATGAGGAATGGTCACATGACCAAAATTGGGCCAATCGCTCCATTTCTCTGGGGGCTTAACTTGGAGCCAGCTGAAGGGATGGAAAATGCCAGTCTCTCTGTCTCCCCGCCAACCAATACTCCAAGGCAAGTGTTTGAGTACAGCATTGTATTAAAGGGAAGATATCAGTGAACATCAGTTGGGGTGTAGCACAGTGGGAAAGGAGGAAGAAGATCACAAAAAGACTCACCTACCTCATCAACCAAGGAACCATTTTGGAACACAGTTCTGTTACAGAGACTGGAGTAGCCAGTGTGGAATGTGTGCTAAGTTATTCCAAGGAAGTTGAGGTATTTGTTGGTCAACTGAGGATGGTTATTGGCTAAAAGCAAGTCCCTGGAGAGGCTAATTTACATGTCTTTCTTGTGGACTGAGAAGACCAAAATGCCAGGGATGGCACTGGGGAAAAGAGCTACAAGTGGTGGCAGGACACACTGGGCTGGTTGTATGAAATTTCTAAGGGCTGCAGAGGAGCGAGGAGCGCTACGACCGAGTCATTTATACAGAAGGCTAAGCATGAAGTCTTAGATCTTGTGGTAGCCAATGAACAGGAGAAGGCTGGTCTCCAGGTAGAGGTAAAGGGTGTAGTAAGCATGCAGAGACCGAGAGAGAAGAGAGGGCACATGGCTTTGAAAATGATGTAAGAAGAGTCTGTCAGGGAGACACTCCATTCTTGCCAGTCTCTGTTATATTCTACTTTTCTGTTAGTAGATGACAGAAAAATATCTGATTGTCCCTTTCCACTTTGCTAACTTGAGTATCAGTCACTCTTTTGATGTGACAGAATGTATTTTTCAAAAGTGGCCACAGCAATATTTTCAGGCTGATCTGTTTTTGTGACCTTATGAGTTCACAGTCTGGGATGGGCTTATTTACCTTCTTTCTGGTGGTTTGTAGCCTTTAGAACTATGTTTGAGGGAACATGATGAAAGAGATACTGTGTACCTTTCATTTTTTCTGTTGTTTGTTAGTAGTGTCTTGATTCAAACCCCGGGCCTTGTGCATTGTAGGCAAGTGCTCTTCCACCGAGCTATATACTCCAGGCCCTGTTGTATGAATTCTAATGCTAACTCACGGAAGGCCTGGCTTCTATCTGGCTCTGTCTTAGACCTCCTATCCTTAGAATATAGCCACCATGTTGTGAGGAAGTTCTGCACTTTAGAGAGACAGAGAACACATGCCTGGCAGAGTTCCAGCTGAGGTCCTCACCAGCAGACCATCAATTCCTGCATGTGTAAATGAACCAGCTTGGTCATTGTCACACCTTCTATCCTGGGCTACTTGCTAACACTATGGGAACCCAATTTGCAGATTTGAAATCAAAACAAATCCTGTTTCTTTTTTCTTTTAAGTGAGTAAGGCTTAGGGGTTGCCTGTTACACAGCCCCCAATCAACAAGTAACTAGAATGTAGGTAAAGTAACAATGTGGGTTTATATAATGCCTTGCCAGTGTTTTGGGGTAGCATCAGTGCATAGTTAGGTAGAACTAGGTATTAGCAGTTTAGTTTCTTTTCTCTCCTCTAGGCACATCAACACTATTTTAGTTCCCCAGAAGGACTTTTGTGACCCTCCATGGCTGGTAGCCCTGAACCCAGATCAGCAAACCCTCACTCCAGTTGAGGATACTATATCACCATCACACACTCTGCACACTGGTGAGAGAGATGTGCAGCATGGCCTGCCATTGCTGTGTCAAAGTCCATCAGTACCTATGCTTTTTACACAGTTTCATTTACTTTCTGCCTAGATCTTGGATATCTGAGTGCCACCTGTCCCTTATGGATGAAGGATCAGAAATTCAGGAGGTTCAGATCACTTGCTCAAGGTGGCAGAGTCAACTAACAGAATTGGAACTCCTAACCATCTGATGTCAACCCTAGATGCTCTCTCTGGGGTCCTCATCTTGGTTTCCTGGCCTTCAAGAGATTTGGCCTGCCTCTCACCCTCATTCCATGTTGTGCCTCTTTTGTGGTCTCTCATCTAAAGGCAGATTCATGATCAGCTGGCTTTTTTGTGGTGGTGAAAAAGTGTTTTCTGTCACATTGGCATGGTACCACAACTCACACTTATGTTTTTGGTTTATGAGAAAATACTTTGAGAGAATAAAAAATACTATAGCATCATAAATCGGTATATACCACATATATACCATATGTTGTGTGTATGCACATGTGTAATAGTGTATATGTGTTCTATAACTATATAAGTAAGATTCTACATATAGGTTATATATAAAATTATTTGATATAAAATTATATATAATTTTATTCATGCCTATTTAATTATATGAAATATATACTTGTATCATATATAAGAGAATTTATACCATTTACCTGTGGTACTTTATTATAATAAATAATATAGGGCTTTTATATCATAAAATTATCATTATTCATTTTTCCTATCCAACATTTATTGACTGTTTAACTTTCTTTTTTTTTCTCTTCTTTCTAACTCTCTTTATTCCCCTCCCTCATATTCCATCTTTGTCTTTGTGTCTTGGAAGTGTTCCTTGGGGCCTTGTGCATGCTATGTAGGCATGAGCCCACAAATCTACCTCTCCAGCCCAACTATTTGATTTTGAAACCTTGATCAGTCTTGAACCAATAATAACAGAAAAGTCAAAGAGAGCTCACTATCCCTTTTCCAACTTTCTGCTAAAGTTGGCATTGTACACATGAAGTTAACATTGGTGTAGACCATTACTTAAAATACACACCATGTCTAAATTTTATTCATTTTCTACTAACGTCCCCTTTCTGCTCCAGGATCTAATCCACTATACCACATTGCTTTTGACCATTGAGTTGTCTTAGTTTTATATAGTACATGACAAAATACATTTTTTGTCTTCCCTTATTTTTCAACTGGTGAAACATACTTTCTAGGCAGTTTTGAAGGATGAGTCTTAGTTGGGATTGCCACTTGCACTTTCATGGGTAGAATGAGATTATGGTTTTTCTGGAAGAAGTGCTATAGAAGTGAGAACTTCCCTGCCCTTTCACAGCACCACAGCCAGGGCACATGGCCTTGACATGGCTCACCTCTGACGATGTTGACCTCGATGGCCTGGTTGAGGTACTACCAGGTTTCCTCAGACGCCAGTCACTGTCTTTGCTATCTCATGTACTATTACTGTGAGTCACTAAATCCAGCCTATTTTCCAGGAGAAAGCGATTAAGTTCTACCTCCTAGAGAGAGGAGTATGACAGACTGGCCTTTATGTGGCAGTGGAGGAAGTGTTACCACGGTGGAGTGATCTACAGATACATGGGCATTGAAAAGCCTTAGGCTTACAGAAACACTCCCAGGCACTCAGTCCTGAGTCACCTATACCTTTGATTTCTTCATCATGGGAAACCAGTAATAATCCTTATGTAAATACCCATGTGTTGAGCAGTGTGGTATCTTTGTGTAAGTGTATGTGTGTGCTTATGAATATATGTGTACAAGGATGTATGTATAGAGGCAAGAGATCAATATCAAGGCTCTTCCTCAACTACTTTCCACCTTATTACTTTTTTGAGACAGGGTCTCTCCCAGAATTTGGGGCTCACTGATAGAGCTGGATTAGCTGGCCTGGAAGCTCCAGGTCTCTGCCTATTTTCTGTACTGAGATTATTTTGTTCTTTTTTTCAGAGCTGAGGACCGAACCCCAGGGCCTTGCGCTTGCTAGGTCAGCGCTCTACCACCACTGAGCTAAATCCCCAACCCTGAGATTATAGGTATATGTCACCATACCTGTCTGTCTGTCTGTCTTCCTTCCTTCCTTCCTTCCTTCCTTCCTTTCTTTCTTCCTTCCTTTCTTCCTTCCTCCCCCTCCCCCCCTCCTCCCCTCCCCTCTTCCTCCTCCTCCTCTTCCTCCTCCTCCTCTTCCTCCTCCTCCTCTTCCTCCCCCTCCTCCTCCTCCTCCTCCTCCTCCTCCTCCTCCTCCTCCTCCTCCTCCTCCTCCTCCTCCTCTTCTTCTTCTTCTTCTTCTTCTTCTTCTTCTTCTTCTTCTTCTTCTTCTTCTTCTTCTTCTTCTTCTTCTTCTATTCCCCCTCCCCCTCCTCTTCCTCCTTTGATGTGGGTTCTGGGGATCTGAGGATCATCTGATCAACTCTTCATGCTTGGCAGCAAGCACTTTCCTCACAGATCCATCCCTCCAGATCTACGGTTGACACCTCACCATCTTGACAAAAACTATCTATGAGAGAATCTTTACAGTTCTCATTTTACAGGCTAAAACCAGCTGTGATTACCAGGGAAGAAGATGCCTATCCCAAGGCAACAGTGAGCAAGCTTAGAATTTGAACTTAAGGCTCTTTGATTGTGAAATGCAAACCTGCTAAATGTTTACATGTTGCCTGATTAAAATTGGGCAGGAGAAAAATAGTTTCAAAGATTGGACTAGGTATATATTTTTTTTTCTTTTTAAGAAATCACACACAATCACTAAGGATTGAAGATGACAGGCACTCTGCTTGGGTAAACAGCCAGTGCCACTTCAAGTCAATCAAAACCTCAGATGCCCTCACATGGATGCGGGGAGACAGTAGATAAACCTGAGCTCTTCTAGGCTGAGTCCCAGCAAGGACTCTTTCTTGGCATCCTAAATGTGCTGTGTTACTTTATCTCATAGCTATCATATGTATCACTTCCCCTCCCCGCCCTGTCTCACAGAGGAAAGAGAGGATGAGATTTCCCAGGTTAGCTGTCAATATCACAGAGTGGAAAAACCAAACTCAGCACACAACTGACGTTCCAAGTAATAACCAAAAGTCAATGCCGGATGAGAGGGAAATTGGTAGAAACCAACCCTGAAGGGGATGTTGCTCATACTGGGAGATGACAGGGAGACTATGATGCTGTGTGAATGTGACTTCATTTTCACTCTGTGACATTTCACTTCACTTCATGCTATGGATACTTCAAGTTGCTTGTTATTTGTAGACATCCATAGTGAACACTCTGAGATGATGCCTTGATCTTGTATGGACAGCTCTACCCACCTCCCCACAGAAACACTCTGTGTTCATACTATAGTGTTCCTTGGCTTTGGGGTAGGGTGTATCACTCCTTTTGTCATTTTGTGTGACATGAAGATATCATCTGAAGCTTAACTACTTTCAAATGGCCAAGGACCATGTGGTATTGATGGCTAGAAACCCTAACAAGGGTGTTGTACAAGTATGGAAACCTTGCCTCTGGAGGAGTGAGTGGAATGCGGAGGCTCAGAGTCTCTCTCACCTTGTCTTCTTACCAGTCTGGACAGTCCTTCTATGACATGACAGCATCATGCCTGATATGCCCGTTTCACCAGAGAACTCCAAGCCTCCACTCTGAATCACAGGCAAGAAAGCCTAATGATGCTCTTCTGTTTTTTTTTTTCTTTGTTACTTAGTTTAAAATGCCATTCATTTTAAAAATTGATAGCCATTGAGTGACATGGCAAACCCCCGAGCTGTCCCAGCCTGGCCAGGTCTATCCTGTGAGCTGCTCAGACTGCCGCTGGAAGAAAAGTTGAGTGGCTAGACATGTTGTCAGCCACCCTTCAGAGCAAGTCTTGTCTTATGGCTGCTTTTGAGCGTCCCTGAGCTGCTGACGTTCCATGCAGACTGGTGGCTGCCAATCTGTCAACGATGCACAGGCCTTTCAGTTTAGCCATGGTGAGGTGTGTGTAACTGAGCCCAGAGGACAAACACATGAAGCTATGTGTGTCTGTGCTCTCCTAGACTCCCAGCCACACCTCCCCCCTCCTTCCCTGACTTAATTCTGAGATTTGAAAGTGAAAACAGAACCCCTCCCCCAGCCCTCTTTCTTTCTTCTCCTTAATCCTGAGTGAAGGATTACTGTCTGTCAGCCTTTCTTCCCCAGTGTAAACAACACCAGCCTTTTCATTTTAAGCCTTGACTTGGGGGACAAACCAGTTCTCATTTGCACTTTCAGGCTGGTTTGGAAAGTGTTATTAGACTTCAGGTTACACTCAGCAAGCCTGTGCCCAGTGGGTTGAAAGGGTACACAGGGCTCGCCCCGTTTCTCAGCTCTGAGCTCATTGATTTTCTACAGCTTCTTTTGTTACTGCTGAGATGGGGGCAGGGAAGACTTGGATTAATAAAGGCATGAAATAAAATACATGTGTAAAGTGCAGTAAATAACAAGCCAGGGTGTGGGTTGAGGAGCGCAGAGTTGAGGAAGCTTGTTGTAGAAAAGTTGAAGTCTCTGTGGTCCCAGTTGCGGTTCATTTGGGAAACTGTGGTGTAGACACTTCAAGCAATTCACGGAGGACATTTGGTGATGGATTTCCAAGTGAAAAGTCATGCGTGAGAAATTAATTTCCAGGTGTGCGTGGCCATTTCATTTGAATGCTTTTTCCACTGGCTAATGTTGCCATAGGCAAACTTTTTCTGTAATGAATGCATCTTTGGTGTCTGTCACTCAGTGAGGTGATCTGGATTCAGTGGAGCCTGGAGTACAACACTCACTTGTTGAGAGCAAAGGCTCTCTTGAAAGATTTTTTAAAAATTTAATTTAATTTAATTAATTAATTTATTTATTTGGTCTCGAAGGCAAGAGGCATTAAAATTATTAAGAAAAATGTCAAGCAACTTGGTGATAATCATGCATTGCAGAAATAATGATTAACTGGAAATGGAAAACATGTCATTGTTTATATCTAAAGAACTTTGATGAGAACATATGACAAGGGGTGGTAGGTCACTTGGTCTCCTGGTGGCACGGAGTTTGGTTATCTGTGCTACTGTAAAGCAGTGATAGTGAGTCTATGCTCTGATGGAGTTGTACCAAGACATAAGGGCAGGATCCTAGACTCTGGTGCTAAGCATGTACCTGGTGATGTCCAAATCGGGTGGTCAAGCCCTCATACCATCCATACATGTTAAACTAGTGAGCTGACTTGGATAACTTTTATTACTTTTTTATTTATAAAATCTATCTGGTTCCTCATCACAAACTTGAGTATGAATCAAAAGCAGAACACACCGAGCAAATTGTTTTTAATTGTTGGAAACACTGGGGTTCTAGGTTCTAGGGGAGACTATAGGTTCTACTGTTCAGTAATCTTCCAGTGACTGAGTCTCAAACCTCAGCAGTGTCTGGATCTCACCCACAGCAGGGTAGACAGATAAATGGTGTAATTGGCCTCAGTGCTTGACCTAATGTTGGACTGATCCAACAGGAGCCTGTGCATTTCATAAGTGCGGGCGTATTGCCGTGGTTAGTTCTTAATTGCTTGACACAACCAAGAGTTATTTGGGAGGAGGGTGTCTCAATTGAGGAACTGCTGAGATCAGATTGGCTTGTAGCCATGTCTATGGAAAAATGTCTTGATGATTGATTGATGTGGGAGGGCCCAGCCCACTTTTGATGGTTCCACAACTGAGCAAGTGGTCCTTGATACATAAGAAAGCTAGCTGAGTTTGAGCCAGAAGAGAACAAGCCAATAACCAGCATTCCTCAGCAGTCTGTCTCTGCCTCAGGTCCGGCCTTGAATTCAAGTCTTGAGTGGTGGGCTGTTATCTAGAAATGCAAGCTGAAATAATCCTTTTTATTTCAAAAATGCTTTTGGAGATATTCACTCCTCCCCACCCCCATAATGGAATCACAAACTAGAGGACACATGAACAAACTTTCAAGTGAGATTCAGACTGTCTAGTAAGAGGAAAATACTAGCGGTTTAGGCAGAGACAGGGCCAGCGGGAAAAGGCCTCTTGTTTCTACAGGCAAATGGCCTAGTAGCCATTAGGTAATGTCTGTTTTTTTCCCTTATTTGGATGTTTTATAGAGTGACTATACATCCAATTTAAGAATTATATTTACTTGTGGTGTGCGTGCATTATCTGAGTATGATTATATGCATATGAGTGGATGTGTCCACAGAGACCAGAAGGGAGTGTTTAAAGTTCCCGAAGCTAGAGTTACAGATAGCTGTGAGCCTCCAGGCAGAGGTGCTTGGAACTGAACCTTGGTGCCCTAGAAGAGCAGCAAGCTCTCTTAGCTGCGTAGCCATCTCTCCAGCACCCAACTTATTCTTTTGACTGGTGTTTTTCAGCTTGACTCTTTACCTTCTCTGTTTGTTTTGTGTAGGAAAACCCCAATCCTAGAAGAGAATATAAAATATCAAGAAGAGTAGGAGGAGGGTCCAAGCACACATGTAAACCTATACACATGCTCTTCATCATAAAAAATATACCACTACGTAGAATCCTGATCACACTAATGGTGACCAAAAAGATTTGTGCAACCCAAACCTGAATGAATGTAATTGCAAGGGCATGCGCTTCTCTGTGATGATAACTAGAAACATGAAGACTATTCCAGACTAATAATTTTAGAAGTTCAATATTGCTTTTGAGTCCCTGTAATGTTGTATTATTCCTGCAACAAGCAAGTAAAAGTTTAAAATGGCATGCCATGAGTTCTAAGGACATTCATTTGTAAACAAGGAGCAAGAGGAACTTTGGGGTCTTAAACAATGTGGCTTGTGCTCCCTGTTAAAAACGTGACCTATCCCGGAATAAGATGTGATTCATTTTGTTTTGTAGTCAGAGAATAAGAAGTCAGGGGATGCGACTGTGAGAGATCTGTTACACAATTCTGCAAGAGTTTGGTTTGTCCTTTAGGAGATGATGATGGAATCTCAGCTCGCAATTTTCTTGTTTAAGGAAGTGGAGTGTGTATAAAGCAAGGATTCTCCAGCTTTTAGTCTTGGGGAGGGTACTCTGTTAGCTTATGCCTGTGAGAGATGCCCAGGTAGCATAACTGGATAAAACTAGACTGTAATCAGAAAATCAAATGTAGATGTGGACTCAAATATTTTTATTGTTACCAAACTATGGCATAAGAATGTAACATGATATAAATATGCAAATATTTTAAATTTAAATAGAAAAATACAAATTGAAAAATAGAAACATTGAATCTTTCAACACAGCATCCTTTATATGCATATTAAACCCATATGCCTTTTCTCATTTTTCCTGAAATGTGGCCTTTTCAATCTGTCTTTTATTTTACTCCATTTGATATAGATGCAGGTTTAGAGAAATAACTTCCTACCACAAGGGAAAAAATGGGCTAGTCTGCTAAATGGTACCTGGTATGAAACCCAGAGTCAGGCAGGAAGCAGGTCTGTGGTGGGGTGTTTGGTGGCCTGCAGAGCCCCTGCTCCCTCCAAAGTGGGCAGCTATTACTCAACTCCAGACAATTGTTGACATTTGCTGACATACAGGAATGCGGGCCCTGGGTTACCCAATGAAAGCTAGGCGTCTGTACGTTTAGTAAAATCCTCTCTGTTTTAAAACACATTTGAAGCCTGTCTGGGGGAGGAGCTGGCATTTGTGAACTGCCATTTTGCTTTGTTTGGCCTGTTCTGGGAATGGGCAAACTATGCAAGTTTTGATGGAACAAAGCTATGCACATTTGTTTATGTATCAACTAAGGCTGCTTTTCTGCTATAGAGGTGGAGTTCACTGTTACCACAGAAAGAGCAGGGCCTACAAATACTACAGTATGTCTGGTCTAGACCTGTTACTATTTGAATGTAAAATGTTTCAGACCAGGTTCATGTGTTTGAACATGCTGGTGGCGTGTTATGGAAGGTTGTTGAACCTTTTCAATAAGGGTCTAAGTGACAGACGTAGAGCTGTAGGGGTGGGGCAGCTATTGAGTTCCCACTACCATGGAGTGTACTAGAGCTACCCTCACCCTGACATAAAACTACGACCCAAAATAAGATTCTTTCTCTTGTAAGTTACTCCTTATCAGGAACTTGCTCACAGTGATGAGAAAAGCTAACACAAGACCCATACATGAAAGACTTGATTCCTGGTCTAGTAAAACTTTTAGCTGATAGAGAACCCCCTCCTTGTTTTTAAAATGAAAATATGCCTTCCCGTGACTTTCATTTATTGGCCTTGTGGTAGCTGTCTGAGATCACCTTTGGGCACACACAGAAGATATTTGAACCCCTTTCAGGTTAGTTAAATCTAAGTCCATCCAGAATGGCTAGGGCATCCTTCAGGTCCAAAAGTCTTTACTTGTATTAGACATGACTTTTTGAATAAATGGTAGATTTGGGATAATCTGAGACACTATAAATTATACAGAAAGTGAGTAGAGCCTGCTGGTAATTTATTGAACCAAAAAGTGCCACAGAGGTAGTTAGTAGAAATCCTGGATGTGTTAGTGCAGTGGAAGGAATTCATGCAGTCAGTCTGAATTCTTCATGGCTTTCAGACATATTGTTTCATTTCTACAGAGTGAAAAGTCCTTCACAGTGCTTCCTGGTGTCTCCATCTCAACTCCTACTTCCCAACTAATACTCAGAATGTCTTATTACTTTGTTCCATCTTCAAGTGACATTTTAAGCTTGTTCCTCCCTCTGCATTCCTGAATTAATTATTTTCCTGGCTAACACATGTGTCTCCATTTCTTTACAACATGGCAATTCTTGTTTTGGATTGTACTGTAATATTACTGGCTTAAAAACAATTTCCCTGACCAATTCTAGAAATTACCCTTTAGAACATATTGTCCATCTGTCAAATTTTTACTATTAATCGGTAGGAGTCTTGATTATTTATCCATTGAACAATTGATGTTTTTCTCTATTGGAATATGAGTGTAGTAGGGTCAGAATATTTTCAGTCATTTTAGTCTCATTCAAATAATAGGCACTCAAAAATATTTAGAGAATGAATAAAGTGTACATCAACAGTGGTTTGGAGCTATAAAAATTGTTTAATGAATGATCTTGTGAAGTCCACTTACAGGATCTAAAAGAGTTCTTTCTTACTTTCAGAGGAGGTTGAAGTAAATAAGTTTTTCTGCTTAGTAATTATTCAGTATCTCTCTCTTTGGTGAGAAGAGTCCTTTAGATGTGCCTGGTACACTTAAATGATTATGTGCTAATACATTGATTATTAGCTAAACAGGTTTAATATTTCTACACAATGCTTTGTCAGCACAAAACTCACATCCACAAAGATCCTAATCTGTAGTCTGTCTAGAAGATAAAAACCAGAAGTGACATTAGGGATCCTCCATTGTATTTTATGGATGAGAAAACCGAAAGTCTAGAGGAGTTTCAGAGGCCACACAACCAATTAGCTGCATAGTTGGATGAACAGTGAGGTAGTCACACTCCGTCTTTGGTGCATTTAATAAACATCACACTTTCACCTCTTTTGGTGATTGGTTTATATTGTAAGTGCTGGTGTAGATGAGAAAATCTGGTGTCTGAATAGTAGCACTGCACTTTGTAATGTATCCATCATGTATACACTTTATTGAAACTATAATCTTACCATGATGAAATGTAAACAATTACTAATCGTTTATTATTTTTCCTACTTTAAGAAATTATTAACTCTAATCTTGGACATAAGTAATGATGTGACCAGAATTGCACAAACAGAATACATCAAAATGGACTTTGAAATCTGCATCTTTTTCTAGTGTTTTATAATATCTACCTATCCTTGTTCTTCTATTAATGATGAGTCTGTAATTTTAGGCTGAGCTCAGTGGTTAACAAAGATATATACGTTTTATACATGCTAAGGATTTTATGACTTTAAGGACTTCTTGGCAAATCTTTATGTAGTTCTTTCTCTCTCTTTCTCCCTCTCAGAGGTTTCATTATTAATTCATATAATCCTTGAAAAAAATTTACTGTGTAGCTGATACATATACTCATTTTAACATTGTACCAACTTAGACTCAGAGGAATTAAACATTTGGCTAAAAACAAAAGGTAGTGAGCAGTAAGCTGTAATTTGAAGCCATAAAACTTGCCTTGAGAATCCATTCCTAACACTTAGGACCAGTTTGCTTCTTTTCTGGTCTAAAGCCCTATAGGCAAAGCAATGGCTGCCTTATGTATGTTGAGCTTAACCTCTGTAAAACTTGAACCAGTAGGTCACTGTATTTGTTACTTTACTCATTTTTTTTTTGTGTGAGTAAATAATTGACAAGAAGCAACTTAAGATTTTTCATGGCTCATGGGTTGATGTTGAGACTCCATGCCATCAAGTCATGGAAGGCCGCTGGAGAGGCCATTGATCACAGTGTGTCTAGAGACCAGAAACTAAGAGGAATAGTGCTTAGCTTACTGGGACCCCATCCCATGGAACTGAGCTTCTGTCATTGAGGATAGATCTTTCTTCCTAGAGAGTAAATCTCCAGAAATTCATCAGATATACCCAATGGGAAGTATCCTAGGGATTCTAGATATAGTTAAGCTAATTGTCACTGACACAGTAGAGATCTAGGCTATAGGGACACTTGTCTCCTCCCTTTATTGCTACATTGGCCTTGGGGGTGAAAAACCTCTACTCATCAGTAATTGGCTCTTTTCCAAGGAAAGGCATCCTTCACTGCAAAGAGTGAATGGCTATTCTACACTGGACCATGCTCGCATGTATCTGTCCATATAATATTGTTGAGGCACTCCGTATCACAATATGAGGCCAAAGACCTGTTTAATTATGATTGCCATGTCATATGCTTGTCTCTCATTGTTTACCCACCTCATGAACAGATGGTCATTGTTTCCCAGGTAAGAGGAGATTTAGATGTCTGGAACCCTCCTTGAATCAGAGAGACTGAGGGGAATGGAAGGCATGTTGAGACTTTGGTGTTCATAGATGAGGAAGAAAGACCTAACACCTGGAAATATTGCAGTTTTGTGGACATTAGTGGGGAACTAAGTTCAACAGACTTTGTTTACTTAGCAAATACTGATTGACTTCTGTGCCAGGGCCTTGGACATTCAGTGCTGAGTACAATAGACATTATTCTTGTACATATAGGACCAATATTCCAGGGGGTGGTGGTGGCTACAGGAAAATTAACAAATCAGTAGTGTACTTTCAGAGAGTGAGAAACAACATGGAGGAAAGCAAACTGAGTCACAGTGACAGGTCCGAGAGGGTGGTCAGGGAAGCCCTCCCTTACAGGTGGCATTGGGCACAAACTTTTCAGTAGGTATTCTCACAGAGGAATCTGCACTGTGACTTGTCTCTCCCCTTTCTTGAATCTCAGGCATGTGTTCAATTTCCCAAGGGCCCCTTCCATTCTGGAGGGTGTGTCCACTGATGTCTCTCCTTGGCCTGATTCCACCCATGAGGAAAGTGCTAGGGTTAGCAGATGTCAGTGGAGATTATCTTGTGCCTTGCTGAAATAACAACCCCTCGCTCCTTTGAAACCTCTTAGTCCAACCTAAAAGAAATGAGTTTAGTTTGGCATGACGTGTTCCAAGTGACCCCAATACTTCCTCTGTGAAGAACTCAGAGCCATCTGTTTAATCATCTTTTCTTGAATTCACATAGGGATTGATGTCATGCATTGGGATATAGTCTTTGACATTCACCATTTCTCCTCTTTTGAAAATCTGGACAACATTTGTAAATTTGCAAGCTTCTGGATTCATGCCTTCACTCTCTGATCCCTCTGGAAACTCTGATGCTGGCTCTGTAGCCACGTATGCACGTTCTTTTAATACCTTGGGATATTGATACAGAGAATCTCAGCTCACTCATTGCAGCTATCCCCAACCCCTGTATCTGTCTTTGCCACATCACTATTCTGTTAGTGTCTTTCTATATGTAGTTTCCTGGGTAGAAAAGTAATCTGGTTATAGCAAACTGTGAAAGACATCAAAGCAGGAAATAAATCACTCATAATTTTAACACCCAGTCATGCTTCCTTAGTATTTTAGAATGTCTGCTTAGCTTTCCTGATACCACAGTCCTCCCTGCATGCATACATGCACATACAGATGTCCACACAACATATGCAAATATATGCATATTCATATGCTTGTCTAATGAATTAGAATAGCTACACATAGTGTATATTGTAATTATGCTCTTTTTAACTTAAAATAGATTATCAGTATTAATCTTTGCAGAAAGCAAATTGTTTTTCATGATAGAAATAATGTAAGGAAGACAAGAGTGAAGAATGCCTTTACTCTTGGCTGTGAGACACTGCATCACTTATCTCAAATGGAAGCACTGTATCACTTCTGTATTTCCAGACTAGACATAACTGAAGAGATTCCTCAGATAGTCTCTTCAGTGGTGGTGTATTTTCTGGGAGCAGTATTGAAGGAAGAGCCCATTTTTCTGTATTTCCTGGAATGTCCAGAACTTGTACCATCATTGTAGCAAGACTGATAACCTCTAGTAAGGTTTGGATTGTGTAAGACTTTAGTTAGTGTATTGGTTAAATAAGCTATTTGAGCTATTGACAGTTAACGATGCCTACTTTCATGGGTCTCCTGCAAATGCCTGTGGTGTAGTCCATACTTTCCAAAACCTTATGGTAAAAGATGATTTTAATTTATTGAAAGTAGTATTCATCTTTCACTGCCAATAATAAATTACATATCTCATTAGGTACAGGAGACTTGTAGGTAGGTAGCTTGTGTATCAAATGTAGCAAATCTACCAGCAACCATTCATTCTGTTTCTGAGCCAATAGAGAGATGATAGAATAGGTTGGTTTTGCTGGTGAATCTCCCAACTTCCTAGATTTTTTTGCAGGTTTTCCTCTATGAGCACTCCCTGATCAACACTATATGAATTATCACTGAGCTCTGCTATGCGTTCCTGTTCTGAATAGTCATCTCTCTCCAAATTTGAGTATCTAGATAGAAAACTCTATGCTTCACCTAAGCTAAATTATCCCATTAAAAGAATTCATGGGCTTTTGAACCTGTGTATATTCTATATATTGCAGGACTATTGTTCATGTTATAAAATGGTAGAATGGAAGGAAAATTTTTGAGGGGGTGAGGGAGTTATGTCTGTCCCCGCTACAGCTCTGTGAAGAGTAATTTTAGTTCTTCTTTCACTGTTTAATGTCTGTTCCCCGAGAATTCCTCTGTAGTGAAGTATGTTCCAATAGTTTATTTCATCACCATTTTCCAGGTTCTTGAAACACTATGTGTTAATTTACACTCTTCAGAGCTTCCTTCTGAAGCTGCAGCAGATAAGGCACCATGTCTATTGTGTGTGGTCTATTCTCAGGGCTCTTGAAGAATGCCCATCCTAATGTGATATTTAGTAAATATTTGCTAGTTTAACAAGATTGCTCATACTGTGCAGGCATTATTTTATAAAGTTGGGAAATTCAAGTTAATGAAAAAAAAATACCATTTTTTTTGGAGTTCAAATACTCATTGGGGAAGAGTGACAATTGAAATGATTATAATAAGTAGGTATATATCATGTTTGAACATGGTAAATGCTACTGGGAAAGAAAAACAAAGTAACTATATTGAAAGTGCTAGAGTTCAGATAAACCCATTAGGTCAACCTAAGTTTGACAGAAGTGTCAAAACATGCAATGAAGAAAAGGCAGCTTGTTCTGTGAAGGATGCTTGGAAAACTGAATATTTACATGCAGAGGAGTGACAGTAGGTCCATACTTTTCACCTTGTACAAAAATTAATATAAAATAAATTGAGGATTTTAACATGATATTTATATTATATGATGGAATATAAATATATAAAATGACAATAAAAGGATTATGATTTGGGAAGAGGATGGGGAGGTACAAAGGGAGAAGGGGTACATGAGTGACTAATGGAGAGTGACTGTGGTCAAAATACATAATATATTAGAACAAAAATCTCATTGTAAACTCCATCACTTTATATAATAAATCAACATCAGTAATTAAAAAAAAAAACCTGATAGAAATTACATTAATCAGCAGGTTTGTCATGAGGATCTTGCTTAGAAAGGTGTTATCTGAATAAAGGTTAGAAGGAAGGAGGGGCTTAGTTGTGTGGCATCTGGAGGATGTAGACAGCAGCTGGGGCAAATGTCCTGGGGAAGATGGGTGTGCAGTAAATTAAGGGACTAATGGGACCCGAAAATATGCTTAATTGAGATGGAGAATACTAGAAGACAAGAGTGTGGTGTTAAAGGAACAAATAAAAGGATAAAAATCAATTTGGCATTAGCTGACTCATAGGATACACTTATGGAGGAAGCATATAAAATGTATCTGGGTCCTATTGTTTTAAATCCATATTAGACCCCCAAAGTTGGATACATAAGAAAGACTTGGGTTTTTAATTGGGTGATTTTAGATCATTGGGTAAATACCAGATACGATTTCAAGTGACTGGAAAGTGAAGGGGTCAGTGAGGGAGCCCTGGAATAATAAGGTCTCTGTCAAGGATCCTGGGGACAAATGACACAAAAGAACAGAGGGAAGCTAGAGATTGGAATGTCTTGAAGCCAAGGAGAAGAAAGATACAATTTGAGTATAGTTCTTTGGGTAGATTTTTAAATCGAACTTCTCTTGTCAGTGGTGTATATTTTCATGTTACCTACTGAAGTGTGGATTCAGTGCCCTCTGTTTATGATGGATTTCCTTTAGGGCATCCTTTAATGTCATCACAGTTGTAATGAAGGTACTGTTGGCTCTAACAGCTGCCTTCCTGAGAGATAACCCCTAGAGCCAATTTCATTTGTACTAACCTTCTCTGGTTCATAGGGGGATGAAACAGTATAAGAGCAAAGACAGTAGACTGACCACAGTGTCTACAGGGCTGTAGAGCTAACTCTGGACACTTCATCCAATGTTGTTTTATCCAAGTTCCTTTATATGATGGTAGCCTTCATGTATCATGTAAATTGCTTATTCTCAGGAGTTGAAGAATGCACACAGAACAAAACCATCAACCAGAAAATATAAGATTTTTGATATTACTGAAATAATATCAGTCAAAATGATAAGACATGATACTTTTTATATAACCCACTATAGCATGTATATTTATATATTTAATACTTTATTCTGTAGATCATCATGGTGATTGTCAGAGTGATTCACAGGTCTGTGTCAGAGCTTTTGCTACTAATAATGTGGCTTGTTGCACATTGTATGAGAAGAAAATGGATGATGCTTCTCTCTCACAAACAACCCTGCAGAGAGATGTGTGGACATGTACAGAAGCCATGCTCAAAGAGTTATTTTGGGAGCCAAGTTTCTTCTATTCCTCCATCATTGAGGATATTGAGGATTTTTAACTCAGTTGAATCTAAGGAGCAGGCACATTCATGATCTAGTCCACAGACTAAGAAAAGAATATATAAGAGCACCCCTATGTATTTTAGTCAAATATTAAAAAGTACTACATTTATACGTCTTTTCACCAAAAGATATTAATAGTCTGAAAGAATGTTTCCTTTAGAAGTTATGGGCATTAGGTTAACTTACTTTTCACGGGTGGAAATATCATCATATAGATTTGACAGCAAAGAAACCTGGGAAATTTAGCCTGTAGTGGTACCCAGCCACTATCATCACATCATCATCATCATCATAATCATCATCATCATCCTCTTCCTCTTCTTCCTTCTACCCTTCTTCTCCTCCTTCTTTTTCCTGTTTTCTTTTTTATTCCTTTTTTAAAAATTGAAAGTAGATTTTTCTCTCATTCGATACATCCCCCAAGCCCCCACCTCTCCTCTTCCCCCAGACCTACTCTTCCTTCATTTCTTCTTCAGAGAAGATCAGGCCTCCAAGAGATGACAGCCAAAGATGACAAAACAAGACATAATAGAACAAGGTGAAGCCCTTATGTCAAGGCTAGACAAGGCAACCTGAAGAGTTGCCTTGAGGTTAAGAGCCTCAAAGAGCAGGCAAAAAAGTCAGAGATACACCTGCTCCCACTGCTAGGGGTGCTGCAAGGCTACAAGTCCAACAAGCATCACGGATACTCAGAAGACCTGGTGCAGACCCATGCAGGCCCCATGCTTGCTGCTTCAGTCTGTGAGCCCAGGCAGCCACTATCTTCTAACCATACAGCTTGGCAGATAGCACCCATGGTCACCACTGCCTCTCACCATGCTTGCTGTTTAGCAGAGGAGATAAGGTAGTGTGACTTTCGTAGGTATCCCTGACATGTTGTAGACTGCAAGTTCCATGGAGGCTGACATAGGGTGGCAAAGGAGAAACAAAGGTGTCCTTGGCTGTACACAGAGAGATGGCCTCTGGGAGAAAGTGGGAGTTAAGCTTCATGGAATACCAATAGTCAAGAGTGCATGGAGGATGTAAGAAGACATTCCTGGAGAAAGACATGGGATGCGGGGCCTCAAGCTGAGTCTATTTGACATGAAGATAATCCCACTGGCTAGAGAATGGTTGATTTGATAAAGTGAAAGTGAATTCAGACTAAATCTTGGAGACTGTTAGGATAACAAGATGCTTTTTTGAGCTCCAAAAAGTTGTAAACTTCTTTAGATGAAGAAGGATATGATCCAGACAAAGGATTTTCACACTGTGTTCTGAGGAAGCTGAGATGTTGAAGACTGGGCCTGGACGGTAAAGGGAGAATACTTGGCTCTTGGACACATACCCCGGCTTCAGGCAGCAACAATCCTTCATCCGCTGGTGTGTTAGGGAGGTACCATGGGTAGGAGTGCTGCAGCCAAAGACAAGGCTTCAAAACTCTAATTTTAAGATAAATCTTAGAAAAATTTCTTCAGTAGTTTGGGATCATAGATCATGTCAGTATAATGGGAAGTTTCTCTCTCTCTCTCTCTCTCTCTCTCTCTCTCTCTCTCTCTCTCTCCTCCTTCCCTCCCCTTCACCCCCTCTCTTCTGGTGTGTGTGTGTGTGTGTGTGTGCATGTGCATGCATGTGTGTGTGTGTGTTTGCACCCATGGAAGCCAGAGATGTCAGATCCCCAGGTAGTTGTCAGTTGCCTGGCACAAGTACTGAGAGTCAAACTCAGGTCCCCTGGAAGAATAATACAAACTGATAACCACCGAGACAGCTCTCTAGCTCCAGTTCACTTTTGTTGTTGTTGTTGTTGTTTAAAAGAAATATAAGCTGGATAGGTTGGTCCTAAGGAAGATACCCATTCACCTAGCATGACTCAGGGTGGGGCACCTGGAAGAAAGAAACTTAAGCACCTGCTGTGAGTGCCACTACAGTGAATAAATGTGTGATGGAGAGATGGAAAAGATAGACTACATGGTGGAGAGATAGAAGAGAAATCTAAGTCAAAGTGTTCATACACTGTAGAGAAAGGTGAAACTGGAGACTCCATAGTGGTGAGAAACAGGCAGATATGAAGAGAAGCCATGGTGAGGTCCTGGCCTGGGCTGCCACGAAGGACCATGTCTGAGTCCATGGTCCTCCTGCAGATGGGGTCTGTTTTAATGTCTGTGGCCTGAGTAACCACAAAAGGCCAAGTAGATGCCATAGTTTGAGCTGCCACCAGGTATAATATGTATAGTTGAGGCCTGTGCTGCTACTGAGGGCACACTGATCTGAGTGCCCTGTGGTGCCACCTGAGGTCATGGGGATATACATCCAGGCTCATGCTGCTGCTGGGGGGTGGGGGGTGGGACCACATCTGGGTCCGTGGTCCTATGGCAGCTGGGGGTCTGTGTTGATGTCCCAGGCCCATGTTACCAATGACTACAAAGATTCCCTGGTATGGACTGCTGCCTGAAGCACTGTTCTGAGGTGACCATGCCCCTCACTGGCTACCACACTAGGGAGAGCTGGTCCCACCCCTTGTCTAGGCAGCAGAGTAAAGCTGATCCTGATAGTAGGGGAGTGGCTCAGCTGGCCCAGAAAGTCTGAGCTCAGGAGAGCTGGCCCCATCCATAGTCAGCCATGGGGTGGCTTGGGCAAGGGAAAGATGCCCTGTCTTACTGCCTGCAGTAGTCAGGAGAGCTGGATCTGAATTCATAAAAACAGGAGAGCTGTTCCTGCCCCTGACTGGCTGTAGCCTTCTGGAGACTGAGCTCTGCACCTTGCCTGGGCAACACAGTGGAGCTAGCCCTGGTGGCAACTGTGTGGGTGAGCCAGCCTGGAGGACATGAGAGCAGGAGATCTGATCAGCTGACACTGCCCCTTGCTAACTATGGCATTTGGTGAGCTAGCCAGGGCAGGGCTGGAGAGCTTGCCATGGTGGTTTGGGTGGAGAAGAGCTGGCAGGCTGACCAACTCAGATACTTCCCAGGCCTAGATCCAGGGTTTTGAGTTGGCCCACCCCAACATCTACTCCATCTATGGTGTGCTTGAGCATGTGAGAGGACCGGTCCTGCAAATCTTAAACTGAAGAATGTCCATGACACAGAGTAACAAAAGGATGTCAGAGAGGATTCCTGGTGAAGCTCTAGTATTTATAGTGAAGCAGGAGCCAGAGACCTTGAAACGGACCAATGGCTTATTGCAGTGAACATTTGCAAATAAAGATGTATGGACAAAAAGGTACACTGTCAGACACACTGACATACTACAGCTTCCCTGGTAAGAGGTTTGTTTGTTTGTTTGTTTGGTTTCATTTAGTTCTATTTTCTGGTAGGGAGAGGTTGCAAAGGGTCGATACAAAGGGAAGGGGAGATGAGTGGGATTGGGGTGCATGATGTCAAATTTACAAAGAAGCAATAAAAAGTTAACAAACAAATAAAAATACAGTACTTTCCCTAATGCATTTCAGTGATGGGTAACATCCCATTGAGATACATAGATGTTCGGGGCTGTGACATTTCTTCCAGTAGATGTATCAGCAGAGTCACCCTGTGGAGTAGGCCTACGTTCAGTAGAGCTTTTAAGAATCCTGTGGGATTTATAGAGTGTTCTAGAACTTATCCAAGGGCTCCACAAACTCCGCCATCACACTAATTCTTCAAGTAGTGTTGGACCCATTTTACAGTTATTAAATAGTGGCTTCTGTACTTTCTCACAGCTGCTGAGTGTGGAGCAAGAATATGTCCCTACACTGTCTTCTCTGAGGGACCTCAATCATCAGATGCCTTCTTGTACTGTTTCCGGTGACTTGAGAGTATCATGAGTGTCTGAATGGACACAATTACCTAATACATTATTGGTGGTGTTTTCTCTCCTGTAAAGCACAACCGTTTATCTTACAAATGCAAAGGTAGATCAGAAGGAAGGATTAGAAGGAAGCTTACTGCTACATCGTACGACCAGAACTCACATCTCCAGCTATGCCATTTAAGTTTTTTCTATTGAATTATATCAACCTTATAAAATACTTGTCAGGGACAGAATTAAGTAGGGGTTAATTCTGCAGAATTGCATTTTCTGAGTGCAATTGAGTGGCAGGATTCTGCTCACTGCAACTATTCTAGCTGGTTTTATAGTACTGTGGTCCCCCGTGGGGACTGTTTGCTGAACCGGGGTATAACTTCTATAGATGAACTCGTGATAATGTGGGAAAGCACTCCACTGTTCAGATTACAATTGCCGTTAGTTTCAAATAAAACAAGGACTCTATTCACACCAGACGATGTAGTACAACTACACTTAAGTGATTTTTAATGCCAGAGGCACATTTATGACCACTTGGGGACCGAATCATGGGGAGAAATTACTCAGTATTGTGGCAGATGTTATTATTATTATTTTTTTTTTTTTGCACTTGAGGTGATGAGTCATGAAACTCAGGGTGAAACTCAGGACTAAGGCAATGTTTGTGTAAGACCTCACACAACTCCCGAGTTCAGTATCTAGAGTCAAAAGAGTACCACCAGCTTGCCAAGTGGACTTGATAAAATTGACCTTATCGGTCCAACACTTAGCATAACCAATGCTCCCTTGGCTTCCTTCCTTAAAGCTGTACAGGGCTTTGCTTGGTTTGAGGTTGGGGATAGGAACAGCCAGATAATGACTGTATATCGGTGCTAGAATTTTTGATATGGAAATTTAGAAAATACCATCTATAGCATACTGAGTTTACTGTACTTCTAGAGACAAAGCCTACATCAACAATCCTATGGATCATTTTTCTGTATAGACTTAGCACTAAACACAGTAGTCGGGGCATATGGAATTTGCATAAATATACTGGGAAATTCCTTGGGTGATATTGTACAGCGCAACACAATTCTACACCTGTTGGAGAGCGCAGGGGCATGGGTATGCTGATGCTATAATTGGAGCCCATGCAAACAGAGGACTGTGACAAGCATTTCACAAGCTGTTTACAAAGGAGCCAGGGGGAGGGGGGAAAAGAAGAAATCAAATTTCATGATGGGGCTCAACTGCTAGTAAAATCCCATTAATGCATGAAGTGTTTATTGAATTCAGACAAGCAATTATCCAAGGTATTGTGAAGTGTCAGTGAAAGAGCAGGCTTAAGCTCTGAGTGATGGGGAGGGAGAATTCAATCCCAGCACATCACCTGAAACCCTCCCTCTTAGAGGGTCTGCATGGGAAACAGCGAACCTGTGGCAGATCTGAGATTAGTACGACAAAGGGAAAACATATACACTAGCTACACTCTGATCGACTCAATGAGTATGTCTCCAGCATCTCCAAACACACAACTTCTCATATCCAGACCTTTCTGAGCTGTAATTTATAAGGGAAACAAATTCAATAAGGTAATGCATCATGCCCAGACCCTCCAGAACCTAGAAAACCTGACACCCTGGATAAGACTCTTAATCTAGATTTAAAGACCTGTTTAGAGAACTAAATGGGGTGTCTTGCCCCTGCATTGAGCCAATGGGCTGTTATCACTTAGTCCTATTCTATCGACGATGTCTATATGCCCAGAGCAGAGATTAGTTGAAAATGAGTGGAAGGTTATTATTTGATAATGTTGGTTGGAAACAAGTGAAAGGTAATTATTTGGGAATCAGTGGGAACCTTTCATGTGTTGCCATCATTTGAGCACATCCTCTGAAGCTCAAATGTTGGAAACTGCATTCCCATCATAAGTGAGAGAGCTGGGCTGTGAGGAGGCTGCAGGTCCTTCAGGAATTGCATAATAGTGGGAATGGGTTCATTCATATGAGTGCTGGGGCCCATTCTTATTTTCTCCCACTCTCTGCCTTCTGCCATGTGATTATACAGTCCAAAGCCTCTTCCGTATGCCACTCCCTACAACTTATAAGTTTCATTTATTTACCAATTGCTGAGTCCATGGTAATCCTTCATTAGTGACACTGAGTTGGCTAGAAAACCTGAATGAAGAAAGAGAACTTAGCTCTGGAAGCCTTGACTGCTCTTGGTGGTAGCCAACATTGTTTTGGTTGTATGGGACTAAACTATAGCTCTTCTGCAAACAGCATGGCCTCTTATGAAGGTGGCAGTAGTGACCATTTATGGTGCCCTGACAAGTCAAGTGACTGTCTCCCTTGCAGGCTATGGAAATCTCTAAGTATATCACTTTCCCAGGAGGTGTTCTGATATTGGAATTGATAGTGCCCATTAGCCGGTGATACTTTAACCTTGTCATAGGAACATAACCTCTAAGTTGACTTTGAAAGGGCTTTTGCCTTCATATATGTGTAATTTTGTATAAATGTGTGTGTGAAAATTACAGTTTTCAACTTTACTTTATATTCTGATATTTGTTCACATGTATTAAGCATTTGGCATTCGTGTAAGCATTTGACATTAGTGTACACACAGAAGAGAGGGAAGGCTCCCTTGCATGGTGGAGGCATGAGAAGCCTGCAGTGATTCTCTTTGACACTAGGGGGTCATAGTGAATGTCTGGCAAAATTATTCACTTGGTAAACACTGATGGTTTGTTCAGAGATCTCGAGCAATGAGACTAGAAATGGCAGTTTAGGGCAGAAAGTGGGTAAGACATAACAAACTAAACTAACTAACTAACAACTAACTAACTAACTAACTAACTCCCAACATCTAAAGTTTTTGAGTTTATTTTTTTTTCCTATTAGAACCTATATCAATGAGGGTTCCCTCTGTCATATTCTGCTAGTGCAGTGGTGTTTTAAGGCCAAGCTTTCTGTGGTAGGCATAGGTGGTCAACAGCATGTCTTCCAGCCACAGTGACCACAGACATAGGAATGCAAACCCTGGATGTTATTATAACAATTATCATGTTAAAGGGTAGTATGAGCTCCCTGCATGTGTGGGGATAGCAAGTTTTACCTCAAAGTTTCTCTGGATAGAAGTAAAAACAATACTCAGACAGGGCAGCATATTTTCCTTAGAGAATGCTTACTTGTAAGACCCGAGAGGGGGTGGGTGGGAACTACACAGTAGATATGATGGAAATGTTGAAAAATGAGGCATTTGGACAGTACCTTGGTGACCCTGCCCTCATACATACCCAGTCTTAGGATTACCAGGACTGGTATTTAGCAAGTCCTAAGTCCTATTAGCTGGGCAGTAGTCATTAGGGCCAACTGACAGGACATATGGAGACGCAAACTCTTTTTATTTATCTTTCAGAACCTATGGAAGCCCCTCTTAGAAGCTTTGCTGATCCCCTTCACCCATGGGCAAAGTAAGTTATCCAAACTTGATGGATATCCTTCTCCTATGCTATGCTTTTTGCCAAGTGCTTCACCATCTGATCTCTGTCCTTCACGTGCTAACAGGCTGATGAATGTCATTAAGGCAGTAACTGACTCCTGTTCATCTATGTCCACTCAATGGCAGCTACTGTGTGTGAGGAGTTCAGTAACTATACTCCGTTGTATTTGAGGTGTGAGAGACAGAGATGACATCTGAACTAACCACGTTATGTATTTTACGATCTGTAAATTGGAAATACTTGTGACACCAGTCCTCCTTTTGTTTATCCAACTCTGCATTGTTCACAAAACATGCATGTTGACCTTGGCCTGCTCAGTCTTCTCATAAATCTTGTGGAAAGGAAGGACAATTTCCTTGTTATGTAGCTGTTAAAATTGGAAATTAGAACATTCAAGGAGTCAAATTATATTGGGAGTTGAGGCAGACATAGAAAGTTAGGGATTCCTCTCCTCAGGGTTCGCTTTCCTTCCCCTTCTCTCTTCCCCCTCAGTATTCTTTGTCCTCCCCCTCTGCACTCTGTCCTCCCTCTCTGTCTTCCCTATCCTCCCCCTCTGTACTCTGTCCTCCCCCTCTGTACCTCTCTTCTTTCCCTCTGTATTCCCTGTCCTCCTTCCTCTGTATTCCCTGTCTTCCTCCCTCTGTCCTCCCTGTCCTCCTCCCTCTGTCCTCTCTGTCCTCCCCCTCTGTCCTTCCTGTCCTCCTCCCTCTGTCCTCCCCGTCCTCCTCCCTCTGTCCTCCTTGTCCTCCCCCTCTGTCCTCCCTGTCTTCATTTTTATGTCAGCTTTGTTTTTAAATCTCAGTCCAGCTTTCACTGTTGGCATAGGGTAAGGGTAGTCTTTCTTTTCTTTTCAACCTCAACTTCTTTGTCCGTGAAATGGGGAGAACTACAATGACGGCTTTCCTTGGAGATAATGTAACTACATTAGATCAAAAGTAACATGCATTAGTTGCTTACTGCTTTCCAGACACTCAAAAATTTTAGATTTATGGAGAAAACTGTGAAAATCGTAAAGAAATATTTCAAATAACCCTAAACCTATTAGCACCATTTTAAGTGTTTTACATGTACTATGTTTTCTTGAAGGTTATAATCTGTGAATTCCTGATCCCATTTTACAAGGCGTTTAGTTGAGAGGAAAAGATGTGAGTCTAGGGATGAGTGTCCTAGAGAGCGCAGTAGCGAGGCTGATTTCTGGGTGTGCTGCCGACTTTGCTCCTCCACTTTGTGAATGGTCAAAGACCAGCCCACGTGACTATATTATTAGATCTAGGGTCTAAGTCTTGTGAAATCCAGGCTTGTTCTATTTCAACAGTTGCAGTCTTGTACATACAACTGGTAGGATTGCCCTGTGCCCACTTTAAGTACTTTTTTGGTTGCAATATTTAAAACTGCCTCCCTATTAGATCAGGATTGACTTCCTGGTAAGAATTTCAGGAGTGGTAAAGCTCACTATAAACTTTGTCAGCATCCCTCTGGGGGAGAAATAGCTCACCAATCACCCAACTTTATAGTTCCCTTAGGAATCTCGGATGTACAGAAAACAACTTGTTAGAAGGAAGTGACAGAAGTGCAATCAAGGCTGCTGAACAATGTGTCTGCATGTAAGTACCCTCCCGCCCCAGTAAAGGATAAAGGAGGGCACAAGAGCCACCAGAAATGTAGGAGGGGATAACAAGAGTTGACTTGCTTTGCCCATGGGCTGGAAAGGGGAAGGCAGAGCTGTATAAAATCTAACCCATAAGCCTGTGTCTGACTTTTCATCACTCAGAGTCTCTAAAGTGCGAGAGATAGTGGCTACCATACTTGAGGAAAGGGTAAGGAAGAGAGGAGTCTGATGCATTTGGGAATATTTCAACACCATTCTACTTCCACTCTTGTGAGCAATTCAAAGGAAAAAATGACAAATTGTTTTCCAATGAGTTGTGTTTGGAGACAACAGTGTCCCTTTGTAGTCAAAGTCTTCATGAACTCATGATCCTCCTTCCTGTACCCCCAGCACTCAGGGACTTCAGGCATGTGCCACCCTGCCTGGTTTAAATGATTAACCTTTTATTTATTTATTTTCATATTATTTTACTTTATTCTTAAGACTTTCATACATTTAGACAATAAAACTGTGTTTCTTAAACTCAAAGACACAATAAAGCAGCCTCAAAAAGGAGTTAGGTGTGAGATAACCAAGAGAACTGAAGCCTGTCTATATGGCTGCATCTTGGCAGCTGTGTCTCAGGCTTCCTCTGTGATTAAATGTCTCTGAGGCTGCAGGTAGAGTGCTCCTGCTCCATCAGAAGCTGAGACGCCAGGACATGTTTCCATATGTTCACTAACAGTGTCTTCACCCTCAGAACACCTTGGCTCCAGTATGATGTCATTCACATCATGGTTTGCCTCATCCCCGTTTTTGTGGACTTTCCTAGAGAATTATGGGAAGAGACACTCTAAAAGGGAGCTCTGGTCCACTATGTTTTTGGGAAGGAAGAAGGCCATCTTATCCTATGATATACCATCTGCCTCATAAATATCCATAAAGGATTCTTTAAAATCCACAATACTGAACCGGCTGGGCTGTGGCTCCCCTTTGTGAAAGCCCACTCCAGTCCCTTTGAAGCACTTCCTTAGCTTACCTAAATAAATGTCTCTGAAAACTGATTGAGTTTATGCCCGGATTTTTCTCTTAGAGAAGATGAGCTCCAGGAGAGCCCCGTAATAAATAATTTCTTCTCTGCGTTTTGTTCCGAGTGTTCTGAAGGGAGAATTGACTCACTCTGCTTCTTTAGCGAGCTGCAATTGCTTCTCCAGTGGACTCAGCAGTAAATTCAGTGTGTGATGAATCAGCCCCGTCTCCTCCCACTGGACAGAAGCATGGATGCCTGTGTAGCATTGAGAGGTACAGGGTGACTTGGAGGGAGTGTCACATTATCCACTTCTACTCCAATATTCTATAGTCTATTAACATTATTATTTGAACAGACTATTAGAAATATTAGACAAGACAGACATGTTTTTACCCATGTTCTTGGTGTTAAACCCTTTTCTATATTCTCAAGAAAATGGGACAAACCTTAGTGCTGAGGAAAGTGTGTGCATTTACATCTAAAGACTATCAAGGCTTTCCTGGGAATTCTTCAGGCTCCCATGATACCCAGTCTCCCATCTTTCAGTCTGTTTATTGAAGATTAACACTGGAAGGATGCTCAGAAAGGGAGAGAAAACTTAACTTGGTGGTAGATAGAGCCGATTGCTTCTGTTCCTTTTTGGGGGAGGTCTAGGGTCCATATCCCAGATCAGAATTCCTGATAGTCTTCCAGAGGACCAGAGTTTGCATATCAGCACACACATTGGGTATCTTACAAACATCTGTAACTTCAGAAACATCAGGAATCTGACACCCCCCCCTTGCCTTCACATATACCTGCATGCATAGGGCACATATACACATATAGACACACAAATAAAAATAAAATTTAAAAAATACATACTTTTAAAATTTAATTTAGTTCCATCTATGGATACTTAAGTCTTGTTCCAGTGCCATTGAAGGTCAAAAAGGTTTTGCCTACCCCTAACATATTGAAAAGTGTTCCCCATATTTTTATCTGTTTGCTTCAGTGTTTCATTTTTAAAATAAAGGGCTTTGATCCCTTTGAGAATGAAACAAACAAACAAACAGACAGACAGACAAATAAAAAGTAATGTCTGTGGGAAGGCAAGCAACTTCAAGAAGAGAGAGCATTTGTAAGCATGTGTGGAGGAAAAAAAACCTTTTTTTTTATTGGCTCAGGGCAGGGCAGTGGGGAGAGAATTCCTAGAGGACCCCCTGGCAGTATTCTTCTAGCTCTTGCAGGTGTACAGAAAACTCCTTTTGTTGTCAAGTTCTAAGAGAAGGAGGGCAGTAATGAAAAGGTAAGAAAGGGACCTGAGAGAACATTGTGTCTTCCCATTAGCTGGTATCCAACCTTTAAACCAAGTAGATGCAGTAGAAGGTAACAGGCTGAAGCTGCTATGTTAGAACCTACACAAGGAGCTTCTCTCTCAGTGGAAACTATGGAGTGACCCCAAAAAGTGTGAACAGGAGAATGGTTAGATTGAGGTTGGTAGAACCACCCTGTCCTTGTCAGTTAAAGGTACCTAGAGGTCACTGAAGTACTCTGTGCTGATGAGAGGGCTGATGTTAGACCACTCATTACACAGTTGCTCTTCACTTGTTGGCTTCCATCTCCTTGTATTACAAGATTTTGAAGGTTATATTGTAGAAGGCTGGTGAGGACCCCAAATCTGAAGAAACTATAACTTAGATAATGTCACTTTTTTTCCCATAGGATATTATATTTACATTTCAGATTTTAACCTCTTATCCCATTCTCCCCCTGCCCAGGAATCCCCTATCCCATCCCCTCTCCTCTTGCTTCTATGAGGATGTGCTCCCACCTACCCTCCCACTCTCACCTCCCCATCCTCAAATTCCCCCACACTTGGTGTCAAGCCTTCATGGGACCAAGGATCTTCTCTCCTACCAATGCCCGACAAGGCCATCCTTTCCTACATATACAGCTGGAGTCATGGGTCCCGTCCTATGTGCTCCCAGACTGATGGTTTAGACCCTGGGGAGCTCTGGTTGGTTGGTATTGTTGCTTTCCTCATGGGGCCACAAAGCCTTTCAGCTCCTTCATTCAGTCTTTTCTCTAACTCCTTCATTGGGAACCCCTTGATCAGATCAATAGTTAACTGTGAGCATTTGCCTCTGAATATGTCAGACTCTGGCAGACCTCTAAAAAGACATCTATGTCAGGCTCTTGTCAGTATGCACTTCCTGACATCCACATCAGTGTCTACCTTTGGTGACTGCACATGAGATGGGTACCCAAATGGAATGGTCTCCAGAAGGCACTTCCTTCAGTTTCTGTCCCACACTTTGTCTCCATATTTGCTCCCTTGAGTATTTTGTTACTCCTTCTAAGAAGGACTGAAGCACCCACACTGGGTTTTCCTTCTTCATGAGCTTCATGTGGTCTGTGAGTTGAATCTTGGCTATTTCAAGCTTTTGGGCTAATATCTACTTATTAGTGAGTGCATAACTAATAATAATGTGTGTTCTTTTGTGATTGGGTTACCTCACTCAGGATGATATTTTCTAGTTCCATCCATTTACCTAAAAATTCCTCAAATTTATTGTTTTTAATAGCTGAGTAATACTCCATTTTGTAGATGTACCACCTTTTTTTTTTAATCCATTCCTCTGTTGAAGGACATCTGGGTTCTTTCCAGCTTCTGGCTATTATAAATAAGGCTGCTATGAACATAATGGAGCATATGTCCTTGTTATATGTTGAGCATCTTCTGGGTATATGCCCAGGAATGGTATAGCTGGGTCCTCAGGTAATGCTATGTCCAATTTTCTGAGGAACCACCAGACTGATTTCCAGAGTGGTTGTACCAGCTTGCAATCCCACCAATAATGGAGGAATGTTTCTCTTTCTTCACATCCTTGCCAGTATCTACTATCACCTGAGTTTTTGATCTTAGCCATTCTGACTGGTGTGAGGTGGAATGTCAGGGTTGTTTTGATTTGCATTTCCCTGATGACTAAGGATGTTGAACATTTCTTAAGATGCTTCTCGGCCATTCAAGTTTCCTCATTTGAGAATTCTTTGGCTCTGTACCCCATTTTTAATAGGGTTATTTGGTTTTCTGGAGTCTAACTTCTTGAGTTCTTTGTATATATTTAATATCAGCCCTCTATCAGATGTAAGATTGGTAAAGATCTTTCCCCAATCTGTTGGTTGCCATTTTTGTCTTATTGACAGTGTCCTTTGCCTTACAGAAGCTTTGCAATTTGATGAGGTCCCATTTGTCAATTCTTGATCTTAGAACATAAGCCATTGGTGTTCTGTTCAGGAACTTTTCCCCTGTGCCTAGGTATTGGATGGTCTTCCCCACCTTCTCTTCTGTTAGTTTCAGTGTATATGGTTTTATGTGAAGGTCCTTTATCCACTTGGACTTGAGCTTTGTACAAGGGGATAAGAATGGATTGATTTGCATTCTTCAACATGCTGACCTCCAATTGAACCAGCACCATTTGCTGAAAATGCTGTCCTTTTTCCACTGGGTAGTTTTAGCTCCTTTGTCAAAGATCAAGTGATGATAGGTGTGTGGGTTCATTTCTGGATCTTCAGTTGTATTCCATCTTCCTGTCTGTCTCTGTACCAATACCATGCAGGTTTTTTTTTTTTTTTTTTTTTTTATCACTATTGCTCTGTAGTACAGTTTGAGGTACAGGGATGGTGATTCCCCCAGAAGTACTTTTATTGTTAAGAATAGTTCTCGCTATCCTGTTTTTTTGTTATTCCAAATGAATTTGCAAATTGCTCTTTCTATCTCTATGAAGAATTGATTTGGAATTTTGATGGGGATTGCATTGAATCTGTAGATTGCTTTTGGCAAGATGGTCATTTTTATTAAATTAATCCTGCTAATCCAGGAGCATGGGAGATCTTTCCATCTTCTGAGATCTTCTATTTGTTTTTTCAGAGACTTGAAGTTCTTGTCATACAGATCTTTCACCTGCTTGGTTAGATTCACTCCAAGGTATTTTATATTATTTGTAACTATTGTGAAGGATGTCATTTCCCTAATTTCTTTCTCAGCCTGTTTATCCTTCGAGTAGTGGAAGGCTACTCATTTGTTTGAATTGATTTTTATATATCCAGCCACTTTGCTGAAGTTGTTTATCAGGTTTAGGAGTTCTCTGGTGGAAGTTTTAGGGTCATTTAAGTATACTATCATATCATCTGCAAATAGTGAAATTTTGACTTCTTCCTTTCCTATTTGTATCCCTTTGACTTCCTTTTGTTGTCTAATTGCTCTGGCTAAGACTTCCTGTAGTATATTGAATAGGTAGGGTGAGAGTGGGCAGCCTTTGTCTAGTCCCTGATCGTAGTGGGATTGCTTCAAGTTTCTCTCCATTTAGTTTGATGTTGGCTACTGGCTTGCTGTACATTGCTTTTACAATGTTTAGGTATGGGCCTTGAATTCCTGATCTTTCAAAGACTTTTAACATGAAGGGATGTTGACTTTTGTCAAATGCTCTCTCAGCATCTAGTGAGATGATCTTGTGGTTTTTTTCTTGGAGTTTATTTATGTAGTGGATTACATTGATGGATTTCCAAATATTGAACCATCCCTGCCTTTCTGGGATAAAGCCTACTTGATCATGATGGATGATTGTTTTGATGTGTTCTTGGATTTGGTTTGCAAGAATTTTATTATTTTTGCATCAATATTCATAAGAGAGATTGGTCTGTAGTTCTCTTTCTTTGTTGTGTCTTTGTGAGGTTTAGGTATGATTGTAATTGTAGCTTCATAGAACGAATTGGGTATTGTTCCTTCTGTTTCTATTCTGTGGAATAGTTTGAAGAGAATTGGTATTAGGTCTTCCTGGAAGGTCTGATCGAATTCTGCACTAAAATCATCTGGTCCCGGATGTTTTTTGGTGGGGAGCCTTTTAATGACTGTTTCTATTTCTTTAGGGGTTATGTGACTGTTTAGATGGTTTATCTGCTCCTGATTTAATTTTGATACCTGGTATCTGTCTAGAAAATTGTCCCTTTCATCCAGACTTTCCAATTTTGTTGAGTATAGGCCTTTGTAGTAGGATCTGACGATTTTTTTAATTTCCGCAGTTTCTGTTGTTATGTCTCCCTTTTCAGTTCTGGTTTTATTAATTTGAATACTGTCTCTGTGCCCTTTGGTTAGTCTGGCTAAGGGTTTATCTATTTTGTTGATTGTCTCAAAGAATCAGCTCCTGGTTTTGTTGATATTTTGTATAGTTCTGTTTCTACTTGGTTGATTTCAGCCCTGAATTTGATTATTTCCTGCCATCTACTCCTCTTGGGTATATTAGCTTCTTTTTGTACTAATGCTTTCAGGTGTGCTGTCAAGTTGTTAGTGTATGTTCTTTCCAGTTTCTTTTGTAGACACTTAGAGCTATGAGTTTTCCTCTTAGTACTGCTTTCATGGAGTCCCACAAGTTTTGGTATGATATATCCTCATTTTCATTAAATTCTAAAAAGTCTTTAATTTTTTTCTTTATTTCTTCCTTGACCAAGTCATCATTGAGTAGAACATTGTTCAATTTCCATGTGTATTTGGGCTTTCTGTTGTTTTTGTCATTATTAAAGACCAGCCTTAGTTCATGGTGATCTAATAGGATGCAAGGGATTATTTCAATCTTCTTGTATCTATTGAGGCCTGTTCTGTGACCAATTATATGTTCTATTTTGGAGAAGGTACCATGAGGTGCTGAGAAAAAGGTATATTCTTTTGTTTTAGGATGAAATGTTCTATAGATATTAGTTAAATCTGTTTGGTTCACAACATCTGTTAGTTTTATTGTGTCTCTGTTTATTTTCTATTTCCATGATTTGTCCATTGCTGAGAGTGGGGTGTTGAAATCCCCTACTATTATTGTGTGAGGTGCAGTGTGTACTTTGAGCTTTAGTAAAGTTTCTTTTATGTATGTGGGTGCCCTTGCATTTGGAGCATAGATGTTCAGAATTGAGAGTTTATCTTGGTAGATTTTTCTTTTGATGAGTACGAAGTGTCCTTCCTTATATTTTTTGATTACTTTTGGTTGAAAGTCGATTTTATTTGATATTAGAATGGCTACTCCAGCTTGTTTCTTGAGACCATTTGCTTGAAAAATTGTTTTCCATCCTTTTACTCTGAGGTATTGTCTGTCTTTTTCACTGAGGTGCATTTCCTGTATGCAGCAAAATTCTGGGTCCTGTTTATGTATCCAGTCTGATAGTCTACGTCTTTTTATTGGATAATTGAGTCCATTGATATTAAGAGATATTAAGGAAAAATGATTGTTGCTTCCTGTTAGTTTTGTTATTAGAGGTGGAATTATGTTTGTGTAATTATAATCTTTTGGGGTTGTTGGAAGATTACTTCCTTGCTTTTTCTAGGTTGTAGTTTCCTTCCTTGTGTTGGAGTTTTCCATCAGTTATTCTTTGAAGTGCTGGATTTGTGGGAAGATATTGTGTAAATTTGGCTTTATCATGGAATATCTTGGTTTCTCCATCAATATTGATTGAGAGTTTTGCTGGGTATAGTAGTCTGGATTGGCATTTGTGTTCTCTTAGGGTCTGTATGATATCAGTCCAGGATCCTCTGGCTTTTATACTCTCTGGTAAGAAGTCTGGCGTAATTCTTATAAGTCTGCCTTTATATGTTACTTGGCCGTTTTTTCTTATCGCTTTTAGTATTTTTTCTTTGTTTTGTACATTTGATGTTTTGATTATTATGTGACGGGAGGTATTTCTTTTATGGTCTAATCTATTTGGAGTTCTGTAGGCTTCTTGTATATTCATGAACATCTCTTTCTTTAGGTTAGGGAAGTTTTCCTCTATAATTTTGTTGAAGATATTTACTGGCCCTTTAAGTTGGGAATCTTTACCCTCATCTATACCTATCATCCTTAGGTTTGGCCTTCTCATTGTGTCTTGGATTTCCTGTATGTTTTGGGTTAGGAGCTTTTTGCATTTTGCATTTTCTTTGACAGTTGTGTCAATGTTTTCCATGGTATCTTCTGCACATGAGATTCTCTCTTCTATCTCTTGAATTCTATTGGTGATGCTTGTGTCTATGACTTCTGATCTCTTTCCTAGGTTTTCTATCTCCAGGGTAGTCTCCCTTTGAAATTATTTTTATTGTTTCTACTTTCATTTTTAGATCATGGATGGTTTTTTTAAATTCTTTCACCTGTTTGGTTGTGTTTTCTTGTAATTTTTAAGGGAATTTTGTGTTTCCTCTTTAAGGGCTTCTACCTGTTTACCTGTGTTCTCCTGTACTTCTTTATGGTAGTTATTTATGTCTTTTTAAAAGTCTTCTACCATCATCATGAGAAGTGATTTTAATTCTGAATCCTGTTTTTTTTTTTTTCAGTGTGATGGGGTGTCCAGGGCTTGCTATTGTGGGAGAACTGGTTTCTGATGATGCCAAGTAACTTTGGTTTCTTTTGCTTACGTTCTTGCACTTGCCTTTCACCATCTGGTTAACTCTAGTGCTACCTACACTCACTGTCTCTGACTGGAGCCTGTCTTTCCAGTTATCTTACTTGTGTCAGAACTCCTCAGGGTCCAGATGTCTCTGTGACCTGTGATCCTGAGCTCCCGCTGCTCTGAGTGCAGAGGCTCCTCTAGAATGTCTCAGGATATGGTGTCTTCATGGGAGCAGACCAGCTAGGTGTCTGCCCCAGCCACAAGGACCAAGTGAGCCAAGAATGTCACATTTTAATAAGAATACAAAAATATCCCCAGCCACAAGAAGAGAAAAAATGCCTGGAGATAAGTAGACATGACCAACATCTAGAAATAAAGTGAGACTCAAACCATACTATGTTGGATATCACACATCAAATGCAAACATGTAATTTATGGCATGTACCATCGACAGGGAGATTTAGGTAATGTCTACAATAATCATAGTAAAGAGAAAAAGCAGAATTGGAGGAAAATTCATAGATACAAATACTAGTAAGTTTAAATAGTAGTAAGTTTAAATTGATATTTCTGAAGAATAGAATTCAAGAAAGTGAGCAATTCACAGCTGTTTTGCTGGGGAAAAAAAAAGCTGTGACATAAAAGAGTACCAGGATCATTTAATTAAGAGCAATAACAGTTTAGACATAGCTTGGGTAAAAGAATGATTGTAAACAGCGAAGTTATTATTTTTAAGGAAAATGGACAGGGAAGACATAGAGAACAGCAACAGACTGATGACTGATCAAAAATTGCACCACTTAGTAGAAGACGACCCTTGAAAAGTGACTACAAATTTCCTGAGTGCCTTGTATATCTGTATATAAAAAATTGTCACAATCAAATCTGTATAAGGTTGGGGACTACGACACTCACAAGTACTTCTGACTCCCAAAGAGATGAGGTCAAAGAATATCAGAGCATAAATACTTGGAACCTTAAATATAAAGCTGATTTAAATATGAATGCAGAGCTTCATCTGATCAAACCAAGCAGAGATAGCTGGAGGACCCAGTGAGAAAGCTTACACGCTGGCCGAGTAAGTACTGTACTGTGTACTGTGTACTGTGTACTGTGTACCGTGTACCGTGTACCGTGTACTGTGTACTGTGTACTGTGTACTGTGTACTGTGTACTGTGTACCGTGTACTGTGTACTGTGTACTGACTGCATTGTAGTCATAAATTGTCTTGTATCATTTGAGCACAGTGAAAAGTTGACTCTGGAAGCAACACTGCCCTCACTCCACAGTTCAGACCCAATCACATCTAGGTCAAATCTTCTCCAAGAATGCTTGTCTGGACATGGCTTGACCCCTCAACAATGTGGCAGGAAGAGAACAGGAAAGTAGCCCAAGAGTTAAAACGTGGCACCCCTGAGAGCAGCTAGAAAGTAGTCATTTCCAACATCAGTGAGTGTTGTTTGTCCCACCATTTAAAAGTGCCTCAGACTGACTGACTCAACTTTCCTACTCAATTTCTATGGACGTTTCCAAGCTGCATGCTGATGATGCTGGCTCCTCAGTGTTGTTGCTGTTCTTCTTCTTCTCCCCCTCTCCCTCCTCTTTTTCCTCCTTCTTCTCCTCCTCTTTCTCCTCCTCCTTCTCTTCCTCTTCTTCCTTGTCATCCTCCTCCTCCCTTTTTAGTTGGAAACCTCTCTTGAGAGGATGCTATACTTTGCCCAGGACTCATTCTATCAAGCACTCAAGCAGGACCCCTTACAGAAGCTTCTTCAGGCACTTTCTGCTAGATATTTTGAGTATTCTATTTGATGATGTTTTACTGTCTGTCTGTCCACCTATCTACCAATCTGTCATCTATCATTTATATATCTCTTGGTACTTCTTCTTTTGTTTTGGCTTGCTATATACCTAACCAACTCACCCATTCAAAACTGAAAGTATGGTTATCATAGATCATTTTAGAGACCAGGTATATAGAAAGGAAATTTGAGCTGGTAGAAACATTTTAACTGATAACCAGGAAGTAATAAGAGACAGTGGTTCTGAAAGTAGTTGTCTAAAGCTCAAATAGAGATGATGAAGCTTAAGTCCACCTGCAGTACCAGCCTGAGCTACATAGTTACATAATGAGATAGTAAGACCCAGTCTCAGAAAAGAAAAAGAAATAATAAAAACTATTAAAAAGTTTGAGGGTTTTGAAAAATATTCTTAAGTATCCCAATAGGATAATATAAATGTAAAACAAGATTCTAAAGAAACAAATCATCTTGAGAAATATCTATCAAATGTGAACATTTTGATATAGAAATAAATGTGTTTTTAATGCATGAAATAACCAAATCTAATGGTGGGTTTAATAATTGATGTGATTTTGTAGTAGTGACAAGCATTAATGATAGTTTGAAATATCAATATCACATATGACATTGTATGAAAAATATCTATAATAGGTATTCTGAAATTTTCTACAGTTTCTAGTCTACCTTTGCAGTTGACAGATGTTTTATATTCCAGTAAGAGTTTAGCAATAATGGAGATTTAATAACTCATGTTCAATTCTTTTTCATTTCATTTTTAATTTTAATTTGAATCTTTTGAATTTAATAACTCATGATGGATTCTTTCTCTATAGATGTTGAGGCATTCCTAGACTCTTAGCAAGGTTCTAAAATGTATGAGATCTCTATGCAGTGAGTATTTATAATCCGGGCTGTTTAGGTCTGGGCTGCGGCCTGTGTGATGTGACACTGTAGTGGACATAACAATTTTTGATTCACAAAGCAGTGTCCTTAAGCCTGGGAACTGGTAGCATCATCCGCATCCAGGAGACGTTAACAGGATCTTCAGAGAAACAAAAGCAGATACAAGAAACTGGCCTCACAAGTCCTTCACTTAGCTCTGCTTCAGAGACATATAACTCTCTGGCTGTCTCCTCCTGAGTGAGCGGGTCCAATGAAGGTAGATATAGACTTATTTTTAATGAGATAAATGCACAAAATAAAACAAATAATGAGAAATAAAATTCTCTCAAGGAAGACAAAGAAAAATCAGACAAAGGAGACTGACAGTTATCACAAAATTTCTTTCTTCTGCAAAATACTTTTGCCAACACTGCCTGTGGGTATTGTGTGGTGTTCTTAATGCCATTGAGCCTATTTTACATTAAAGTCCAGCTAGAGAGTGAGATAAGTTTTTTGTTATCACTCTCCATTGCTGTTAATACGGATTTTTGGTTTTGTTTTTGGAGGTAAAAACATCAAACTCACTAGAATTCGGCTTGTGTGATGGTTTGTATATGCTTGACCCAGGGAGTGGCACTATTGGAAGGTGTGGCCTTGTTGGAGTAGGTGTGTCACTGTGGGTGTGGGCTTTAAGACCCTCATCTTAGCAGCCTGGAAGTCTGTATTCTGCTAGCAGCCTCCAGATGAAGATATGGAACTCTCAACTTCTCCTGCACCATGCCTGCCTGGGTGCTGCCATGCTCCCGCCTTGATGATAATGAACTGAACCTCTGAACCTTTAAGCCAGCCCTAATTAATATTGTCCTTACAAGAGTTGCCTAGGTCATTGTGTCTGCTCACAGTAGTAAAACCTTAACTAAGACAGCTTTTGTGTATATGTTTTGAAGACAGTCTTGCTGTTTATGTCATAGCCCAAGCTTGCCTGTTTCCAAGATATAGCTCAGGCTGGCCTACAGCCGTTCTCCTGCCTCAGCCTCCTAAATGCTAGAATTACAGGTATAAGCCATCATATATGATTGACTCATTAGACTTCAAGAAAAGCATATTACTGTTCATAAAAACAGAATTCTTCAGGGAGAGTGGGACCAGTCTCTGGCTACATCTGCTCTCCTGTCAGTCTCCAGCTTCCTGGCTTTCTCTGCAGACTTTGGATTTATCAGTCTTACAATTTCATTTCATAAGTCAGTTCATTAAAATAAGTTATTTTTAAGTCTGTCTTTCAGTCTCTGTTTGGTAATCTCTCAGTTCTACAACTCTTTATCAAAATCTCTTCTAAGTAGAAAGTGGGGCTGGCCCCAACTCATTAATACCTGTTATAGACGGGGCCAAAACTGGAACTTCTGACTGTTCCTGTCTTATATGGGGACTGAGTATGTAGTGGTCCCATTCCAGGAAGAGATGCGTTGCAGGATGGTCAACAACCAGCAGTCAAGAGCTTTGCACATGCTAGGCAAGCACTCGCCCCCATTGTTGCATGCCCAATCTGACACCAGCTCCTTCCTAAGTAGTTGCTATTCATGTAAAAGAAGGTGGGAGTGGAAAGACTCATGTAAAAGAAGGTGCTTGTGCAGAGGGCTATACCATCTGCCCTCACTATCTGCTCCTCTTTACTGTCCCTGTATTGTTTTTAAACACAAGATCTTGTCATCTCACCCTTGCCCCAAGTTCTCTAAAACCTTTGGCTCCTATCTCCCATTCTTTTCTCATTGTGAATGACCTCAGCTTCCATGGCAGCTGCCCATCTCAGCCTCAGCCACTCAGTTCCCTTCCTTCTTGACATCTGATGACCATTTTATCCTCCACAGTCCCAAGTTTTATCTCAGTTCTTGCTATCAAGAGTAACTGGTTCAGTTTCAAGACTTCAATTCCAAAATATATTTATTCAATGCCCCCTCTATCTTACTCTTCCAGCTTGCTTGTTCTAATGTCCCTCTGCTTTTTTTTCTTGGAGCAGGGAGGCACCACTGCTTCATCCATTGGCTTCTCTATTCATCCATGCCTCCCAAGCCTAGCTGGAAGTTTTCCTTGCCTCTGGGATTGTCTTTAACCTTACTGATGTCATAGCAGATGTCTTTCACTAAGTAGAGATGGGAGCATCTCTTTGGCCACTTGAACTCATCGATTCTTGAAAGAAGAGGCTTTTATGATTTCTAAATGACACCCATTCTTAGGGATGATGGTGAGGTGGAACCTTTGAAGGAATGTAGGCACAGATTTCTCAGCAGGTAAAATGAAATTACTGTTTTCCAGTTTATCATGTTATATGCTAATCATATAGATGGCAAAAGAATGACCTTGATTTTATGAGTTCATCAGCTGAAGTGATCATATGCACTCACCTGCTTTGTTCCATTTGTGCACAAATGAAATCTTGTTTTCGTATTTAACCAACTTGGGAACTTTCTGTCTCATGTAACATATTGCATCTCTTAGTCTTTGGGTGGCTGGTTAGAAAAACTCATACTAGTTCCAAGGGGTGGGTAGTGTGAATAATCTCTAAAGATTGATCATACTGATAAGCCAATGCCTTCATGTAACTATTCTGATTAAAATGAACTAAAATGAAATCAAACTAAAGATGTACTTTCCCAGTCATGCTAGCTGTATTTCATGTGCTCCATAGTATCAGATGGCCGGTGGCAGCTAATTTAAGTAGTCCATAAGATATTGATATTGCTACAGAGTGTTCTGTAGGTGATATGATCTTAGGTCCAGGGTATGAATCTATGAACTTCCATAGACTCTGGCTCTTGGTTTGCTTCTGTACTGCAGGCTCAGAATGATCCTTACTCTATCCATGTTTTCAAAGGAAAACAGAGATGAACAAGTGACAGATGACACATGAAGCTTGTAATACCTGGTATATTTACTGTCTAGCCTTTCACAGAAAAATGGCTGTCATATTAGAAAAGAGGACACTGAAATATATACCCATTTTATAATTTATCTGCTACTGGTCAGTATTGGGCATGGACTCAGGAACAGGGTTTATACTTACTAAATCACTATTAGAAACAAATACTGAAAAAAAAAAAAAAGCCCTCTAAAATGCCAGCTGCCAGAACTCTTTTTGATGAATAATACATTCAAAGAATTCAAGGACTTCATGTTTTAGTGGAAGAGCTAGACCTTCAAAGGCGAGCTCTAACTATAGGATTAATTAGAGAGAAAAACTACTGATGGTATCATATACAGTTGGTGCTGAGGAAGGAGGTGAAACATACTTAGGAACTAAGGGATGGATGGTGTTTGATGTGGGGTGCTGGTGTTTTAATAACCTCTATGGAGAATGGACAACTGGCATAGCTTCTCAGGAGGAAGCTCTAAATGATGCATTCTTGAAGTATAAATGCTATGCCCAGTTTTATACCTTCAGATTTGGCTTGTCAGGTCTGATCAAGGCTTCAGCTTTGGAAAAACTCAGAGTTGTTATTATGATGGGAAATAAAAGCAGCCCCCATAAGGATTTAGCTTGACTCAGTGCCTTTCAGCTCTTACATTCTCTGGGCACAGCAAATAAGTCTTGTTGGTGGGAAGAGTAGATGACAATTACCATGACAACCAAGTTGCCTAAAAGGTGCAGTCCTGAAAATGTATTTTGTTTGAAACTGCAGTAATAAAAGCAAAAGGGTAAATTTTCCTTTATACATCTATTGTAGAGTTTGACACTGAATTTCTAGGAAACTAAACTGAATGATAAAATGGATGTAAGAATGTGAGTATTGCAGTAGTGTAAGGGCGGCATCTGATAAATTTGTACTTCTGCTAGCCCTGTTTTCTGTAACTTTTTTTGACCATAACCATTTGATAAAGGGCTTAGTTGAACTCTCTTGAGATTCTGGTATTTGATTCTTTGGGGACAAACGAAGTGGCCACGAACTTTTTCAGTATCACCATGGCTCATGCAAGACTTAAGGAGTTTTGGATCCTTCCCTTTGTCATAGGAGAGAAGACTTTGCCATTAGTGGCATTTGTTCAACATTTTCTCCATTTTATTTAGAACTCAAAACTTCTTTAATCAAGAAACGTATTCTTTAGCCAATATCTCTATGGGCCAAATATGAAGAAGGCTGTGCCAAGTTCAAAATGTTTCAGTTTATAGATGTGAAGTTTCGGACCTGAATTCAAACTTTTGGTGCGCAAGTTAATTTATATCTAGGGGAGAATGACTTCCAGGTTTTAAAGAGAGAAAAAGGAACTTTGCCTGGACGCACATAGGAATGTTTCTCAAGAAAAAAACCTCACAGAACCTGGCAAGGGGGACATCAACAAGAAACACATGGATTAGATTGTCCTCTAAGGAAGGAAGGCTTTAAAAATTAAGAATAATAAAACTTTGGGAAAGTTTGCTGATATTTTAGAGTCCTAAGCTTTGGGGAAAAAATGAATAAATTGAGAACATACCTTTTTTATCTAACCCAAATTAATCATCACTGACTTATCTACTATTGCATCTGTTTCAAAGGGAAGGCAAATGAGGCACTAGGTCCCAAATCAGACCCTGTGGGATTTGGAATTTACATGTGATGATATGTCTTGTTCTTGTTTCCCTGAGGCAGTTGCAAATGGGTGTAATACTTTATTGGAGAGTCCTTGATGTGGTGATCTTGCGTCATGGTGAACTTCTCCAATCTTACAGACAGCCATCCCACAGGAGATGCAAAAGTAGCTCACTGGCCATCATAAAAGTGTAAAGTTTGGGCTATACACTTCCCAAAGATTATTTAATATTGTATTTATGTTTCATGGATTTAACATATACGTATTCAACTCTGAGTGTGCTATCCTAGATCTAAAGCAAAAAAGAGAAGGAAAGGAAGAACAGAAACAGCAGTTGCAGGTGATTTCTCTGGTCACTGTCCTCAATGACCTGAAGTGAAAACCAAGCTCTTTGGCCTTTGATGATCTCACTCCCATGGGGCTTATCAGTGCCACTTACTGAACTGAAAGTAACTGTAGTGATTAAATATAAAGTTCTATGGCTTTATATAAAATAACATCTTGTGCGAGCCATCTACTACAATTAGCTCAACTATGAAACCAGTCATTTGTCTTCCAAAGATAACTATGGTGGGTTTACTGGGAAATTGAACACCAGCCTGCAGTTCAGTCCATTTCTAATAAACATTAATATTTGCCATTTGTTTCTTTTGCCCGGATTTTTTAACTTAGTGCTTGCCCAAGACAGTGCTGTTAATTTATTTCACATGGTATGCCTAATTTTCTAGAGCTAAGCCTGATGTAAATGTTTTTCTTCTTTTATTTTTTTAATTTGGAAGGATTTATTTACTTTCCCTACAGAAAAACTCTTATAGACAGTTCCAATATGTCTTAGTGAAACATATTCCTGTGATGTAGTTGAGCTTCCTAGAATCCCCCCAGGCTTCTTGTGGGCCTCTTGATTACATTCTGAACCCCTAGGATCTGCAACTAATAAATTTCTTCTGTTCATGTGTTTGGTTTCTCCTTTCTGTTATGCCCTACCTCACCTATATGTAGGGAAATGGACTTTCTTCTAGCTCTAGGCTATACTGGTGGGGAGCTGTCTTGTCTTAAGGGGAAACTTTATAATAGTTGTCACCTGCAGAAGTATAAGACTTGGGTTAGGACTATGGACATTAAGAGGGGATCTATAGCCATGGCATAGTACTGTCAAGCCCTGTTAATCTTCAATGAAAAACATAGGGAGAAGAAACAAAGCCAGAGTTAATTACAGATTCAATATTGACAAGAGATGGGCTTTGTAGAGCCCAGGCTTTCTCTACCCAGAAGGAAGGGCAGGACATGGGATTCACAATAGGCATTTATGAATACATTTTTCTTAAACATTTTTTAAAATCTATGCTCATAAAAGATATTGTTCTGTGAATCTCTTGTGACATTTTTCCCATTGGTTTGGAGTCACCTTGATGGTTTGATCAGGAGTCTATGCTGGATTGTCTCCAACAGTTTGCCTGGAATCTACATTATTTCATTTTCAAATTGTTTGCAAAATTTCCTAGGGAAACTGTCCACAATTACCATTCCCTTTTGTGCATTTAAAAAGTACAAATTCAGTTTTTATAATAGAGAAAAGGCTGTTCAGAATACCTGTATCTTCTCTGCTGGGCTTCGGAACTATACATATATGTTTTAAGGAATCTACCAAATTCATCAAGTTATTACTTAATTGTTTAGAATCTTTTCTTATTAAAATTTTTAACATTTGTAGGCTATGTTGTTACGTCTCCATTTTCATTCTCTTTAAAAATCTGTATTCTTATTATTTATTACTTGTGTGGCAGGGAAGGCACATGCCACAGTTCAGGTGTGGAGAACATTACCAAATCTGTTTCTTCAGGTTATTTTCTCAATAATTATATTTCTACCCACATTGTGACCTTCAGCCATATTAATGATATTGCTGCTTTAAATAGTCATCCTTTTTAGGAGACTAAAACAAGCAAAGTGTGCTTCATGGTTATTGACAAATTTTACTATTTCCTGAGTATGTTTGCCTTTATGAAAAATTAAATATCCATCTGGAGTCTCCCACTCATGCCTAAAGAATCCAGTCTTTAGGTAAATCAATTCATCTCATTTATGTCAGAAAATATCTTTATTTTTGTCTTTGAATTTGGAAAGTTTTCTCTGAGTATAGAAGGCTCATAATTATTCTGATAAAAGACCTTTTTGTTCTCATGGCATGAGTTACATCTAATGGGTCGTCTTTCCATCTTTGGTTAAATTGAAGACTTTGAGTTTAAATTTTTGGTTATGATACACCTTGCTGAGGATTTTTGTTTTCTTGGGGACTCATTGGCTGTTCTGGATCTGTATGTTTGTAGTATTTTTCATCTTCATAAATTTCTGCCAGCACATTCTCAGATCTATTTCTTGTTGACTTCTAAGTCACTCATGGGTTCTACATCTACATGCATTGCTCAGTGTGTGATGGTATCTTACAGAACAGTGGTGCTCTGTTCATCACCACTGCCCACCCATTTGTATTCCTGTGGATATATTATTATCTAATTCAGCAACATTTTCTTCTGTTTTGCCTCATTTGTGGTTATAATTTCATCTAATATATACAGCCTTTTCTGTCTTTCATTTTGTTTTACCACCAAGCCCAATCTAATCATTTATATCATTCAATTTGTTTTATGGTTTTCCTGGTTTGGGACCCTATTTTCCAGGATTTTTTTCCCCATGACTGTTTAATTTCTGCTTAGATAAAAACAACTGAATTTTGTATTTTCAAGTGATGTTGTCTTCTTCATTATTTTTTAAAAATATTTCTGGGGCCTGTTTGGAGTCTAGTCATCTAGAATTAGTTTGATCCATTTGAAACTTGGTTTTGTCCCTAGTCACAGCAGCTCAGGAAAGCCTTCAGTCTGCTGTAAACTTACTCTGTTTCCTAGGAGTCATCTGATAAGCCCTGTTACTGAAGACTCACCTGCCCAGGACATTCTGCTTGCTCTGTGTGCTAAGACATGTTTCTTATAGGGTAGTAAGGGTCAAAGTAGCTGATGAGTGTCTTGTGAACTTCTTTTTTATCAAGTAGTGCTTATTTGTTGTTTAAGCATAATCTAATCACAAACATATAATAGATAAACTCAAATCGAGGGACATGAATCTCTAAACGTATTTAGCTTGTATTCCTTAAGATGTTAGGTTCATGAGCTGGGTGTGGTAGTGTACACCTGTAACCTCATAACTTACATGGCTGAGGCAGGACTGTTTGTTTGAGGCTAGGCTGGGCTACATTAATGAGTCCGAGGCTACCTCAGTCTACATGGTAAGACCCTGTCTTACAAAACAATAATGGGGGCGGGGGGCATGAAATACTTAGAGAAATTGAGGGAAGGTTCAGATGAAAAGATATCAAAGATACAGGATGACTACATATAAGCCGTAACAGATCTGGTACTGGGGTTGGGGCAGAGAGTTGATGCGATAAATTGACAGTGATGTAGTAGTATTGTGTTTCTAGATTTTGATGCTTATGCTATTCCTAACTTTTACGAAGCACAGACTGAGCTTTTCATGGTTAATTGATTATCATGTGTGCAACTTTAATAAGTTTAAAAAGTAGCACATATGTATGCACACATGCACATGGGCGCACACACACACACACACACACACACACACAAAATACATACACTGAGCCAGCAAATGATAATGGCAACTGAGCAAGATACAAATCATGTCTGACCCTGGAGGGCGACTATGCAGAAGTTATTCATGTCATCCTTGAGACATATCAAGTGGTAAGCCAGCATCAGCCCACCAGCTTGGGTATCTTACTTCCAGGTGGCTGTATCTGCTTAGGCTCTGGGAGAGCTGATGGGTTCTGTCTAAGCAGAGAGATAGCAGAATGATTTCATTCTCTGCTGGTAGCTTCCCCTCTCCCAGTCAGCTCCGACTCAGTGTCAGCAGCTCTTTGGTGCCAGGATGACATGGGGGTGGCTTATCTTTGTCAGTCAACAAGCAAGTTTGCTACATGCCCACATGCCTGCATGCCACTCTCTATTATGTACGCTTGAAACTGACACCGAAAGAGAAGCCTCCTTGGAGATAGCACCCCCTTCTTCCTCGAGTCATTCATCATGAGTTTTAGCAGTAGAATGTTCCCAAGCTCTCAGTGCCGCCTCATGAAACCAGAGCTGACTTCTTGCTAAATTCCAGCATTAGACATGGTTCTGTTGTCACAGGGCTTATTTTTTTGTTTTTTTGTTTGTTTAATAAATATTTTTCTCATGACTGTAACAATTTATTTGGGGAAAGAGGTGGTAGAATTTAGGACTGGAAGAGAAGCAGAGATTTTCCTACACCTTTCTAGATGATCACTGGCTGTATTAATGGAAAAAAAAATGTCTTATGATGGTAGTGACCTAGTCAGTCAAGCAGAAACAATACGGGTAGTGTTACAGGAGCATGAAAACACTTTGATGGGGGGTGTTTGTGTGCATTTGTGTATATATGTAGAGTGTGGGGTGGAAAAATGAGATGTATGACAAGATACACTAAGTCCTGCAAGTTTCGTTCACCTAGTTCTGGCTGGGGATGGTCCTACAGCCTCTTCAGTGTTTGCTTGTTATGGGAGAATGCAACTGAGCTCAGTGTCTGGCAGGGTGATTAATGGGGATGTTGCTGCTGCTACAGGGAGACTCTCTACTTCCTTCCACACCTCCTTGATATCCAGCAGCACCTGCCTCATTACAGGGAATGCTATCTCATAATTAGTAAATGGAGCTGTTTGGCATAACTTACAGAGTGTCTTGGCTAAAGGTACTGATCAACGGGGCAGGAATCTGAGCTGTGAGAACGAAGTTGGAGCTCATGATTTGGATCCTTTAATCAATTTCAATATGGCCTGGGTCAGAATCACTGACCGTTAACCTGTGGAGATAGGTCCATGAAAACTGTCCTTTCTTCAGCAAATCAGTGTCATGCTTAGGAATACGGGAACTAGTTCTGGGCAAGTTGAAAATGAATGATTCTTAATGGTCATAGAGCTGGCTCTAAATGCAATTACTCCTCAGTGTTGTATCTTCCCTTCTGTAGCATCTCTTCCTGTTACAGTTTGTCTCATTCCAAGTGTTACCTTAGTCTTAGGATTAGTTCTGGGAGGAAAAGGGTTAAAGAGAGGTGATAAACCATGACCAAGAAGAGTTAAGTGGTCTTGTGTCAATAGACAAAGACTCTGTAAGCATTCCATAAGCTGATTTATTTTAGCTGATGTAGATGCTTGTACTGAAAGGATAATGGTCCCCAGGGCAAACAAGTGAGAGCTATACAGCAAAAGGTAGTAAGATTCAAGCTCTTTTCATGATTTTAATGCTGCCTCTGTTCCTCCTGCAAAACTCTGAGTTCTTGTTTTACATTTCCTTCATTCGAATATTCATCTTGGCTACTCTAGATATCAGGTACTGGACTAAGTAAACTAATACGGTTTCTATTTCAACAAAATGCACAAGGTAATATGGACATCAACATAAGGTGTAAAAGACAAAACAGCATTATGGAGTTTGATAGGTTTAAGAAAAGAAGGCATGCATGATGATGTGATGCAAAATACATGTGCACCGAGCTGGTTATTCTTTCTGATTTGTTAGGGATGGAGTCTCTGAGCAGCAGGCATTGAGTCATGAGACTGTAGAGTGAGAAGAGAGATGCCATGTGAAGGTCTGCTCTATTTAGCTCCCCGTTAAAAAACGATTCACAAGGCCAACCATTCTGAGGTGAGGAAGAGATGGACTGTTCACAGAAAGGAACTGAGATCATGTTGGGAAAGGACTGAGAAGAGAGGGAGAGAAAAGCTTGGGAAGGAATTGCAATGTGAGCTGTAACAAGAACAGGCAAGAGCCTCATGGAGTTTACTGTTCTTCCAGTACTGGAGGCAGGAGCCCACAGGCATGCTGCTCTCCAGCACAGAAGTTCCATTGGTTTCTAAAGGTTCAGTTTATTGTTGGTTTATCATCCTAAATATTACCTTGAGTTGGTTTCGACTTTCAATTATAGATTCCTTGCACCTTTTAAAGATAAACTGTGACTACGTCATAGGGAGATTTTAGATCATCCACTTGTAGCATATCTAATACATATTACATCCCATTTTTCAGAAGCTTTCTGTTTGCCTTCAGTCTCACTGGTCCTGTCATAGGACCATCTGGATGAGGCTGATGCAGATGACACTGTTTCATCTTCTGCTTTGTACTTTGACAAACATAATTGTTGCTTGTTTGTACAATTCCCATGAACCATGCAGCTTTAGCCTCTGTGTCCTTCCATGTCTTTTACAGAGCCCATTTGTTCTTGTTAGCATGCCTTTTCCCATATGTCACTTATTTGACATCCTTCAAAATCAAATGTATTGCCAACATTATTTTGAAGACTCACTTGCTTTGAGTTGTTTTATCTCCAAATAATTCAGTTTCTTATGTTTCCTTATATTGAATAATTAATACATGAAGCATATATATGCAATATATAATATATTTACAGAGTGATATATTACTCTGTAATTATATGAGTATATAGGTACCATTAACCAGGTAGTTAACATTGTTATCATCAGTGGTTGGCTGGTCTATTACAAGGTAGATTTTCAAATATCCCAAGTACACTGGGATTGTACATCGGTCAGTAGAGTGCTTGCCTAGTATGTGTAAGGCCCTTGGTACAATCCTCTACACCTTATACAATCACACTTTTTGGCTAATATCTAATAATTCTAGCACTTTGGAGGTGGATTTAGGAGGATCAGCAACTCAGGGTTATCTTCATCTAGGAGTTCTTTTGTCGGTAAAAGATGGCTGGGAAACCCAGGGTGCCTCACGCCAGGCTATGGGTTGTTGGCTGGGAATGCCCTGAGTTCTTCCAGCTGGAAGTTAGGCCCAGCTGCTCACTAAAGGCCTCTCTAAGATTCCTCAGTTCCTCACAGCGAGGCCCCAACACATGATAAAGTCCTTGGGTTTCCAAAACAGGTTTATTGACATGACCGATGGTGGATGGATCTGGATGCATCCCCCCCCCACACTCCCTCCCCCCAAACCAGGGCAGTCCTGAGTTAAATAGCAGGGAGAGATGGGGGAGGGGCTGGGGAGGAGTGCTTATTTGGCTCCACCCTCTGGCCTTTAGGTATCTCATTAGTATGTAAATCTCTCTAGGGCCTGAGACTTGTATCATGCCCTCCACCTGTGTCCTGAAGGTTGGCCCTTAAATCAATCCCATAAGGTGGTCCTAAAAAAGAGCAAACTTATTTGAGAGGTCAGGAGAGAGAGTTGGGATGAAAGTGGTTTGTGCCAAATTTCTCAAACTAGTAGGTGTTAGTACAGGTACAAATTGAGTCTGGTGGACTCCAAGGGCTGTGCTTTCAAGTGTTCTCTGTGAGTTCTCTACTCTGTTGGGGCTGGTAAAAGTGACCTCAACAGGGACACTGTTCTCATTTTCTTTCTGATGTAGGCAATATTCAAGCCATTTTTAAGGGGAGTAATTGTTTTTCATTTGTTTTATGATGATCTTACCCTGAATGAGGCGAGGTCCAAATGTCTGAATGTTTAGGGGAATGCTCTGAAAATAAGTTCTAGAATATTCTTTCTAAGAAAAATATGTTGACTTATAAGGACTCCTATGTCTGCTAAGATCATTAGGAAATCTAGATACAACACAGGAAAAAGAGCTGATTGGAGGGCCCAGAAAGTCCAAATACAGGAGGGCAGGAAGAGAGGGTTGGGTTGGAAGAGAGAGAGGGTAAATGGTTCACAGTAAAATGTAACGGATTTAAACTCCAAAGGCTTTGGAGAAAGCATAACTCAGTATTGGAGCATGATTCTATTTAGCTAGTAGAGATTTAACATTATGCCTGTGCAATGTAATACTAGGGTAGAGACATATCTCAAGTTACATACCTCACAGAAATGTCCCTGCAGTCTGGCAGACCAATCACCACAGAAGGCATCTCATAAACAGAATACAGCCAAGCTGGGTATCGGTTGGTCAGAATCATGGTTGTGGGTCTGTCTTCTTAGGCCAGACAATTGTCCTGGTGCTGAGAAGAGGCAGCTGAGTGTCTTGAGGTATTTCAGGCACACATGGGTGCTTTCAGTAACTCATAATTTAAGGAAGGGAGCCACTGGGAAGTGAATGGTGGAGAGATAAGAGAGACCCCGAAAACTGAATGTGAGTCGATGTGTAGGGACACCCTGCCTGGATCTTGAACCATTTCCATGTCCAAGTCTTTGATTTGTTTCTTGTCCTCCAGTGGCCAACAGTCATTTCAAACATTCTTCCTCCCTTAATTATTTTTCTAAATCAATTTATTCTTTCATATATTGCATTCCGACCACAGTTTCCTGTCCCTTTCTCTGCCCCCCTCCCTCCCCCTTGCCTTCTTATCCACTCCTCCCCCAATTCCCTTCAAAAGAAGGACAGGCCTCCCAGGGATATCAAACATATATAGCATAGCAAGTTGCAGTAAGGGTAAGCAGTCCTCCCCCACCTCCTATTAAGGATGGATGACGCAACCCAGTAAGAAGACATGGGTCCCAGAAGCAGGCAAAAGCATCAGAAACAGCCTCTGCTTCCTCTGTTAGGAGTTCCACAAAAACACCAGGCTATATAACTATTACATATATACAGAGGGCCTAGGTTAGGCCAATATAGGTTCCCTGGTTGTCGGTTCAATCGTAGTAATCCCTCATGAGTCCAGATTTATTGATTCAGTGGGATTTTTGTGTTGCCCTTGACCCCTGTGGCTCCTATGATCTTTCCTCCCTGCTTTTAAAAGGATTTCCTGAAATCTGCCTAATTTTGGCTGTGGATCTCTTCGTCTGTTTCCATCAGTTTTTGGATTGGATAAAGTCCCTCTGATGATAATTTGGTTATCCACCAATCTATGAGTACAGCAGAATATCATTTGACATTTTTTAATTGGCTTGGTTTTTTAAAAAAATTTTTCCAGTTGTGTTCTTTTCTAGGTCTCTGGGCATACTAAACTCTGGTTTCTGGTGGATCAAAGACCTTAACATAAAACCAAATACACTGAACATGATAGTAGAGAAAGTAGGAACTAGCCTTTAACACATTGGCACAGGAGATATCTTCCTGAACAGAACACCAACAACACAGGCAGTAAGATCAACAATTAATAAATGGGACCTCATGGAACTGAAAAGTTTCTGTGAGGCAAAAGACACCTTCAAAAACAAAATGGCAGCTACATAATGGGAAAAGATGTTCACCAACTCGACATCTGACAGAGTGCTGATATGCAAAATATATAAAGAACTCGAGAAACTAGACATTAATAAATCAAATAATCTAATTAAAAATTGGGTATGGATCTAAACAGAGAATTCTCAACAAGACTCTTAAATGGCCAAGAAGCACTTAAAGAAATGTTCAACATCCATAGCACTGGGGAAACCTGAGTCTAAATGACTCTGAGACTCCGTCCTATGCCTCCTTTACTTCTTAACTCGCTTCTGCTTTGGCTGCTCTCATGGGTGACCGCCACAACTCAGTATTATTCCAGTTTACAGACACCCATATACACAATTCCCTGTAGGCCTGAGGGATAAATATCTCTACTACTCCTATATTACATTTGGAGAAACTGAAGCTCAGAGAAACCAAATGATTCACCCAAAGGCCACATGCTAAAGACTGTCATTGACAAGAAAGAATTGAGATTCTCTTAATGCCAACATTTGGCACCTCCCTCTTTCCTGGATGAGTTTCATCATCTGCTCTTCCCCATCACCCTGTTTGAGTGTTGACTTTTGGAGTCACTTCCTAAGCAAAGTGTTTCATACTCCCTCGTGGAACTGAGCTAGCCCTAGCTTCTATCAAAGATGAGAAGTTACAAGAAGCCACAAGAATGAGGTGGCTGTGACTGAAAGGAGGAGGAGAAGGAAGAAGAGGAGGAAGAGGAGAAGGAGGAGGAGGAGGAGGAGAAGGAGAAGGAGGAGCAACAGCAGCAGCAGAAGAAGAGAAGCAGAAGCAGCAGCAACAACAATGACAACAATAACAACAAAACCTGCCTACTTACAAACTAAACACTTTTTAGAAGAATGCATAGAAATAACATGCAAAATAATTATTATTGGTTTTATTCTGATACTTTAATCACTTCTTTTTGACTAATTTATTTGTTTCTAATACCACACTACTGATATCTTTCACAAAGAATGTATTATTTACTATGGCCATATAACTTTTTAAAATGTCTTAAAGTCTTCAAAGTAGAGTTTATAATTGTTTGATTTAGAATTTTTGATCTTGCATTGTCTATTCTAGAAACCATAATATTTTCAATAATTGCTTTTCTTCATAGAAGCTCAGTGCAAAGGTTATGAAATAAAAGAGTTCCTGTTATATTATTTCTTATACTACACATAAATATTTCAAATATGTTCATAGCTAGTGTCTTATCACCTGAGTAGAACACATTCTGGTTTAATATATTTTATTAAAATATTATCATACCCATTGTATTCAGCTGTTCTCTTATTTGCCAAAAGTACATATTTTAAAACATATACTCTCCCTATTCCATTCAATTCTATTTCAGAATATAATTTATAAAATACAGTACTATCTCACTCAAAGATTCACAAGACTGAACTCTCTGGGCCCTTTTTCTAGAACTGAAGATGAATCCGGGGTTTCATGAATTAGGCAAGTGCTCAGCCACTGGGGCACATCCTCCTCCAACCACACTGAAACACAGTTATACAATTTCAAAATTAAATCTCAGTGCTACTCATTGTTTCATCTGTTCAGTTTCCTCTTAATTACACAGGAGCATAAATTTTATTACATTCTAGTCTTTAGGCTTTGCTTTAAACTGAAGTTAATAAAAGCAAAAGGAAAGGGCTTCTTTTAAGATCCACTATTTTTTTTTTGACTAAAGTTTTCATGAGGATTTGGGGAAAATACAGACACATTGTATTTAAAACTTAATAATTGGGTATACTTAGGTTGATTTACATAGTTGCGGAACATTTATACAATCCTATTGTCTTTAAGTGAGAGGAAAAAACAGTAAGAGAGTTGGTATGGGATGAGCACGTGAAAGATGGTACCTCCATCCTGTCACATTTAATTATTATTCAGCACTAGTTTCACTAAACAGAACTCTCCAGTCATTTTGTACATAAAATATCGGTAAATTTTGTCACTGGAGCTTCTGTTTTAAGTTTTGAGGGTGAACTTCGCTGAAATGCCCAACAGTGGGAATATGGAGCCTGAAGAGCCCACCTCCAGGACTTAGACAGGGTCTCTTAGCCAAAAGAAAATTGATCCAATGAATGTCCAAAAGCTGAAGAACAAGGTTCATATGATAGCCTATCAACCATAAAAAGGAATAATAATTCCATACTAGTTATGGCATGGATGTGGACATCCAGAATAATGCTGGAGCTGAAGAAGACACACTTGGTAAAATTGGGCATTGCTCAAGCATAAGGACCTGAGTTCAAATTCCCAGCACCAGCATAAAACTGGACATGGTAGAGCATATCTGTAACCTCTGCACTAGGGGCTTAGGGAGGAGCATCCCCGGAGCTTCCTGCACAGCCAGTTTATCAGAATCAGTGATCTTCAGCTCACTGGAAAAACCTGTCCCAGAAAATAGGAAGTGGAGAGCAATAAAGGAAGATGACAGATACTGACTTTTGACCTCCACACAAACTTGTGAGTACACACACACACACACACACACACACACACACACACACACACACACGCACGCGCGCCCTCAAGCACACAAAGGACACAGGATTCTAAGGAAAGAAAAAGACATAAACTATCAGATTCTTTGATTATATTTATCTGAAATATCCAGGCAAGTGGAACATTAGTGATGGAATAGCAAGGTGGATTAACCACTTAGTGGGTATAAGGTTTCTCTTTAGGGTGATAAAATGTTTTAGAATTGAGCACAATTATGGCCAGGTAATGTTGTAACAATGCTAAGTACCAGCAAGCTGTATGCTTTGTGATGTATAATTTCATATCTTTAAAAATAGACAAAATTAAAGATCCTGGACAACTTCCTAAATCAAACATGATTTTCTATCTCTTTATTTTATGTATATGAATGCTATATCTGTAAGTACACCTGGATGCCAGAAGAAGGTATCAGATCCCATTATAGATGGTTGTGATCCCCCACGTGGTTGCTGGGAATTAAACTCAAGACCTCTGGAAGAGCAGCCTTAACTCTTAACCACTGAGCTATCTCTCCAGCACCATTGCTGATACTCTTAATGTTTGTAATTCTGTCTTAGTACTAACATAAATCCAGCCAGAAATGGCAACATCCCCCTCTCCCCCCACACACACTATTTCAATCAGAAAGTTGCTAAGGACAGCCTGTGAATTTTCCTCTAAAGCAGAAGTTACTAAGGATGAAATTCAATGGATAATCCTTATTATCAGTTTGCTGTAAGGCCAATGCTGATGTCGTTGCTAAGAGAATTTCCCTTGTTAGCATGAGGCTCACACTTAGCTCTTTATTTCCTTTCCTAATCATATTACTCTAAACCCAGCTTAGAATCACTGTCACAAGTGACAAATGTATGTGCAGAAGGGGGTGACAGGTGACATGGAATTGGAATTTGTAGCAGAATGAGACACCCTGCTTGTATGAGTTTATATTCAACTTTTAAGACACCACTCCAGCTACATCAACTCTATCTGTAAACCTGAATCCTGCCCACAGTCAGTTTAAACCTTCTGGAATTAAATCCATTATGTTCTAGAAAATTCTTTTCTGTAATTTTACTCAAGGAGATTTAAAGATAATGCAGAATAGACAGTTCTTTTTTTTTTATTTTTTAACCAACAACATCATCAACAAAACCCAACGTATTTTCTAAACAAAAATACTTTTTTTTAATTCCCCTGTTGTTTTGTGGACTCAGAATCTTAGATCTAGGCCAAAGTTTAGCCTCATTTTCCATGTGTAGGAACCTTTTCTGCTATATACTTCTGTACTGTCAGATAGTCCTGGCCTTCTCATGACATCTAATAAGGAGGACTTCACAAGAAAGACAATGAAGAAATCCAACCATTTTTTTTTTTAAATTACCAGATGACAGAATATGTACAAGAGAAGGGGGAATGAAACAAGTCAAAAGCTATTCAGAAGTCTAGTGTCGTTTAATTGGGAACAGTTGACCTTGCTTGCCTAAGTGACTGGCTGTGGTAGACATTAGGAAAGAAATATGGCACAAAAACTTTTGGAGGCCTTATATGCTCACCATAGAAAATATTCACAGCCCCAGAAAAGATCAGGGAAGCCAGGCATCTGGGACTTAAGTAAAGGCTCAGAGGAGAAGCACTTATATTGCTCTTGCATAGGACCCAAGTGTGGCTCCCAGCACCAATGTTGGACCCCTGGGCTCTGTAGACACTCTCAGATGCCCATAATTTAAACTGAAAATTCATGTCTTTTTTAAAAGATCAGGAAACTTGGAAGTTGGATGCTTTGTTTGTAACTTTGAGGAGACAAAGAAATGGCAAAGAAGAGACGCAGAAGCAGCAATCTGTGCATTTGGAGAGAATGTGTTACAGTTACTGAGTATATAAACAAAATCCAAGCATTGTGTAAATGTACCTTGAAAATGATTGAAAGATGTTTTCCAAATATCAAGGAGGTAACCTGGGAGAGATGTGGAAAATGAGGGGAAAAAATGTATTGACTGCTACTTAGAGCACTCTCTTCCTTGGTGTCCTCTTGAGGTCACAATGAGTCCAGCCAGAGTGGCAAATGGTTGGAATGTTCCCTTCACATGTGCCTCTGTAAATGTGCACACATTAAATGCTGCTCAGCGTAGGTCAGGATCATGAGGTCCAATGGGGTCAGGAGAGGCCCTACCTAAACGCTCATATAGTCTTGAACTATGAGTCCCCTGCCACTGATACCACAGGCTGTCAAGAAGTGTAATGTGACCCACAGCCAGTTGGCTCTGGGTATCTAGCCTGTGGCTTTGTATGCCCGTAACCCAAGTGTCTTGGCAGCAGTTGTGCTGTCACCGCTTCTCCATAATTTTTATCTGGGCATGAGAATCTTTTCAGTTTTATTTGGAGCTAAGACTTCCAGATTAGTAAGTTAAATCCAAGGAATAAATATACAACATTGTACATCTGTTTCCATAGATCCTTATGTCAAACATACGTTAGTTAGGTGATTGCCCCAAAGGGGGCCCCTGGTAGATTTCTAACATTTAAGACATTGAATAAACAGAGAAACATGGCAGAGGTTCGTGACTCAAAACTCATCAAAAGCAGCTTTCTCTATTGATACTCTGCTTGGATGTAGAACATGCATTCAATTTTGTTGCTAAAGAAACTCCTCAAGTGGAATATAGGAAGTAGAAGGGCATCTTTCTCTCCTTTCTAACTTCCAATGTTACAGCACCAACTCTGATGGTGAGTCAGGATAAAGGTATGATTCAACCCTTAGTGTTGGCTTAATAAATAAAACATTCACTAAAGCTATTCTAAAGCTTGTTGTAAGCTGTTATAAAGCTAATTAGGCCCCATAGTCCCATTCAGCTTCTAAGGTAAGGAGGCCAACTTATTCCCTTCTCATCTGGGTAAGGCAGATTGACCTTCTGTCCCACAATTTTCTTGTGTCCATCAATTCAATACAAGTAGTATCCTCTTCCTTCTTCCTTCCTTCCTTCCTTCCTTCCTTCCTTCCTTCCTTCCTTCCTCCCTCCCTCCCTCCCTCCCTCCCCTCTCCCTCCCCTCTCTCCCTCCCCTCTCCCTCCCCTCTCTCCCTCCCCTCTCTCCCCCTCTCTCTTCCCCCCTCTCTCCTCCCTCTCTCTCCCCCATCTCTCTCCCCCTCCCTCTCTCTCCCTCCCTCGCTCTCTCCTCCTCTCTCTCTCCCCCTCTCTCCCCCACCTCTCTCTTCCCCCCTCTCTCCCCCTCTCTCCCCCTCTCTCCCCCTCTCCCTCTCCCCACTCTCTCTCCTCTCTCCCCTCTCTCCCCCTCTCTCCCTTCTCTCTCCTCTCTCCCCCCTCTCTCTCCTCTCTCCCCCTCTCCCCTCTCCCCTCTCTCTCCTCTCTCTCCTCTCTCTCTTCTCTCCCTCTCTCTCCCCTCTCTCCCCTCTCTCCCCTCTCTCCCTCCCCTCTCTCCCCCTCTCTCTTCCCCCCTCTCTCCTCCCTCTCTCTCCCCCATCATAGAAGTAGGAGGAGGTGGGATAGGATAAGGGTTTTCTGGGGTGGGGACAGGATGAGGAAGGGGGATAATATCTGAAATGTAGATAAATTATCCATTTTTTTTAACCAAAGCAGATAATGGAACTATCACAGTCAAGCATTTGAGATCTCTCCCCTCTCTCCCCTCTCTCCCCTCTCTCCCCTCTCTCCCCTCTCTCCCCTGTCTCCCCTCTCTCCCCTCTCTCCCCTCTCTCCCCTCTCTCCCTTCTCTTCCTTCTCTCTCCTCTCTCCCCTCTCTCCCCCTCTCCCTCTCCCCCCTCTCCCCTCTCTCCCTTCTCTTCCTTCTCTCTCCTCTCTCCCCTCTCTCCCCCTCTCCCTCTCCCCCCTCTCCCCTCTCTCCCTTCTCTCTCTTCTCTCCCCTCTCTCTCCTCTCTCTCCTCTCTCCCCTCTCTCCCCTCTCTTCCATCTCTCTCCTCTCTCCTCTCTCCCCTCTCCCCCCTCTCTCTCCTCTCTCCCCTCTCTCCCTTCTCTCCCCTCTCTCCCTTCTCTCTCCTCTCTCCCCTCTCTCTCCTCTCTCCCCTGTCTCTCCTCTCTCCCTTCTCTCCCCTATCTCCCCTGTCTCCCCTGTATCCCCTGTCTCCCCTGTCTCCCCTCTCTCCCCTCTCTCCCCTCTCTCCCTTCTCTTCCTTCTCTCTCCTCTCTCCCCTCTCCCTCTCCCCCCTCTCCCCTCTCTCCCTTCTCTCTCTTCTCTCCCCTCTCTCTCCTCTCTCTCCTCTCTCCCCTCTCTTCCTTCTCTCTCCTCTCTCCCCTCTCCCCTCTCTCTCTCCTCTCTCCCCTCTCTCCCTTCTCTCCCCTCTCTCCCTTCTCTCTCCTCTCTCCCCTCTCTCTCCTCTCTCCCCTGTCTCTCCTCTCTCTCCCCTGTCTCCCCTATCTCCCCTGTCTCCCCTGTCTCCCCTGTCTCCCCTGTCTCCCTTCTCTCTCCTCTCTCCCCTCTCTCTCCTCTCTCCCCTGTCTCCCTTCTCTCTCCTCTCTCTCCTCTCTCCCCTCTCTCTCCTCTCTCCCCTGTCTCCCCTGTCTCCCCTGTCTCCCCTGTCTCCCCTGTCTCCCCTCTCTCCCCTCTCTCCCCTCTCTCCCCTCCCTTCCTTCCTTCCTTCCTTCCTTCCTTCCTTCCTTCCTCCCTCCCTCCCTCCCTTCCTTCCATTTTTGTTTTGTTTTTCTTTTCATTTACTCTTCTCTCATAGAATACATCCTAGCCACAGCATCCTCTCCATCTACTCCTCCCACTCCCCCAGATCTTCTGCTCTTCTGTTTCCCTTCAGAAAATCCTCGTATCAAGGCTGGATGAGGCAACCCAGTAGAAGGAAAGGGTCTTTTTATACTAGTGTTCTGATATCTTCCACTAGAGCAGTAAAACTGGGGCAGATGCCATGGTGTTTAATATGACTAGGAGTTTTGTATTTGCTTGTCCAAGGCCAAAATGCAAGGTCAGATCAGAGGAGAATGGAACCCAAAGCATATTAACTATCATTTACTCAAACCCAATTATTAAATAAATGAATAAACAGAATTATCAATTAGTTAAGCAATAGTCTCCAAGTAACAAAATTATTTAATGAGGAGCTAAGTCCTTCCATTACTGCTCTGTTGCCTGTTACTACACTACTGAGGTGAACATCATTGTTCAGGACTGTCTCCAGTCCCAGAAAACTCCACTATCATTTTCTCAAGGCCTTATCTCCAAACTACTTGGGTAATTGGGGATGCTACATGCTTATAAGCACTCCCCATCATCTATCTAATGAATGACACACTGTTCTTGAAAGACAGCTGTTATCTCTGGGTATCTCAAGCCATCCCAGGCATACTGTCATGAAAAGACCTGTGTAATGTGCAGCTCTAGACGAGGCTCTAACTGCACACACTGGATAGCACACTCATATTAGACAGTCATTTGCCACACCTGAGCACCAACTGTCTCAAATGATGAAACAGAACATGGAGATTCATACCATGTAGACAGAGCTTTCTGGTAGGTGGAGCATCTGAAGAGGTGGGCCATCTAATCCAGATTGTTTTTTTTTTTTTTTCAGCAAAGACATGCCTTCTGATCTAATGCACTGCTGAATACTCTTCATAAGAACTCTAAGACAACTGTAGACCTTTGTGTGAAGATTTTGTGATCCATATGGATACCTTCTCAAAACTTAGAACACAAAAGAGCAAAACATTCCTTGGTAACTAGCAGTCACTCACATGTAGCTCATGGAACTTAGAAACAAGCAAACGTTCCTTCTAATTGTTGAGCAATGGTTTTAGCTGCAACTTTGTTAGGTCATCTACTCGAGATTCTGCACGTGCCTGAGTTGAACAGCCTTCAACTGTTCAACTTTAACTGTTCAACTGTTAAAGTTTATATTCTATAGTTGGTAGACAGAAGAAAGAAAATCACATAAGGTACAGGTAAAATTTTCTGTAATCTTGAATTTGTCTTTAAGGGCATTTCTAGAAAAGTTTAAATGAGGAGGAACGAGTCACTCTGAATGTTGGTAACACATACTGAGGTCTGGACTGAATGAACAAAGGAAAGAGTGAGCTGAACACCTCATGTCTATCTATCCTAATGGTATATGCTTTATGAGTAACAGCACCACACTCCCAATGGCTGCAGCTAGATCCACTCCTGACATCATGCATTCTCTGGCATGATGGGCTATACTCAAAAACTGCAAGCCGCAATCAGCCTGTCCTTCCTTTAAATAGCTTTTGTCAGGGAAGTGAAAAAGGCAACCAATACAATCATCAGTCTCATAATTTTCAAATCAAGACAAAATTGTGTTGTCCGAATAGGATAGTTAGGTAAGAAACACTTTTGGTGGTGCAGGGTCAATATGCCTTAGTATACTTTATAAGATGAAGAAGGACCATGGTCCCTTTCTCTTACTACTTCCATGGACATTGCTACCATAAGTGGACCTGTTGATTTTTTTTTTTTAATGTTTACCAACTATGGTTGCTTTGTTACTATAGCTCATCTATAGTAAATAGATGACTAGTTACAGTCTATCCGCAGGGATGGAAGCATGGCACAAAACCAATAAAACAGCAAACACGGAGATCTTAGATGTCAACATACTCAGAATTCTCAACAGTCTAAGTTTTCCGCATGGAACTGAAAATCTACCTTAACTAACTATTCTTGGGGGATATAATGCTATGCATGGTGGTCACTGGGGACATCCACTGTCATTTTAGTTCTCTGTCATTCCAAACACATGGCCAGGTAACATTTTTTTTTTTTTTTTTTTTTTTTTTTTTTTTTTTTTTACCTTCTTGAGTTTGAGTATGGATATAGACTTTAACCAGCAGGATTGGAAGTGGTGTGATGAATGGCACCTCTGGGTAGAAATGTTTCACTGCCTGGTCAAAACACTGAGGTACCTTCTTTCTCTTGCTGCAGTGATTATGAAAAATGCATTGAGTAGAATCATGATCAACCTGTGTCCTGGGATAAGGAATCTTAGAGTGCAAACTAATCTGTTCTCAACAGACATATGCCATTGTCAGGAAATAAACTACTGTTTGAAGACATTGAAATATGGCAGTGGTGATGCTGGTCCCCATGTGCTGGTCCCAATAGCAGCCCCCTACCTGTTAGGCTGAGACTTTTTTGCTTGCCTAAGTCAGGTGAGGCAGCACATGTATACACCACAAGCCATGTGAAGAGGTCTTATTACTTGCAGATAAGCAGAAAGGGACAATAAAAAACCAAAACTCACAGTGATCCAGTCTCTGAAAGAGTGGTAATCAGGTTAGATTACTGTCACCATGACACAATAGCAAAGAATTCAACACCAACTATTACTGAGTTTTGTATGCATCAAACTAAAAGTCACTGGGTAGCATCCCCATTCAAGTAGCTCATCCTCTACTATTAACTCACTACTTTCTGTCTTGTCCTAGGGTTAAATAGATCTAGTGTTGGATCTTGAGACTAGACTATGATCTAATTTCGATTTCTCTGCTCTTGCCTTTCTACCTGTGTGAGCCAAGGCAAAGGACTCCTTATTCTTCACCTATAAGTGAGAAGGAAGGAGATTATTGTACACACATCTTACATACACACATATACCCCACATACATACACACAGACACAGACATACACATATACATACATACAGAGACACACAGAGACACAGAGACACACAGACACAGATACACACACAGAGACACAGAGACACAGACACACACACACACACACACACACACACACACACAGAGAGAGAGAGAGAGAGAGAGAGAGAATGAGAACAGAAAAGTGAAGCCTATTTTCTGTCTAATGCCCTTCATACAGATGAAGAACTATGTCAGGGAAAGTTGTTATTAGAATTGAATCAACTTAGGTTTTTTTTTTTTAAAAAAAAGAGTTGATTGATTTCTGACCCAGTATGTAACAAGTGTTCACAACATTAGTTCTTATTATAATCATTGACCTTTTCAAAATATGAATTTGCCTTCTGAATTCAAGGCATTGATAGAAAAGGTGTAGACCAGAGTCTGAGATTTGCATTGTTACTTGCTATACAACAACCATGGGACTGTTACTCTCCATAGTGAGTTCAGGTTCCCTTTCCACAAGATGCTCACAATAATAGCAACTAGAACATGGAGGGTATTCCATATTTGCTTCTTTGCCCCTCTTGTTTGATTCATAGACATCTTTAGACAAAGCTTGTCACTAGGAAAAGGACCTCCTCCAGCTCAGAATGAATTTAGCGAGAATCACTGATCTATATCTGTGCTTTGCCCTTGTAGGAAAGCTAGATATGGGAGATGGATTGATCATCAACTAAGGGAAACATCATCTAATGTTGGGGGCCGACTTTTAGCAGAAAGCGGCTATGAGCTTTGCAGCCATCTTGAGCCATATATCCTGACATGAGACTTGGATTACAAAAGCCTACAACAGCTGAGCACACTCCGATAATCTTGTTTTAGATACCTTGAGATTAAAGGTTCGTGAGATTAAAGGTGTGTGAGATTAAAGGTGTGTGATTTAAGAGTATGACTTAGAAGTATAAAGATCAGAGTTAGAGACAAGACCTAAGGGCATGATTAAAGGTGTGACTAAAAGGCGTGGCTTAGAAGTGAGACATATAAAAGGCAGAGACAGAACAGATCAGAATCAGACTGACATTAGCAGAATCAGACATATCAGACATTAGGTAGAAGACACTTGGCTCCAGACAGAATCAGACACAGCAGACAGAGGAGACAGAGAAGGAGACACTTAGAGGAAGAGAGACTGAAGAATAAACGGGATTGAATCACACCCTGTCTGGTCTCCATTCTTCGAGTCTGCCCTCACCCTCGCTCTTGCTGAACCCGGACCCACAGACCGGAGCAGCAGCTTGGGCCGGGATACAGTGGCCGCTCAAACGTGGGTCGGCCCGGGCCTCAACATTTTGCCTGGGCTGCGACATTTTTTGGCCACTCCAACGTGGGGCTAGTGTGGACCCCAACATTATTTTGGCTGCCCCAACGTGGGGCTAGTGTGGACCCCAACAATCTAAACTCTCCCCTTTTGTGCCCAGAACTTAAAAAAATATATCCCACTGCTTAAGTATTTTCTTTATAAAATATACCACAAGGAGATGGGAATAGAGGATATAGCATAGATGCCACCCTTTCTGAGAAATAGCTAGTAGCCCACTTAGGTAACACACTGCTTTCTAAACCCCTTAAGATGAAGATGTCTATAGTACGCAACAGATAAGAGATGATTGGGAAGAAATATGTGACCTTGTAGGGAGGATCCAGGAACTCTACTCAGAGATCTCTTGAGCATCTCTGTGTTTGTCAGGTTATGATGTGTATGAAAAGCATTGTAGCCATTGGGCTTCAGGAAAAGGTATTCCTTAAAGCACAGGGCACTTAGGCAATCCTGATGCTTTTTATTAACATAATAATGCCAATTATGTAGAAAGGCAAGAACTTTATAGCCTAATTTCACACAAGTCCAATTGTGTTGTTAATAAAAATGACGAATTGACACTAGCATAAATCACTGACTGACTTACGGACTCTTTGTTCGGAGAGTGACAAGTAGGAAACTAGCTCTTGGTAGCAAATGTTGTGACAGAAGCACAAGTAAATGTCTTGGATGCTGATAAAGGGCTCTGGCTATTTCTCTGGGTAGAAAGGGAGGCTGGAGATGCCCTGTTCTCACGCTGCAAATCTCTGAACGTACACTAGAGGCTGTCTATGAAGAAGCAACATCAATTCTAGGAGACAGAGGGAGAGATGCTACTCTTGCCCATAATAACGTAAGACCTCTTTGGTCCTATGTTTGCTGCTCTTGATACTCATTTGATTTTACTTTACTAACCTGCACACTAAAAGTGAAAAAAATGAAATCTTCACTACATTCTGCTCCCTATTATAAAAAGCCTAGAATGGTATAGCACCTCATGCCACTCCCTGCCCAGGGGACACTTTATAAATGTTTATTGAAAACCAAAGGGATTGAATTACACATAAAGCACTCTGCTTATTTTGTAAGAAATTATTCTAGTCTGGTAACAGCTCTTAGCCCAAGGTGTATCTTTACTTTTCAGGCATGGTGCAGACACCAGAAACTGGTGATCTACCAAATTAGGTACAGGTGAGACTAAGGTAACATCAGGAAATGGTGACTATCTGGCTCACAGAAAGTGGGAGCCCTTGTGGGGCTCTGGAAAGCTGATGGGTTCCAGGCCACATATTTGGATTTTGTATATATCTCTGAGTTATGTGGATTATATGACCATGTCTACACATGTACATAGCTGCATCCAGTCTTAGAGGAAGCTTGACAACTTTGGACCATGTAGCCAGAAGAGCAGCCTGTTAATCGTTTGCTCCAGGTATCTTAGAATCATTAGCTACTAGCTTCCAAGTTGTGAAGTGCAGATGTAGGGAGTTCACCGGGGGTTGCATGGGGATGGATGCCTTCACCCAGAGAAGACTGGGAGTGGCACAGTTGAACATGGTAAGAACTTCAGACATGGAAAAACATATATCCTTGCCCGAAACTATTTTTATAATTCTCCTCCTAACAATCACTTTGCTCTTCTCCTACTCTGAGTCAGAGGTCCTAAAACTGAAACACATCTCTCTGTTTTTCTTTCATGGTATATTTGTTTTACTTTTCCCTCTTGTGTCATGAAATGGAAGTATGTATGTTAAAATCTACACTTGTGCCTACCACTATGGAAGTGAATGCACAGCTACAAAATATGCTGAAGGCACTTAGAAAATATCATATGTTTGGACAAGCACAACTTTGAATGCAAATAAACTTTGAGACATAAAGGGACACCAAGCTACAAATAGTTTGACTCAGGGATTTAGTCTGGCTACTCAAGTGTCACAAGCGGATTGTTGTGTAATGTGGCTTTATTGAACCAGCGAGCCACACTTGGCAAATACCCAGTGTCATAAAGATAATTGCTTTGTTTTGAAAAGTAACTGAATTCCTATAAAATTCAGTATGCATTAAAATGGAGAAAAATTACGTGATGCACATGTCTAATGGAGTTATGGTTGAGGCTTGTTTAATTCTTAACAGATATTTTACCTGCATGGTTATCTGGCACAGTACTCAAAAGTAGGAGGTATAAAAACATTAATTGAAGAGGATTATTTCATACCATTTACAAGAATTGTTAAATATTTGACCACAGACACTAATACAGTCAGTACAGTTCTATACCACACAGCATCACAGATCTCCAAATTTCCAAAACATCTTGGAACATAGATGTGTGCATTCAAGCATTCAGAATGGAATTGCTATTATGGGATTAGATGTGTAAGAGGTTTATTCTGAAGGAGCATTGGGGAGCAGGGAAAGAAGTCTGGTAGTTCTGTACTGGGTGATTTCAGTGTTGGTCTGAGTTCTGACTTCTAGGGGTGGGACGGAGAAATGAAGGGATGAAGGGAGTTCTAGAAGGGGGAGGAAAGAGAAGGGAGGAAAGAAAGGGAGGGGAGGATGAAAAGAAAATGAGGAAAGAGTGAAGGAGAATGGGAAGGACCATGTGTTTTAGATTGTATTTTATTTCTTCTGTCAGCATCTGAGTCCCTCATTTTCCAAGTCTGAGCCTGCCCTAGTGTTTCTGCCAAACTAAGTCATTGACTAAAAGCACAATGGGACCATTGCCTGGCCCTAAATTCAGAAGTGGATTTCCCTGTAGAGACCCCAGCCATAGGACATCTGAGAAGGGCGTTTTATGGCTACAAACAATGGTCTCCATCTTTAGTCATGGTTAAGCATATCTATATCTTGGTTAACACTTTGCTTGTCATCTAAAAAGTTTCTTAAGCATTGCTTCTAAAGTAAGTGATTTTGATTTATCCTATCACTGAGTTTAAGTGTAAAGACTTAATATTCGCCATTCATGAGTTTATTGAGTGTGGTTTCAACCAATTTTCAGTCAGCACGAGATCCTTGATATGTAATCATTTAAAACAGGGCCACACCTGTCTTCTGTCCTTCCAGGACCTTGATTTTCAACCTCCCTAATGCTGCTCTTTAAACCAGTTCCTCACACCGTAGGGACCCCCAACCATAAAATTATTTTGTTGCTACTTCATAATTATGATTTTACTACTCTTATGAATCATAATGTAAATACTTTTGGAGATAGAAGTTTGCCAAAGTGGTTCTGACCCACAGCTGCTGTTTCAGGGCTCAGAGACAGGCTTACGCAGTGAAGCACATGTTTCGTTATACGTCAGTCTAACTGACAGTTCATCTTCCATCCCTTTCTTTGTTAAGTGAAGTTTCCCTTTGAGTGTATTTTTTTCCATAGAGAATCATCATGTTGCTAGTGCAAGCAATAGAAGTTATTGTTCTTATCTAGAAATAGGATAAAAATCACACACACACACACACACACACACACACACACACTGTTCCCCGCCCCTTCCGAGTCCCCTTCGCCCGTGAAAGAGACACGTGAGGTAGTGTTCGGGTAGTTACTACAACGAGGCTTTATTCTTGTATCAGCAGAAGCGGAAAGACCCCAAGCCCGGGAAAGGCACTGCTATATGTACCCTAGAGTGTTGTGTTCACTTCTGATTGGCTGTTCACTCATCACCCCATATTATGCCCCGGGATGGGCAGTGACTTTGGCACGCTTTTGCCTTTTGCACCTGAGCAGTTAGTTGTTTACTTGTGGGAGCACAGGATGGCGAATGTTGTCATGCTCACCGCGGCTCCTAACAACACACACACACACACACACACACACACACACACACACACACAGAGATCTATATCATAACATTATAAATAATTTAGAAAACCCATTTATATCTTCCAGTGTCATTTAAATTGCTTGATCATATTTTACGATGGGATACGATACCTGTAAGTGGGAATGCAAAAACTCCTTAATACATATTTTGGGAATATCAAGAGTGTCTGTGAGGGCTAGAATATATACTGTGCAGCTTACTTTAGGTCTCCCTGACAGGAGGAATTATCTTATTACTCTATAGCTCTCAACATGAATTCTTTCTAAATACATATTACTGTATAAAAAATGTTATGTGTGTTGACCATTGGGCAGAGGCTCTTGCCTGAAAGTCTGATGACACAAGTGTAAGTCCTCAGAATCACACGGTGGAAGGACAAAACTAACTCCCTCAAGTTGTCATCTGACTTCCACATGTATGCTGTAATATGCACACATACACACATATACATACACATGTGCGTGCACACACAGTATAATAAGAAACCTTTAAAAATTTCAGCTATGAATGTAGTCCATGTAATTAGTAATTAAACTGATAGAAGAACTACAGTAGCTAAGTTGGATATTTGTTTCTGTTCTTAGTTCAGGGACTTAAGTGTTGAAATAAAGTGTTTCATCTTAGTAGAAATAAATGTTAATCCCACATTCATAACCACACATGTGTAGATAATACAGAAGCAGCTAGGACAGAGGAGGGAAAAGACCATTTTAAGTCATACAATTTTAGGAGAAAAGCTATTTCCAGAATGCCATTTAGTTGCAAAGGCATTTAGTAGATGACTAGGAAAAACACTACTTTTTATTTATTTATTTTTTTACTCTCATAAATTACATTACTGTAGGTTTTCCTCCCTGCTGAGGGCCATGCAGGAGGAATGACAAATGGCTTTAGAACTCATGGAATGTGTCCCACTGTTTAGCACCGCCATCATGGGTGTGTCTTGGTTGAGGCAACAACACCGAGGACTACATGTATCCTGAGGACTTCATGATGTCATGGAGTTCTGCTCTGCTTACTGACCTTATTTCCCTCTTAAACAAAGAACTGTGTGAAAACTCTAAGAGGCTTCCAGCTCCTCCCTGGGCAGTATCTCTGGCACTCACAATAATAATGCTTGATCTGTTTCAGGCATTGCTGTTGGAGCAAATTAATGATTCAATCACCAACCTAGGACAGAACTTCGACATATAAGTTGTCAACCATGACCTCTATCCTTAGAAGACATTTGGAAGAATAAAATTGTTAGTGAAGCTAGGTTAAAATGTTTTTGCTGCTGGCTCTGATGTAGAAAATCTTAGAAAAGAATTTGAAGTCCAGAAAGATACACACTTATCAGTTAAGCTAGGGACCCTTGATGGTCAGGAAACAAGAACAAGGGCACCACTGGCTGACATGACTCTCACTGAGGCTGGGCTGGTGATGATTGATTTCTTAATACCCATTTTTGTCCTCAGCTTCCTGATATGATTTAATAACATTTGCTGATGAGTAGATATGCGCTCTGAGGATTTACAGTAGATATGACTGATTTTCATATAAAAGTTTAGATTTGTGAGTCTTAAGATCCTTATAAGATTACTTTTAAAGATTAATAAAATAATTAATCCTTTCTTTGTAACTGAAAATTGCTGCCTGTCAGTAAGAGAAACTGGCTGAGAAAACTACCTTGCCCGCTCACACTTTGTTAATCTATAACAAGTTGCTTAGTTACAAATGTATGTGGGTTCTTAGGACTAATTTGCTTTCTTTAACTATAGTATGCAATGTCATTTTGTGTAAAGCTATTGAGGAACATACTGGTTTTTTCATAATCATTCACTAGAAGAAAAATAGAATGTAATCACATTGTAATTTTATATTGCCTTAACAATTTTGCTAAAATATATAAGCCATGGGAGAAAGAATAAAGTTGTTGGAATATTGTTCCTTCTACCCATCAACTCACTCTCTCTCTCTCTCTCTCTCTCTCTCTCTCTCTCTCTCTCTCTCTCTCTCTCTCTCTGTCTATGTGTATGTATATCTATATGTGTGTGTGTGAAGTTCTTGGAGCCTGCTCTTGGAACTTTGTTCATCTACTAACTTAGTATATATGTATATGTGTATGTGTATGTGTATGTGTATGTGTATGTGTATGTGTATGTGTATGTGTATGTGTATGTGTATATGTGTGAAATACTTGGAGCCTGTTTGTTGGAGCTTTGCTCTAGGCATTCAGTGGGTATGAATGTATATATTTCTATCTGTAGTTTTGTATGCATGTATGTATGTATGTATGTATGTATGCATTTGTATGTAAGAAGTTGTTGAAGTCTGCCTTTTGCTTCATTCACACAGTGTGTATGTATGTGTATGTGTATCTATGAATTTTTCTCTTTCTTTTTTGTTCTCACTGGCCCCATGGAGTTAAAAGAATTCAGAGATTTTGCTGCCCACAGGGAGTGCCGGCCCCAGTAAATTAAACTTTGTTCCCTCAGAGAAAAGTCTACTGAGTAATTTTTCTAATCACTGGCTGCCATAGGCAGCATTCCCCCACAGGTCTCTAGACCAACCCCATCAGAGGCTCTAAGTACTGACCCCCACTGGTTACCTGCTTCAGTGTATCTTTTGGTGTCAAAGCTGATTATTGACACCTCCCCTTCCTCCTTTTCTGACTTTCCCACTCCTCTCCCCTCCCCTCAGAAAATAGCAGGCCTTACAGTGATAATCAAATACAGGATAACAAGCTATAGTAAGAGCAGGCACATACTATCACATCAAGTATGGACAGGAAACCCAGTAGGAAGAAAAGGATCCCACAAGTAGGCAAAAGACTCAGAAAGACAGCCCTTGCCCCCTCTGTTAGGATTTCCAGAAGACCATCAAGCTATTCAGCCATAGCATATATGTAGATCACCTACGTCAGACCCCTTCAAGTTTCCTCATCACTTCCCATGAGTTCCTGTCAGGTGATTTTGTATGAGATGTTAACTTTTAAATGGAGTTGATAGTTGTATTTGAAGATAACTGGAGTGTTTGAAAATGTAGCTTCTTAAGCTGGGACATTGATATGTATAATTGGTGACCACTATGCAGTCTCCTGTGTGTACAACAACAAATAGGAGACAAGAAATAAGTGAAAAGAACTTGGTTGTAAAAGAAGTCCAGGGGCCTCCTCAGAGCTCTCTCAAGGAAGAGAGATGGCGCCATAAAGATGAAGGATAAGGAATACACAGCCACTGGTCTGTAGTGCAGTGCAGGTGGTGGGTGTGTCCTACTGTGCTGAGGACACTTACATCTTATAGAAGACTGGTGATCCCTTAGTCCTAGGCATGCTCAGGTAATGCTCCAGCAGAGGGCCAGATCTGGTTCTAAAGCCAACCACAGTTCATCCCTTTGGCAGAGCAGGTTCACTGAAGTTCATTTCTGCCTGGCTGTAGTATTTGTTATACCAATTAGAGAAGAAGCAGAAAAACTATCTCCATCCCCCATAATGATTCAATGAATCAGTGCTAAATGTTGAGGTTTTCCGTGGACTGTAAGTTTGTAAGAGAAGGAGATGTTCAAGCAGATTTTATAATTCACACAGCACTTAATAATCTGCCCAGGATACTATTCAATTATGAGTCTGATTATAAATGAAAACAATAAGAGAAATAATTGAATGAATCATTTGGATATCACCAGTGTAAAATTGCCAAGCACTGTAGATTTCTAATAGCTTTTCTTCTAGGTCCCTTTACACATAATTGTTGGTCATGGGTCCTTCAATCTTCAGGTCATACAATATTAAGGACAGAAGTTTTGAAAATGAAAGGAGGAATGCCAAGGAGTCTCTTCAATTTATAAACCACATCATCTGATTAACTCAAGAAGGCAAACATGTTATTGTTGAAAAACAGCTGCCCTGAACAGAGTTGGCTGTTTCCACTTCTCCAGCTTTTGGCTGTTTCATCATATTGCACCCTTATTACTGTTACATTATTCTTTTCCATTAGTAAAGAGGGGGTAAGAATGAGATTCCCACGTGGTTCTGTGTTTTTTCCACATGTTTTCTTTTTCTTCCTTGCAAATTGTGGTAAGACAATGTTTAGCTTGTGGTGAACATGTGGCAAAGTAATGTGATTTTGTAATAGACTTAAGAGTTCAATGGATTCTGCCCAGTGATGTGTACTTTGGTGTCCAAAGATGACAGCAACCGCAAATGTGGGCAGTATGCCTTTCCAAGCTTTTCTGAGCAGAGACACCTAGAAGCCGCAAAAATCCCAATTCCTGGTTCTTTCTTTTTCATTAGTTACAGTCTTTCATGCATTGAACATAGCAGAAAGCATGTTCTGTTTACCTTCAGTTCCTTGTCTCACACAAGCTGAGCTCCTGGCACAATAAAGATGTTGCTGAACTCAACTGAGTTGGAGAATGCCAGCAGAGCCATTGCCCTTTTCGAAATCGCTGTTTCTGGGAAATGTCAGTTTTCTGATGCCTTTGGGAGGTTTAACCCAGATGGGTGATACTTCTGAAATCCATGCTTACCTTTGGGGTTTCAAATAGACAGTGATAGACTGCATGCAAGAACAGTCTCCAGAAGTTCTGTTATTGTACAAGATTGCTTTAGCTATTCTGTTTTTTTTTTTTTTCCATAGGAAGTTGAGAATTGCTTGTTCCAGGTGTGTAAAGAATTGAGTTGGGATTTTGATGGGAATTACACTGAATCTGTAGATTGCTTTTAGTAAGATGGCCACTTGGTACCACATCTAAAATAAAACAGTTAATTAGCTTAGCTTGTTAGATAATACTCTTAGTTACTTTTCTGTTGCTGTAATAATACAACCTGACAAAAGCAGATCTAATGAAGAAAAGATTTGTTTTGGCTTACAGAGGATCTAGTACATTCTGGTGGCTAAGATATGGCAGCAGACAGACAGACAGACAGACAGACAGGTGATTGGTTGGTCACCCTGCATCAGAAATCAAAGAGTGAACAATGGAAATAGAGCTAGGCTATAGATCCTCATTGCCTCCAAAGAGGCTCTACTTCCCCTTGATGGTTCCGCAGCGTTCCCAAACAGCGCTGCCAGACGGAGACTAAGTAATCCTTCTCGGGACATGTTACCCTTAACTCCCTACAAACCCCAAAACACAGCAAAAGTGCATGCTTTGTAAAGATAAATACTGCTTGACACTCATATCCACAGGGAAAACAATGCATTTCATTTGCAATGAGCAAGTAGAAACTATGCAAAGATACCTAGATTGTAGGGGTTTAATTTTCCTATCCTCAAATGTTTAAAACAATTGAAATTGGTGCACCATAGTACCATATCATACTTATAATTAATAGATCTTTTAAAGAAAGTATCAATAAATCAAATTATATACTGTAAAAAAAAAAAAAACAACAACAGAAACAACAACAAAAACCAAAACAGCCTTACAGTGCCTGAATCTGGTAGGTGTCTGTGGGAAATGTATGGCTGCTTGAGGACAAATGTAGTGATTGATTTCCACTGTCAACTGACAGGGTTTATAATTATCCAAGACATAAACTTCTGGGTGTGACTGTGAAGACATTTCCAGAAAGATTTAGCTGTGATGGGAAGATCCACCCTGATGGTGGGTAACACCATAACAGGGGCTGGGCTTTTGGACTGAATAAAATGGAGAAACCATCTGGGTCCACTCATTCATTTATCTGTGTCTGACTGGATGCAATGTGACCAGCTGCCTCTCACTCTTACTACCACATCTTCCCTGCCATGATGAATAGTACTCGTAAATGGTGAGATGGGGTAAAAACCCTTGTCCCCCTTAAGTTGCTTTGGGGAGGTATTTTGTCATGATGAAATAATCAGTCATAGCAATATAAGCAATAAATTCATTCTGGCACTAGAGACATGCATATCTAGTGTTTGACACTGTATTAGAGTTTAGGTCCTGGCTTCATTGACATGCCAACTTGTGTTTCCTTTAAACAATAGACTAGTTATTTAGCTGCTAGTTTTGTACCATTTGTTACAGAAGATACAACAAGAACTAATATTAGCATCCACTGTGGATGCACAGGAGTGCTAGCACTCAGCCTTGTGATTCTGAAGAGCAGAGATGGATTAGGAATTTTGATGCTGCAAAAGACAAAAGTCAAAACTAAAGTGCTTAAACAGGAGACAGATTTACTGGCTCAGGCATCTTTTAACTTCAGGGGGTGGTCCAGAAATTCAAGCCATGTACTCAAGTTGAGTCTCCCCGGTCTGCCTTCCTTTATGTGATGCCTTGAATTGGCTTTCTTTGTGGGATTAAAATGACTGTTGGAATTCCAAGCCCCCTATCTTAGTATTACCTGGGCAGATGGAGAGTGGAACTTATTCCCTCCCATAATTCTAAATGTCTATCTATTTGAGTCTTATATACTGACTGGAATATGTTCTCATCTCTGAACCAATTATTGTGCCCAGAGGTCATGGCGTGGACTGGATCGTGTCCTCTCTCAGATCCTCATGTTGTAGTCCTAGCTTTCCATGGGTATTTAGAAATGGAGTATTATGTATTGATGACAATGAGGTCATATGGGTGGACCCTAATTTAGTGTGACCCATGTCCTTATAAGAAATAGAATTTAGGACAAACACAGGTGGACTTATGAAGACACATGATGAGAAGAAAGCCAAGAAGATGGACACTTTTATTATGTATTTCCAATCTTTAGAACTATTAAAAAATTATATGTTAGTTAAGTCACACTGTCTGTGGCATTTTATTATGGGGGCTATAACAACATTAATGAAGGGAGCAGACATACAGCTTTGTATGTGTGAAGTAATCAGGGTATGACTCTGGAAATGGGAATGAGGCCATTATGTTTTAAATTCATAGTTAAGAATGAAGAAAGACAAATTCTCCACAGGGGAGTCTTGTTTCTGTTTCTTGATAGAGAGGGACAATGAATGCTGGGTAGCCAAATTTACATGGCAGATGCTCACCCTTATGACCCAGCATCATGAGGATGCTAAGTAACACAGTACACATAGCACAAGGCCTAGGTTACCATAGGCATACAAAAGGTGCTCTCTGTGACACCCTTCCTCCCAGTTAGGACCAATGCTTTCTCCCTCTATAATTATTTTCATAAAAGGTCAGAGAACTCTCTAAGTGTTCATCTGAACACTTATGATTCTTCTATTTCTACAACTTGCCTGCCAATCCAGAGAAGGAAATCTTTCATTTTAGTTGCCATCCTTTGTATCTTTCTGGCATGTCAGAAGTGTCTAGAAAATGAAGTATTAAAGTAGGTACATGAAGGATGACTCATCTACTGGTGACAGGTGAGGAACACATGAGATAGCCTAAGCCAACCCAGGCTTCAGGGTTGCTCTGTGAGAAACTAGTACAGTGAGATACCAACCCTTCTATGATGGGCTCAGTAGACTTAAGTCTTAATTCTGCAGCAAGCATTGAGAAGTCTTGCTTAAAGGGCTTCTTTGAGTCTCCATTTCTTTGCTTGTTATCCAATTCACGTGAGTTCTAGATGGTTCCCAAGACTTCTTCCTCTCCCGTTCTTCATCCATAATGGGAAGAACACCCCAGCATTACTACTTACATATTTCCTTGAACTATTGCCTGTGATTGTAATGTTCTGTCAGGATACTTCAAGTAGTTTCTTTATTAGTCTGTTCTAAACATGCTCAATTTGAGCAAATACTGCTCCCTGAAATGCTATGTGGCCTTCTCCTATGGCCTTCTTGCAGGGGTCCTGACACTTACAGGTGATGATCTCTGTTTGGGAAATGTGTCACAGCTTACAAAGTTCTTCAAGATAACCTAAATTATTTTATTTTACTTTTTGCTTGTTTTCTCAGACAGGGTCTCAGCATGTAACCCAGGCTTGAATCAAACTCTTAATTACTCTATAGTCTTCCAACTACTGTGGTTATAGGCATGCACCACCATGCTCAGAAAGTTATTTTAATTTTTAATGTATGTAATGATCAAGTTCATGGACTCTAGATTCCTCAAATTGTAGGCTTATATGTAAATGATTTCTTCTTGAAGTTCCTTTATCTATAACGTGAGAATGGTGCTTTTACTAATTCCATAGGTAGATTAAGTAGCCAAAGTGTGACCGCTAATGAATATAAATTATATGGCAAAATTATTAGCCAATGATCAAGAGTGATGGTAGCACATGCCTTTAATCCAAGCACTAGTGAGGTAGAGGCAGGTGAATCTTTGAGTTCAAGGCCAGCCTGGTCTACACTGAAAGTTCTAGGCCAGCCTGGTCTACACTGAGAATTCTAGGACAGCCAGAACTATACATATAATAAGACACTGTCTCAAAAAATGATTACCTCAGATTAGTAGGGATATCAGATGACTGGTCATCATTGCTTTTTTGTTGCTACACATTTGATTTCTGGAAGCAGACACTGAGAATCTGACATAGAAAATGTTTACTAGGGTGTACTTGAGAAATAGAGACAGAGAAAGAAACTTCCTGTAGGCAGTCCCAAGGAAGCTTGAGCCTACCCAGTGTTGAGCCATGGAGTAGCTCTTGTCCCATTAAAGTATTTCATACTGAAGTAGGATGGGTCTGCTTTTCTGCTATTCCTGAGATCAGACACCAAATGTTGGCTGTACCAGAAGGGCATGGCCTCAGCTGTGCATTGTTGAAGCCTATTGTTTGTGAAAAATCTAAGTGCTTTAAGCTTTCTGCTAATGTCTCCAGGGAGTAAGTACACCCTTAAAGTGCTGGTCCATGTAATGCTACCAACCACTGGGCCATATATATTCACTCTTTCTCTAATCAAGAAGCAGCTTTGTGAGGATTCTTGAATGAAAATTAGAGATCTGTCATCTTCAATGTTAATTTAAAAAGAGGGGTCAGTGGTGTGAACTGGTCTATGCTGCTACAGTTGGTTCAAACCAGTGCTCATCTTTCTCCTTTATCCTTCAGGCCATGTGGCTCTTACATTCTTTTAATTAAATATTTTTACTTATTCATTGAATATTTCATACCTATATTAAGTGTATTTTTATCATATAGCTCTTCCCTGCATATTTCCCTCCAACTAACTTACCCAGGGAAGGCTGCTCTATGCTTCTAAGATAATATGTTGTATACTGTATTTTTTGGTTTTTTTTTTCCATTTTTTATTAGATATTTTATTTACACTTCAGATGCCATCCCCTTTCCCCATTCCCCCCCTTAGAAAACCCCTATCCCATGCCCCCTTTCCCTTTTTGCATTTATACATTTTTTAAAAAATGTTAATCATAGGCTTTATAAGTTTGGTATTGTTCAATCAGAGGTGTAACCCACTACCCAACCTAGATATATCAACTATCTTTGACTGGTGGAGATAGTCAACAAAATGATGGACGGGGTGTTAGGACTATCTTGTACCTCACTGGTACAAATAGGCATAATTATGCTGTAATTGTATTTTGAGAGAAAAGTTTCATTTTAACAGGAAGGGTGATGTGTAGGAGGAGCTAAGGTGGGAGGAGTACTGAGAGGAAGAGAATGAGTAAGAAGAGGAAGAGAAGAAGGAGAGGAGAAGCTAGGTGATGAAAGAGAGAAAGAGGGCTCTTACATTTTTTAAATGTATCACTGTTATTGAGGGGAGTGGTAGGGGCATCCACATGCCATGGCATGCATGTGATGAGAAGCAGCAGTGAGTCATCTGTTCTCCCCACTTTTCCATGAGTTCTGGGAAGTTGACCCAGGCCACCAGGCTCACACAGGAAGTGCTTTCTCCAGCCCCCAAAAGGTTCCACTTTAATATGACCCAATTAACATGCTCAAAAGAACTCTGCTTCTCACGGACTAGGACTGCTGTACTTGTCTATTTGCTGTCAGGTTGGGCATCATCATTGTCAGTGGACCAGCTGGATTCTCTCTGCACTCTTTCCTGCTCTCTATTTCTTCCAGAGAATCAGAGTCAGTTACTTATGGTGACTCTGATGGCGCCTCTGCTTCTTATTATCCAATCACACTGGGTGTGAGTATAAAGAGTTGAGGTGTCAGCTACAGCTGACAGTGTTGTGTTATCCTCACTCTGCCCAGGGAATTCACACATACTCTATTTGGAAACCAGAGTGTCTCATTATGTCAAGTCAAGAGTTTAAAGATCCTCAGTGGGTGGTAGATTGTCATAGGGAGTGGGGCTGCCATTGTTTCTCTACCTTGGTTTCTACACATGCATCTTGCTCCTTTTGGAGACATGATGCTGTGTAAAACTATGGTTCAGTTCATATTCAAGCTGTACCTTGAATGACAGTTCTGCATTACGTATGCTTTTAAGCAGCCACTCTGATGCTCTTATCAGGCTAATATTTAACATGTTATGATACGTAATAGTGCTACTGAGTCTGACAGTCACAAGTCCTCTTCTGCACTTCTTTGTTGTAAAGTGAGTCTTGACTCTTTGCGAGATCCCATGACAATGGATGAATCCTTCCTTACCAAAATGTTGGATTGTGTCTTATGGACATGAAAGGCAAACTCATCCAGGACATAGATGGGATAGATGTCTGTTTCAGTGAAAAAGAACCTTTCTTGAGTGAAGGGTCTAGCTTATGCAACTTTCCACTAAGTAGCTAGCTTGGATAGTTTTAAAATGACTTAATATTAGGGTCTCAATCATGGCTTCTGTCTCTCAAAGCTTGGAGACTCTACTGCAGAAACAGTTAAATAAGATTTGATGTATAAGTTGTGTGTTCATGAGTATCTTCCATCCTTGGCATTGCATTTCATTAGTTCATGTCCCATTGTGACAGCACTGTGGCGGCCAATGATACAAATTGTCTACAAAACTTAGTCTGGTGTGTATTAATAAACACATAGAAAACCCACTATGCTTATGTCTATTCCTGATGTCCACCCATATGACTGAATCCTATCTTTCTGTTACTAATTTTCTGCATCCCTGACCAGCTCTATAATCAATTTAGTGGTAGATATGAGTTCATCTATGTTTTAAACTTGAGTCTCTTCTCTTTGTTATATTTGATATGTAGAGTATTGAAATATTCACCAGTTTTCCTGCTTCATGTTTGAAGTTTGTAGCTTTTCCCAATAAGGCCTTGGGTTAACTCACCGGTACAATGTGGTCATACATTTAGTCACATTAAGTTCAGCCTTGTCTGATTGGACTCCACACTTCATTTTTCTTAAGTATTACCCGGTAGTCAAAATGGCCTCTTGATGCTTTAAAAATCTATACTCATTCTTAGAGTTTTGCAATCTTTCTACAACATTCCAACTGTGCTTTACAAAGTTAGAAATTTTGTTAGCCATATGCCTTTTATTTCTCTGCCTCAAATAGCCAAGATGCCACATGCTCTAATGCCTTCTTTGGACTGCATCTCCATCTCAGCTCACCTTCCGTAAATGTTTTAACAGTTGTGACAGCCTGTGTGCACCAGGAGCTGGTTGTCTTCCATTAATCTTTTATGGGTGGATTCTCAGTTGCTAGATATGAACTGAATGGTCACCTCCAAAGGCCTGTCTTCTCTTTACTTTCTCAGACCACATGCTATTTATCATAATTCAGCACCTGACACATGACAGTGAAAGCAGAGATGAAGAGTGAGAAATCAGTATAATCTGGAACATAGGCTTTTGCTTAGGAGCGTGTGCCATTAAAGCCAAATTGCTGAATCTTTAGATTCCTGCCATTTCTAGATGTCAGGTAGAGCCTTCAAGAGAGAGGTGTGTCTTCACAGGTTGACTCTTTTAGCTGAGACAAACTGAAGATACTTGTAGATGGTCGCTGTTCGCTTACTGCAGCTAAGCAGAAAGTCTTTTCTTGTAGGGTGGGAAAGGGGCTGGTTCCCATGTCTTTATGGCCACTATATGTTGCAGTTTATCAGTTGCCATTTATGTCGTACTCACTTCTGCAAGAGTACAGAGCTACCATTGGAGCATTATCACAGTGTCTGTCTTTCTCTGTGTAGACTTTTCATCACTGTATTCCTTTCATGACTAATTCTATGAAAAATTTGACAAAGGGGCTGTATAACTCAAACGAGCTTCAAGTGTCCTACATCCCTTCTAGATTCCTGGAGCAATGTTATAGTTCACACTAAGAACAAAAGTCCAGTTTGAAAGGCATGGGTTTAATTTCAAGCTTCTAGAACTTACTTCACTATGAAAATTGTTCTTTTTTCACTGTTGTAGATCTGAAACAAGATATGAAGATGGGATTTATGGGAACACACTTTGGACCATGTTGGGCAGAGCACTCCCAGTGGTAATGCATAGGGAACTGAGTTCCTCCACAAATGCATTTGGGAGCTAGAATGAGAAGGAATAATGCTTGGCCCCTGTTCTTGGGAAGGATCAGGAGGTGTGGCCTCGTTGGAGCAGGTGTGTCACTAGGGGTAGGCTTTGACATTTCAAAAGACTTAGCCTTCTCCAGTGTGCTCTGTCTCCTTCCTGTTCTTGAATATGGATGTGAGCTCTCAGCTGTTTCTACCACCATGCCTTTGCCTTACCATAGTGAACTATAACCTCTCGAAATGGAAGTCCAATGAAATACTTTTTTTTTTTTGTAAGTTGCCTTGGTCACAGTGTTTTGTCACAGCAGTAGAAAAGCAAACAATGCATGTGTAGACAAAGAAAACATATAATAATATTCAGCTCTGAAGAGAAAAATATGATCCTATCATTCACAATGGCATAGACGAGCCTGGAGGTTACTATGTGAAGAGAAGTAAGCACACACACATGGACAACACAGTATGAATTTACTTGTCTGAGAAAACGGAAATAGTCAAAGTCAAGAAAGCAAAGAACTGAAGAGTGATCACCAAGGAGGGAGAGATGGGGAGCTGCTCATGTGGTTTAAAATTTCAGAAAATAAATGAGTTCTGGAGATCTGCTGTGCAGCACAGTGCCAAGAAAGCACAATAATGTATCAGGTATTCAAATTTAGGTCAGATAGGAGATCTCATGTTAGCAATATTAACACACACTCAAAAAGATATAAGGGACCTTGTGGAAATAATTGGTACATTTATTACCTTGTCAGGTTTGCAAATGTGTGCATGTGTCCAACCTCATCATATAGGATGTATTAAATATTTACAATTTGTTGTATGTGGATTGCATCTTAACAAAAATGAAAAAAGTCAACCCCCTATTTATTGTTGGAAACTAGCTTTATCCATGAAACTTGACTTAGAACTGATGGGAAAAGTTGTAAGAGGAAATGGCTTGTGGGGTGGAAGTAACACTTCTAGAAGACATGAATTGGTTGTGTAGACAATGCCCCCAAATAGTAATAGGGCAATAATGACAGAAGCAGTCAGAGCCTACAGCATAAACACCCTGATTTCACTAAGTGATTGTAGAAGCTTGGCACTATCCTGTACATAGCAGACAGAGCTGCCCTTTGAAAGGCAGATGGCGTGAGGCTTCTGTGGTCAATATTAGGACACATGGGAAGGTTTCCAGGCCAAATGGATGTATTGGCCTTTGGCTATTCCAGCTGTTGCTTCTGGTGTGTTCATGTAAACAGACCTAGCATGGGTTTAGAGGAACATATTCATTGGTGAATGCCATGCATGGGATGGTTAGTGTATTACATCACTTTGGGAAAGCAGGGTGGCACCTGTTTGCACAGTGTTTACTGGTTAACCAACTGAAATCATGGGTTAAGATATAGAAACGATTTAAAGTTGTTATGTTTTCTTAATCATTGGTTGGTTTTATACACAAAGCACTTATATTTCATGCACATTGGAATTTGTAAACTCCTAACAATAGCAGGAAAAATGTTCATAAATATCAGGGTGAATACATGGCATGTCCAGAAAGCATAATTAATGGTCATAAGGTTACAAAGCAAAATGTGAGTGGAAGTCCCATACTGAGAACAAAACTATGAGCATTTTCTTTCTCCTCAAGCATTTCCTGCAGTCAGGGTCTTCTGTTAGCTTCTGAACAGATAAGACTTGGTATTATGTGAACCTGTGTAAGTAAAAAAGTTACTCTGAGTTCGTTCCTCTTATCTCCGTAGTCATGTTTATAAATAGCTGCTTCCTCTTTGGCAAGATATATTTACTTCATCACTCTCAAAGGCTGACCAATAGTATGCATGCAAGGTGCCATGCCTGCATCTCTCTTGCCATAATGCAATTTCTATTGGAGCTGTATTATAATCCTCACTATGTCTCTCTAGGAATGTGTAACTGGTGTTGGAATATAGGCAAAAGCCTTGTTTACTAACACCTGACTTGGTGTATGAATACCATCCCCATGATCCCTCCTCCATCCACGTAAGCATGCAAGCCGTCCAGTAGAAGAATGTGTGACATCCAAGGGTGGTGGTGCTGGGTGGAATGCCAGACAGACCATAGGGATGGCTGATGTATTTTACCAAGCTCCTAAAGTATTGGTTGTTTTTTTTTTATTATTATAGCAACCAGCATGTCTTATGCTAACTAATATACCAAGTGAGAACCACAACTGTGTGTCCATAAAAAACAAACAAACAAACAAACAAACAAACAAAAATATAACTAAGAGTGGGAAGTGAAGAGAAAAATGAAAGCGAAATTATTTCCTTTTACCTTTAGGTAGAAAGCAGCTCAGAAGTAAAGCTCTCTTCATGTGATTGTCTCCTGCTGCAACTTCACATGAAGCCCTATGGGCTGCCAGTGTAGCTAGGAAAACAGCACTGATATACTTAGTGGTGGCATTGGGACTTGAGCCCAAGTCACTGGTTTGCATAGTCATAGTATTTATTTTATCTATTTGGGTATGCCAAGGGTTTTAAACAACGACAGGAAATAAATGCCATAGAAGTAAGGGCCTGATAGACTGACACCTTATTTTAGTATAAAAATAGCCAAAAGGCCTATACATGCTTTCAGCCTTTCTGTGCCTCTATTTTCTCTAATGGAAAACTTGGAAATTAGCTCTAGAATGGTTCAGTAAAATATATTCCATATGCCTTCAGAATTTCATAAAAGCCCAAAACAGAAGCAGAAGGAAGAGGACAACCATACTGGGCACACCCACAGTAGCCTTTTTAACCAAAGCATCTCCAGTCACCCTTCATCTGAAGTAAACCTGAGTTAAGGTAAGCACACATAACCATGTACACACGTGCATGACCACACACACACATACACACACACACAATCTTTCCTAACATTTATCTGCTGACATGATTTTGACCATTGGACTTGGACTCCAGCTCTGCCTGTAGGACTTGAAGGTGGCACAGCAACATCACTTCAGGAATTGCTTGGCTTTGTCTTTTGTTATTAGTTTTGTTTGTCACCTTCTCAGGTCTAAGCCCACCTCCTCTGATGGACTCTTCTGCTGCCGCTGTGCTCTTTTGAAATGTCACTCTCCACAATTCCCTACAAAGAGAAAATTCTATTATGCAAAAATCCCTCCACTCTGAATAATATCGCCCCTTTACTTCACCTTTCTGGCCCTCTTCTATTTTACTCCCAGGCTTTTGCAAACATAATTCAAGATGAATATTGCCACTCTCATCAAGGCTGGAATTTGAGGCTTTGCTTGAAATCCCCTTGGCATATTCTCCAGGCCAAGGGTAGAAAATGATGAAGTGAAGCCTGACCATGCTGAGGTGTGGGGTCCTTTGTAGTCCCCAGCAGCTCCCATTTCCACTGCCTGAATTACTAAACAAACCCTCAGACTACCACAGGCTTCTGTTGTGTTTCTTCCCTTCAGACTGAACTTACTTTTTCAGATCCAGAACTGCCAAAACCTAAATATTAACTTCCATGTAAACTGCTTTTTTGTGGATATACTTTATATTGAGACCCAGAGTTCCCAGGCCCTCAGATCTCAGCATCCAGGATTCTATTGTGAGGAGTGGTGGCTGTGTAGAATGTCAAACAGACAGTGCCCAGCAGTTAAGGCATTGCTAATGTGAAGCTGATCACGGGTGACTTCAGATCTGTCTTGCTGTTGTGGGGGAATTTTTAGCTTGCCTCTGGAATCTCCCAGGAAGGGATATAGCATCCACTGTGTCTCCTAGTAATATCAGAAGCTACACATATAAGGTCTTACTGACATGACTGCATAAGCATGAGCTGAACAAGAACAACAACAGACATGTGGACTTAGATGGGGGAGAGTCCAGATGGCCTCAACCTTACACATACACACATATACACACACACCACCAACAACAACACTACTATCACCAACACCAACAACGACAGCAAGAATACAGGCAACTAAGGAACGCTGAGAGTATGGAATAACCTGAATTAAGGCAAGCCTGTCCCCAAGGAAGAGGACACCAATTGATTAATTAATACCAAATGATCATCCCTGAAAACATATATACTTATTTTATATTTGTGATAATAGTCCCTTTATCTGAGGGTTGTTTTTGCATTTCTTTAATGACTTCTTTTCATACACAAAAGTTTAAAATTTTAATGAAGTCAAATTTACTATTTTTTCTAGTGTGTGTTTTGATATTACATCCAAGAAATTATTGCCACATGGACAGCTATGAAGATTCATTTCTATGTTTTTTTTAAAAAAATCAGAATTTATATTAAGTATGTTTTTAAGTTAATTTTACATATTTTATGAAATAAATTCTAGCTCCATTTTCTTATGTCACCTAGTAGCCCTAGTGGTATCTGTTGAAGAAATTTGTTTTCTTCATTAAATGCTTGTGGAATACTTATTGAAAAGCAATTGCCAGAAACACATATTAATATTTTTACTCTTAATTATATTCTAGTTGTTCACACATTTTTCTTAATTGACTTTGAACCAAACAGACTCCCATTCTGCATGTAACACAGATGATTCTGAACTCATCAGGTGAAGAGTTTTGTAGTGTTTTTTGAGTTAAGATGGAAAATGTCAATGAAAGGCCAGTATAGACCTTCTTTCAGGCTTAAAATGTGTGGAGCCAGCATTTGATTTGCCACAAATGCTGCACTTTCAAACAGTATTCCAACACAAGCTATTCATGAGAGTTCAATAGCCAAGTCTGAACGACTTATTTTTTGACTCACTGACCTAGTCAATTTCAGTGTCCCTTCCCTTTGTATTTTATTGCTTCTAACCTTCTTACTCACACCTTTATAAACACTTCTTGGAGATAAGTATTTAAAATCAATGGTAATTTTCTTTATTCTTATGGAGATCTCACCTAGACTCAAGTCAAGAAATTTTGGGAGGATTTTAGGAGAATTACTGCAGAAGAGAAGAAACTTGTAATGTAGCTGTGTATTCCAGGCTTCTAAAACTGCAGCCACAGAGAAGCTGGAAAAACAATCTATCTGTGGTTGGCAAACTCTTTAGATCCTTTTAGAATACTCTGTATGCTTGACTACGTTTGTGATTAAAGATGCCATTGGAGAACCTGAGCTAAATCTTGCTCAAGTATGCATTGCTTTTGTTATGCTACATACTAGATATTTCTTTATGATGGCAAGAGAGTCTGCTTCCTGGATTTGCCATGCAAACCCTATTTTATAAAAATGTAGTCTTTGGCATGGCATCAAAGCACCTGCATTCTCCTTCCGTGGAGTTGCTTCTTGGGGGTTCCCACTTAGTAGCTCAAAATGTACAAGGTGTGAAGACCGTATTACATTGATCTGTGTGACAACCTCAATCCACTCAATTACTAATGGAAGAATTTGTGTTTCATCTTAACAGGATAGAGTGGGCAGGGATGAAGAAAAGTATCTCCATCTGAGTCCTTAATCTACGTCTTTCAAATCATTGTGATCTGCAGGAAGGGAGGGTCAGAACGAAATGCCAAGTAGCTGGAACTGAACTGTTGAGATGTCTTTGACACAATTGAGCAAAGTAAAGTCCCAAGTATTATCTCCTCTGTCAGTATTGTGATCACACAGTTGCTGATTATATAAAGATAATAGAAAAAGCCAGGCAGATGTGGCCAGCCTTTGGAACATACATTTTTTTCAATACATTTAGATGTTGATATTAGAAGTTAAGCCACAAGCCATGTGTGTAAGCACAGCTGGCTAGTTCTGGAGCATGACTCCACCCTGCTGCTTGCCCAAATGTACTTTTTTTTTTTTTTTCAACTTCCTGATGTATAGGAACTCACCTCTGGGTTTCATTCTTCTAATTTGAATACTTTATTTTCTATAAAATAAAACTGTAGATAGGCCAGATTTTAAGTTATTTAGGCCACTTTATGTATTACTGTGAAGATCATTTGACTCTTACTTATGGTTCTGGCATTTGATTACTAGGTCTGATTTGAGATGTGTTGTATGTGGGTTGGGGAGGGCACCTAAGTCTATTTAGGCTGGGGTTAGAGGTAGCTTCTCCCTGGATTTGATTCATGTTACCTTTAGTGAAATCCTTGGTGTGAAAGGCAGGCTTTGGTTTCAGCCTATCAGCCATTGGTAAAAGAAGCATTCAGGTGAAGTTAGACTGTCTCAGTCACCAGCTGTGTGATTTCAGGCCAGTCATTTGATCTCCTCAAGCGTCTGTTTCCACAGCTGTAAAGCATAGCTAGTAATTCTTTCTCACACCGATGTGAGGATTAAATGAGCCAACCCCTATAAAGCGCAATATAAATGTATTTCTATTATTATCCGTGGTGTTTAAAATATCAGAGGTAAAGTGTAAAATCTTGCAATCCACTCATTAGCTCTGTCACCGAAGAGAAGGGATTACATCTGGCAGGTATTAAGCTTTTTTTTTTTTTTTTTTTTTTTTTTTTTTTTTTTTTTGAGCTGAGTTCTCTCCTCCCATTCTGGTATTAGCAGAGAGCTTTCTCTCATTGTTAGGAGTCACCAGAGCTTGAGCTAATTACTTGTGTTGACAAGTAATTAAAGAAACTCATAAAATCCTGGCTCTGACATTTAGGTGCCCAGTGGCAGCTTAGTGCCAACCAGGTCATGTGTCTCTACTTTATACATACAGAAGTCTAAGCAAGTAGAGGCCTGGGGATTATTGACTACGTTTAAAATTGTAAAACGTTGTGAACTGGGGATGTAGCTCAGTGGTGGGGTGCATTTCTGACATCACAGTGTCATATCCTCAAATTCTAGAACTAGAAAGCAAAAGGAAAAAGATTAAAACGTTATTGAGTTTATTTTTTTCATTCACTGCTCTCTCTCTCTCTCTCTCCTCTCTCTCTCTCTCTCTCTCTCTCTCTCTCTCTCTCTCTCTCTCTCTCTCTCTCTCTCTTTGTGTGTGTGTGTGTTGCTGTATTGATGTATCCATTCAAAGGCCAGAAAAATACACCAGCGTTCTCCTTTATGGACTTGCATTTTATCTTCTGAGATGGTTTCTTACTGAAGCTAAAGCCTGTCACTTGGCCAAGCTGGCTGGCCAGGGACTGCACTGGGTTACAGTAATGCCTAGCTTTCATGTGGATGGCAGAGGTTTGATTGGACTTTCAAAGCAAGTGTTCTTAACACACTGATTCTTTCTCCTGCTCATAGTGAGTTTGTCTTTTCATATGTTCACAGATGTACAGGATTTCTTACAATTATGTATTCACTCTGAACGCACAGCTTACTTGTAATGGTTGGTTGGTATTCAGCAATTACATAGTAATTATTGAAAAATTTGGAAAAATCTGTGTTTAAATTTTTATATCATACAAAGTTATTTCTAAGTAAAAAGGCAATACAAGATTACAAAATGGTAAACTGAGAAATTAACGCTTACTTACAGAATTAACATAGAAGGTCTTCATTTAAGACAGACTACATGGCTGTATTTGGTAGTGCGTGTCCTTGGGAGGCTAAAGAATGAGACAAGCCTGACTAGCAAAGTAAGACCCTGTCTAAAGAAATATTATACATATTTATAAAGAACACATTTGTGTGTATATACACACACATATCACATATTATATATATATGCATGTTAAATGTGTGTGTTTGTAAATCTGCACATATATGTGCATGAATATAATAGTTTGCTGATAAACATTTAATGGTTGCCTCTCTAAAACCAAACCAACCAAACAAAAAAACCTGATGGTTAATATTTGGCAACTTCCATGGTGTGAAAATTCCCACAGAGACTACTTTGCCAGGCCTCCCAACCCTGTTGATGTCACTCCTTGTAGAGCTGGAGAAAAAAAAAAAACACTACACAATCAATTCTTACCAATCACTGTGGGATGCTGCCAGTGCAGTGATAGATAGATAGATAACATACCCAATCAGTATAGGCAGATATACCTGGAAGTCTGGAAGCGATGTACAGTGAGAGTCTAATCACTTCTGATTTTACTACTTGGCCTCCCTTCTCTGGGGCATACTGGGCACTTTAGTTGCAGCCTGGAAGAATTACGTCTGGCTGGTCCTATTGAAAACCTGCCTTTCCATCCTTCACTAATTCTCTTCTGCAGAAAGCCTTGCGAAGCATCTTGTGTACATCAGTCACAGAAAGGATCGGCTGGATGAAGCATCATTATTACAGATTGAACAACAGAGTTTCTAGGTTACCTACCAATAGGAACAGAGACAGTGACCACTGCTAAGGATAGCAATCATCAGGAGTGGCAAATAGGACATTAGTTCTCTTTACACATGTGTCAACATACGTGCACATGCATCGACACATACATATACATCCCTTTTCCTTGTATTTTTTTTAATGCTGTCTGTGTTTATTCTCCTCCTCCAAGTCATGCCTACAGCCTGAAGAAAAGGCTTCCCATGTGCTCTGACTTAAGTGTCTCAGGAAGCCTTCTTTCTCCTTCCTTCAACAGACTCATGGCTGCTTAAACTTAATCAGTTCATGTTTTCTTCTCTTCTGGATCCCTTTGTTCCTATTAATATTTTCCATTTGACTAGCTCAGCCTGGCAGAGAATAGGGGGCTGTAAAATGAGAGCAGAAAAATAAGAGATAGAAAAACATTCATGGATTTATTTGATTGCTTCACAATTTGGCATAAGAGAGTCTGCCAGGTGACAGCCGCATTCTCTAGACTTCCTGTAGCTCACGTCCCTCGCCAATGCCTCCCTAACTCATCCTCTATCCACGCTGGATTCAAAACTAACTTGCTGGCTTGGTTTCTAAACTCTAAAGCATCTTGAGGGCTTTAGTCACAGAGGCTTATCAGTTTTATTAAGTTCCACATTGAATATTGGTCCTGCCCCTGAAAAGCTCACACTTTAGTCAAAAAGACTTCAGAGAAGAACATAATTAGTTTGCAAAGATGCAAATGCTTTGTTCTCCTAGTGATATTTTTTCCCAGAGGGTTTTTAGAACCCACAGGGAATGTCACCCAACAGTAAGTAGAGAGCACCCTGGGATTAGATAATTCTAATGTCCAGGACTAATGGTTTCCAGTATGCAACCATTGGTGAACAGCTTAACTTGACTAACCACATGTCCAATTCCAATCACATTTATCAGAATGCAAATTACCTTGGAATGCAGCTTTTGCAGGGACAGGCATGCCACTTGGTTCACTATTGCATCTCTACCAAGTAGGACAGTGCTTGTCACAGGGGACAGTCAATGTGTATTTGTAAAACAATCTGGGTCATGTCCCTAGTGCAGTGTGATAGGGACTGGAGAAGTGGTATAAATAGTAGCTGTTTTTATTTTCACTCTACTAACAGAGGAAACGAGCAGTAATCCTACCCATGGGAGGAGGTAGAGATTTGCAAAGTTGTCATCTTGAATAAGACCTAAGAGATATGAGGAAGACAAATCCACCGGGAAAGAAAACAGCAGAGCTATGAAATTCATGCATAGTCTAGGAGCACAGAAAGAACGAAGATTGGTCTAAAACTGACCACAACTGTCCATCACCTCCACTCACAATGTGACTCTGGAATAATTACTTGATTCCAAGTTCTGTGCTTCAGTAATGATGATCACCTCTTACCCGTTGCCTTCTATACACAGAACACATACAGTGTACTTACTCACTAAATCCTTATAATAAATCCCTGTTTGGTACTATTGCCTGTAACTTTAATTTTTTTTCAAAGTCTACTTTTAATGATGTTTCTTAAATGCTTTAACCTCCCTTTTAGCCCACCACCCACCAGAGGTAGTGGAAAATGAAGGATGTGGGAGAAGTGGACCTGTTTGGAAATGGTTCTTTGGAGCAACTCCCATCTGTGTTGTCTGGAAATTGGCAGTTCAGTTCACAGGTCAGCACTGCACTTGCAAACACTTCATGGATGCACTAACAGTCTAATTCGGTAGGCGGGATAGCAAACACGAATCAGCAGAGGTGGCATTACCTAGCAGAGACAGCCAGGCCTCAGCCTTGGCATGAGTCAGCAGGAGGGACCTGAAGAAACACCAGGAGTTCTCTACTGTGCCTCTCTCAGCAAAGAGAAGATCAGGGAATACACAAGACCAAAAAGTGTTGCACAGCTAGCTCTACAAGCAAGCCTAGCTCAGCCTCTGTCACTATCCATCTAGTCCTATTTATACCCTCTAAATATCATGAGTCCTCCACAGGGTCTAGCCTCAGCACATGCTTTGCCTCAGCACATGTGTCTGTCTCAGCTTACATCACTCTGCTAATCAGCTAGAGTCTGTGGAAGTGGCAAGAAACAGCTGCACACCACCAGCAGTTTTATTGTCATGTTTCTCTCTATGGAGTCCAGACAAATGTAGCGCAGCTACTCAGTGTAAGGCAGAGCAATACATGTGTGTTGTTAGCAAAGAATCCCACATCACGTGTCCTTTCACTTGCTTGCTTAGTAAAACATCCTTTCTTTTGTGTCTGCTTCAGCAAAACGTTGCTTCACAAGTCTGCCTTATAGCCTTCCACCTGTGTTCAGTTTGGGAAAACACCCCTTCATGTATTTGCCTCAGCAAAACACCATCCAACACAACTGACTTTCCAAAGAGTCCTTAAGTTTCCGCTTCAATTGCCCATGTTAACTAAGGAAACTAAGACCTACAGGGATATATAATGTCCTTAATTTCACAGATGGCCATATGACTTACTTGAGATAACAATGTGGCCAGAAAGCATCCTCACAACTTAGACAGTGTCTGTCAGCCACAAGGAGGACATTTACTAAAGTGGGTCAGCAGTAACCAAAAGGAGTCTCTGTCAACCTAGATTTTTGACTGGCTGCATGGAAGATAGTTGCTTTAGAAAGGTAGTATGGTGATTGATTTTATTTACTATGTCCAAATGACATAGTAAATAAAATGACAGAAATAGCTCAAGGGTTTCTGAAAGTCTCAGTTTCTCATGATGGGGAAAACCTAATAGACAGCTCTGCCAGTGGCAGTTGGGGTGTGTAGCAAGACTGAAGACTGGTTGGGAAGTAGGCAGGGAAGCAGAGAACATGAGAGGAAGTCAATGGGTATAAAAAGGGCTGCCCCATGGGGATGAGATGTTACATCAGGGCTTGCCTAGCATACGCAAGCCTTGACCTCCATCTCCAGAAACAGAAAGACCAAATGAACAAAACTCCTTCTCCTAGTGCTGCCATATATATATATATATATATATATATATATATATATATATATATATCTCCATGCGACCCCTCCACTCCCTAGAAGTTCCACAGCTTCTTAAAATTATGCCACCATCTGGAAAAGAAGCTGTAGACTGTGGTGGGAGACATTTCCTATGCAAATCATAACAGACAACTATGACTATGACCTCAAGAACAGATGAAAAAGAAGTAAAGGTTCTTGTGGAAGATTTGTGTATTTTTGTTGTTACTATAATATAACCCAGCTTCCTCCTCCTCCTCCTCCTCCTCCTCCTCCTCCTCCTCCTCCTCCTCCTCCTCCTCCTCCTCCTCCTCCTCTTCTTCTTCTTCTTCTTCTTCTTCTTCTTCTTCTTCTTCTTCTTCTTCTTCTTCTTCTTCTTGGCTGTGCCCAGATTTTTTTTTTGTTCCGATTAGCTGAATTTCTAAGCTAACTCCTCATTCAAACCTCTCTTTACTCAGCCCATTGACCTTGGCACACCCTCTCATGCCTTAGCTTTTTGTTTTGTTTAGTAAAAGGCTTAGATCGTTCATTCCTTTCCTTTTACCTATGCTTACTACCTCCTCCCAAGCTGGAGGGCTGGCTCTCAACCCCTACTGTACAGCAGCCAGTCAGGTATGTATTTAGCTGTGCTGACATTACCTACATGGAGCCGTGATACATCCAGATATGGTGGCTCCTTGAATGTAGAGCACTCCTCATTAATGCAATGGTTTCTTGGTAAGGTTTTCTAGCCAAGTAGAGTCACTAATTCTCCACCAAACCTGTCCTGTAGCCCTTTACTTCACCACTGGTCTGGTTTTAATATCTGACAGATATGCCATCACTTGTTAGATTATGGCATAAACAAAAAACAGGGTTTAGCCAACAAGAGTGCTGTAAGAAAGAAAGACTGTATGCTGCTAAAATGGTAAAGAAATCTTAGAGTTGCCAGGGAAGAAAGCCTCACACTGGTCTTTAATGATGATCCCTCATATAGTTACATTAACATTGTTCATTTAGAAATTGTAATAATATTTAAATAGGCTTATGGATACATATGCAACAGACTGCACATAAATGGAAAGTATCATTGGATCACTTTGACCTATGTACATGAAACAGGAAGTCATCACAGTGGAAATTGTGAACATGAACATTACATCTTACAAAGAAGGAAGAGGAGGAGGAGGAGGAGGAGGAGGAGGAAGAGGAAGAGGAGAAGGAAGAGGAGGAAGAGGAAGAGGAGGAGGAGATTAGTAGCAGAGATCAACAGTGGTTTCTTTCTTTCTTTTTCCTGACTCTCTATAAATTATTTGAACTTCTTTTTATTTCAAGTATATTAACTATACCTGAATTTAACTAGCCCCACCCTCTGTGTGTGTGTGTGTGTGTGTGTGTGCACTCGTGCATGCATGTGGTGTGTGTGGTGTGTGTATATGTGTGTGGTGTGTGTAGTGTATGTGTATGTAGTGTTTGCATGTGTGTGTGTACTGTGTGTGTAAGGGGGTATGTGATAGGCATTATCATATTCAGTTTTTGAGTTCCTGAAAATCTAAGGTTCAAAGAGAAAACAGAAAAAAGTTAAAATTACGTTTGGTGACCCTTATATCACTTAGATGAAAGTTAAGGTCCTTAGAGTTATCTGCAGGGACTTTTATATTTGACTCTTTGTGTCCTTCAATATGAATGTTTACGACTGCGTACCAGATAAACTTTTACAAAGTCTGCTTGTCGCAATAAACTCTCATCCTAAATGAAATGATATTTTTAGGACTGCTACTGATGGCTCCTGCTTTGCAGAAACTCTGAAGTTTCCAAATCACTTCATATTTCTGTCTTTTCTGATGATTTAGTATCTTGGGAAGCAGACAGGGCAAGTGTATCTAAAGACAGAGGGAAGTCCCTCCCCTGGTGAGGTGCAGACCTGTTCTCCAGAGTACTGCAGTTAGCTCGCTGTGGGTATGTGTGTTTGTTTGTGAACTCAACCACCTTGGGGCCAATTCTCTCACACAGCCCAGGTAAGATGTGGGCCAGTTCTCCTGCCCCATACCCTCAGGTTGACTTATACATGCCCTTGCAAAGATGCCAGCCCTACTATGCTGCCCGGGGCCTCCAGAATCAAAGCTACAGAATCTCCATGATACAGGGATATCACACAAGATATCCGAGGGGAGAACCAGTGAAAATCTTGTATTGAAGCCAGAGTCCTTGAATCAGACCAATGACTCATTACAATGAACACTTGCAAGTAAGGGTGTTTGGGCAAGAGGGTATATGGTGTGATACACTGAAGCTTTTATGAGATGTTTTCCCCCATTTACTTATTTGTTTATTGATCTATTAATTTATTGTTTTCTTTTAGAGGAGGTTCCAAGGGCAAAGGGCAGATATGGAGGGACCAGGACTTGGAGGCATCAAGCAGGAGCTGACCTGAAAGCCTCCTCCTGAGGACTAGCACCCATGGTATCTGAAAATGCAGTGAAGCTGTCAGTAGGCCTAGGTTCATGATCTTGATGAATATGTCTTAAATTTTTTATTTTTTGGAGGTTTCATTCAGTTTATTTTGATCATAAACATCTCTTCCTCTGGCTTCTTCCAGATCCTCCTCTACCTTGCTACTTGCCCATCTTCATTCTTTCTGTCTATCTGTTTCCGTGTCTCTGTGTCTTTTTCTATCTCTACTTCTACCTCTATTTCTTTGTCTCTTTCTGTCTCTATCTTTATCTGTCTCTTTCTGTCTTTCTCTCTGTCTCACTCTGCCTCTCTGTCTCTCCGTCTGTCTGTCTGTCTGTCTGTCTGTCTGTCTGTCTGTCTCTCTGTGTGTGTGTATGTGTGTGTGAGAGAGAGAGAGAGACAGAGAGACAGAGAGAGACAGAGAAACAGAGAGACAGAGACAGAAACAGAGAGAAAGAAAGAGAAAGAGAGAGTTGAGAGAGAAAGAGAGAGGAGAGACTCTCCCCACAAAAGAAATCAAGTATGTCTTATGTTGAAAGATTACTCCTGGAGTGTAGTGAACATACCAGGTGCCAGTCTATTGAAGAAAGCAGTAATCCCGGCAGCAGTCAAATGCCAGCTTCTTGACTAGGCTAGGGGCAGAACTTACTATCCACCTCCCTTCCTCCACTCTGGGATTTTTGTCTGGCTTGAGCTTCTGTAGGTATTTTTTAATTAGCCACATCAAATACTAAGAAACAGGATATATAACTTTTGTCTTCTTCTGACACATTCCAATCTAAAGAATTCCCGGTATGCCATTTTTCGGTCTCTGACAAATAAAATCAGCATGATTACTTGAAAATAAGTTCCGCTGAAATGTTCAAATGGACAGTCTTGAAATAGTTAAAGAATAGCATTAAATACTTCGCACTTAGTTCCCTCCATGTAGCAAGACCCAAAGCCCCTCAGTTACACAAGTTCCTGCAGGCAGAGCAAAGAATTGAAAAATGTCTCCCATCTGTGTCTATTATGACAAATACTATTTAATCTCCTGCCTTAAATTCCTATTGCCAGATTTTACAAAATAAAATAGTAAGTAAAAATATTGACAGCGTGAAAATAGAAGGTATGGCCCTCTTAGAGTCTGCATTGTCTATGGAATAATTCCTAGCAAATCACTGCTCTGGGCTCCACCTGTCAGCTTCTGACTGCTGGAGAAAGACAGAGAAAGGCCCTATAATTCCTGTGTGAATAGGAAAAGCCAGTTCCCAGATCCGCAGCTCAGGCTGACATAAACGTAACTGTTAAAAGACATTCCCCCACTAAACAAAAGGCAATCAAGAACACTTGTTTTCTTGGTCAGGTGGTGCCAAGAGTAGAAGAGGAAAAATTTTTAGGTCAGAAAGAGAAAAGAAAAAAAATTAACACACTGACGTGGGGGATGGGAGTACGGATTCACCTTGCTGATGTCTCTGGCTGCCATGAGCTCTGGGTGTCCTTCAGTGGGTAGGATATCATAACAGGCAGAGAGGTAAGATGGACGAGAGGGGAGCTGTAGGGAAGGCAGATGCCTGTATCTCCTAAGCTCTTACCTTAGCTGGAGCACATATCTCTTTGTGGCCTTATTTGGGGTGAGTTGTGGCTTTTGTCTTACTAACTCATAAATGCAATTTCCCCCCACAACTTCTTTCTTCCAGCCTGTGTTCTCACATTTCATTGTCCCATGTTTCAACTTTATTAATTATCTTACGTAGATGGCCGGAAATAGTCAAAACCTGCAGAAAGCTGAGAGTGTTAAGAACCCCCTCCTCCATCTTCCTGACCTATGCTCATGCTAAGTGGTGACCTCACAGGATCGGTCTGCCTGCCAACAGCCAGCCCAGGTCTGAGGTTTACTGTTCCTACCCTTTCCGCTTTCTGTCCTTCTGTAGGGAAACCCTTTTCTCACACTTTCCAATTACTCTGCCTCTAGTCTTTTCAATCCATCCCCTATATATCTACCAGGTCAGTGCCATTTGGGATTCTATTCAAATTCTTCTCCTGTTCAAAGCTTGTCAGCAGTTCTATATTGTACACATTAGAAAATCTAAACTTCTCAGAATGGTTTTCAATGATATTGAAAGAAGTGGTCCATCACATGCCTGGAAGATGCTTGCAGGCGCTCACTAAGGATGCTGTTATGGTTTGGATGAGAAACGTCTCTCATAGGCTCTTATATATGAACCCTTGTCCTCAGATGGCTATACTGTTTAAGGAAGCTATGGAACACTTAGGACATGGAGTCTTGCTGAAGAAAGTACATCTCTGGGAGCACATTTTCAGAATTTATAGCTTCCTGGCACTTGCAGTTTGCTCTCTCTTCGCTTCCCATGAGCAGATGAAGATGTGGTCTGGTGTTTCCTGTCCCTGTTGCTATTCTTTCCTTGCTCTTAAGGACATCTAACTCCTAAGGACTGTAGGCCCAAGCCCAAATAAGCTCTTCTAAAGTTGATTTTGTTCCTGCTATTTCATCAGAATATCAGAAAGTTAAGTAACACTGAAAAGCCTAAGTGTCACTGTCCCTGAGTCATTTCTGCATCTTAGGCACACAGGTGGCTAACTGTGTCATGGGGACTTCAGTCTTGCTATAAACAGTGTAGAGCCTCTAGCCTGGGTTTCTCGATGACACATATTTGAGTATTTTTGGTTTTCTTCTGATCTTAAAATGGGCATTTCTTAGATAGCACATGAGGAACTGAAGTGTTTACAAGGAGGCTGATAAATGAGGCATGAGCAATTGCAGCCCTCACTCACACTAACTCTCATTTGCTAAGCAATCTTGGCAAAAGTTTAATCTTGAGAGTTTATATTTAGATTGCTAGGACAGTGAGTGCAGCATGCACTATAATTAGTTCCTTTTGAATGGAAGGTCTAGAAAGCTTGGGAGACAAGAATCTACATTTGGGGGTTAGGCCATTGCTTCCTACAGGCACAGGACTAATAAACTTATCACGTTTATTTAAAAGTGTACACTGTCATATCTTTGGATTCCTCCCAATAAAACAATGTGATTATTTATCTAATTGACTAACTACACTACATTTGTTTACTGAACTGTGTATATGATAATGAACTAGAAGTGGAGTAATAGATAGTTCTGCTGCAATGGTGTTCCTCCTTGGTGAAACCCCATCCTTGAAAATATCTGTAGATCGGTACCAGAGAATCCCAATGGTCTGTAGAAATATGGCCCATCTTTATTTTCAAGATTCACACTTAAGTGAATAATTTCCCTAAGTGAATAAAATATTTATAATTAATATTATAAATTAATATAATATAATATTTCCCCAAGTGAATATAATATAAGGAATTGCTACCTTATTTGGGGTCTCTCTATTTGTTAGAGTTCTATTCTTCCCTAAATGTTTGGCTCAAATGTCATCTCCTTTAAATATTCTCATTGACCTATACTTAAAGGCTAACTGCTTCTGCCTCTTCTCTTGTTACTTTCTTATTACCTTCATTTGAATATGTGCTTAGAAACTCAACCTTTCCATCAACAGTAAGCTCCTTCTCAACAGAGGTTTATTAGAGTTAATAAGAGTTCCTGGCATGTAAATGTAACTCAATCAATATTTAAGTGAACGAACCAAAATTCTACCCACTTAAACGTAAATAAGATCTATCAGTAGTAAAGTTGAAGACATCATGAAAGTAAAACTGAAATTACAATAAGTGATATTGTATCATACTTTCAACATTTGAGAAAATGAAAAAGACCAACAATACCAGGTGCTGGTCAAAAAGTGGAGAATCTTGAACTATGAGAACATTGTTAGTGAGTACATAAAAACATTATAGCAAATTGTTAAGCAGTCTGGGTTATTCCCTTCAGACATAAAAATATGCCCCCCAGTACATCATTCATAATTTTCAACCCTAGGCTCTCACTTCTCTTTGGTAATTATCCATGTGCACTCAAAGACACAAAGATCAATGACTCTCCATAGTTTTAGCTTGATTTTAGCTTTAATTGTTTGTCAGCAGGTGCATAAACATGCAAAATGTATTTAGAGTATATCTAAACAATAGAATTCTCAGTGTTTAAAAGATATTTAAAAGAAAAGAACTACAGTTATATGAAAAAAACACAGGCAAATCATACATTCTTTTCAGAGTGAAAGAAACTGCCTACCCACCTAAAATGAAATGCTTGCAAAAATTTCGTTTACATAAGACTCTAGAAAATGTGAACTCAGCCCTGCTGATGAAAACAAATCAATGTCTCCTGGGAGAAATGTAGACTTGACAAAGTGAATCAGGGCCCAAGGGAACACTTTCTATTGCTCAATGGAAATGTTTGCTATCTTTACCATGGTGATAGTTTCTTTGGTGTCTCTCCCAAGTGCATATTTGAAATATCTACAGCATGTTATATAACCCTATAGCTTAATAAATTATACCATAAGGACACAATATAACCATTGAGTATTTTACAATAAACATCCCCATATCTCATAGGATGTATCCAAGAAAAATGAAGCTATCTGACAGAGTACAATGAACATGTCACTGTTGGAAACTACTACCAGATTCTTGTTACAGTATCTGCCTACACAGCATGAGCTGAGCTCAGGTAGGCAAGGGGATGCGTATTTTCTCCTCAAATAGCAATTGGAATTCCTTGAATAACTACATAGCATTAGTTATGTGATAAACATAGAAAGCATTGAGATCTTTAGCAGATTTTAATTCCGCTCAATATAGACATTGGATTAAACTAAGACTTGCTAGAGAAACCTCTGTAGCAAAATTTTCCTGGAGTCTTAATTTTTATATAGTGTTGGCATTGGAGGGTGATTACCACCATCCTCATTCACTCGTGTCGCTGTATCAAGACTAGCACTATCCCTCTCCACTAGGAGTGCTGTATCAGACTTTACTAAGAGCAACAAGTGTTACTATGGTGAACTGTGTGAGAGTGAAGGCTGCCCTAGGGTGGAATTCTGTGCCCTAGAAGCACCTGGTCTGCCAGAAATCTATGGCATAATTCCACCCAGAGAGACAAGAGTCATTAGTCATGCACAAGAACCAAGGAAAAGTTCCAGAGATAGTGGAGAATACCTCTATCTTTATGTATGGACTGGACAAATCCTTAGAGTTTAGAATTGTTCATTTGGAGCTGAGTCCGAGAAAGTATTGTTTATTTTGATGCTTTGATAAACATAAAATGGCAGTTAATGTATATGTAAAGACATTCAGTTCCTGTCTTCTAAGACTGGCTCTAGCATAGAGTTCATGCTCTGTACTGAAGGAAAATGTCTATATTAAAGGCCTTTTAAACAGAAGAAAAGGAGAATTTAGGTGAGAGGCTATTGAATACTATTAAACATTTCTGAGACAATCATAAAATTAGTTGACTTTAGTACTATTGTGAGCAGGCATTAAAGGAGAGAGAGACAGGCATAGGAAGAAAGGGGGAGGCACCAATATCAGAAGAGATGTCTTTTCTTGGTTTTATCCTGTGGTGCTAGGGATCAAACCCAAGACATCGTCCATGTTGGGCAAGAGCTATTCCCCCAGTTTCAGTCCCAAATTGATGACAGAGACAGAACAAGAGAACCTTAGTACTTACATGTACCTAGGAGCCTTGGTGGAATTGGGACAATCATTAGTTTTCTTTATCTATGATTTCTGTTTGCTTAAATTGTTCCTTAATTTAATATTGAATGGTCTCATGATGAGAAAGCCAATTGTTAAGAGGAGGGAAGGAGAGCCTGTCTGTGATAAACCTTTGCTACTCTTGTGGGGGGGGGGCAAAAAGTCTTGGCAGTCATCAGTAGACATCAGCAACTTCAGAACTGCAAAAGCCCATCTGCCCTGCTTACTGCCTGACTTCATGCTAGTGCCATGGGAAGCAAAGTGCTGACATCTTTTTCCTTCTGTCAATCAGAAAAAGGTATGGTTTCATTGAAACGATGAAAGGTGAGAAAGCAAACGGTAGAAGAGAATTGTGAATCTTTCCATATACACGTGTAGAATTCTTTGTGACTTCTAAGGAGACACTTATTGTAATATAAAACAGGAAAAGGGGAATAAAAATGCAAAGGAGGGACACTTGGAACAGAGTGGAAATCATAAATTTCATTAAATGCTTGTGTCATCATACCCCTAGCTGGTCTGAAGTGACAGAAGGATTCCATCTAAGGCACAAAAGTAAATACAGATTGAGCATTATTGACCCCAAATTACAACATTTTGTCTGGCAAGTTGATGGATCAGAAGTTTCAGATTTCGGAACACTTTCAACATTGGGGTCATGGATGTCTCACTAGTGCAGTTTATACAATATTCTAAAACTTAATTTTTTCTGAAATCTGAACTATTTCTGGCTCCAAGCTCTTAGAATGAATTATACTCAAGCTGTACTTTTATCAGAGGATGACAAGATCTGTGCTCTTAGGAAGGTTATAAATCTATGAGAAGCCTATCTTTTCCTGGAACTTCTCATAGACCAAAAGTTTTCACTTAGATTCATTTCAATATACTTTGTATTTTCTTTTCCTCTGGAGAGCAAGGACCTGTGCTCTTAAATTGAGCTTCTGGGTTCAAGTCCTAGGCTTACCTTTCACTTCACTAGTGAGCTTGAGCAGTGTACATAGACTCTCTTTACATCTCTTAGTGGTGTGTATAACCCCATGTGTTGAGAGTGCCAGAGTATCTGGTTTTTGCAAATATTGAATAAATATCCTATTTCATTTTTTATTCTAAAGCACCCCTCCTCCCTCTCTCTTCAGTTTCTCTCTGACCCCCTCTCTCTTTCTGCCCATATTACAGAGAAACTCCCAGAAGTACTCAGAACCCACAGCTCCATTAAACACAAGGACTCTCAGAAGACTGGAATTGCTACTTTTTTTGAGTGTGGTTACTTCAAGGTAGACTTGACCAAACAATCTTTGAGTAGACCTGACATTTTCCGACCACCACTTCTTTGTATTCACGGTGGCCCTGAGAAAGGGGAGAAGGAGAAAGGAGAAGAAGAAAGAAGAGGGGAGAGAAGGAGGAGAAGCAAGGAGGAAGCACGTATTTCAAAGCATCAATCAATGAGAACATTCAGAAGTGAGTAATTAAAATAATGAGAAAACAGTAGCTTGAGAGTCATATCTTAAATATAGTGTGAAAGAAGCTTCAGTGGGAAAACAGAAACATGAGAGGAAGGGTCAGAAGTGGAAAATAAAATATACTAAGTCATGAAAAGTTGTTATCTTTAAGAGAAGGTTAATATTTCTCCATTTATATTTGTCTATTCTATTGGTTCTCAACCAATAGATAAATAATCTGTAAATATTTCTCATTTCTTTGGCTATCATGCTATTTGTTAATTATCTCCTTTTCTGTACAGTTTTAAGCTTAATGCAAGATTATTTTTATTGTATTACATTGTATTGTATTTTTGTTTACTGGATATTTTATTTACATTTCAGATGCCATCCCCTTTCCCCATTTCCCCTCCCTAGAAAACCCCTATCCCATACCCCCTTCTCCTTTTTGTTTTATACAATTTTTTTAATGTTAACCAATGGCTTTATAAGTTTGGTAATGCTCAATATCAATCAGAAGTGTAACCTAATACCCAACCTAGATATATCAACTATCTTTGACTGGCGGAGACATGTGAACATCTGCCTCCACGTCTGGCCCCCCTTTCTTTTTCTCTCTCATCACCTAGCTCCTCCTCTCCTTCTCCTCCTCTTCTTACTCCTCCCACCTTAGCTCCTCCTACATATCACCCTTCCTGTTAAAATAAAACTTTTCTCTCAAAATACAGTTAGAGCATAACTATACCAATTTATGTCAGTAAGGTGCAAGATAGACATAATACCCAGTCCATCATTTTGTTGACTAAGTAAAACCTCTGTCATCTCTCTTAAATAAAAAACTTAGTTCTGAACCTGGCTTTTTTTCTTGGCTTTAGAATGAATGTCAGCTGAAAACCATCCTCTCAAATATTTCTCTTAAATAGCAAGGATTGGCTATGAGACTATAAGTTTTCAACCCCATCAGAAATCCAGAATGACTGAGTTAACTGAAATTATGGGGAGCACCAAGCATAGCTTCTAAAACATAGCCAACTTATAGAGACCGCTGAACACCTGGACAGTCCCTATACTACAGAACGTTGGAGCATCTGATCTTCAGCCTTCTGGCCCAGGATCATCTGACAGACCTAGTGATGCAGAATTATTAAGGGCTGATTACTCTGTCTTGGCAGATATAATCAGTCAACTATTCTGCAAGTGTGTCCTTTTCTGGACAGTGATTTGTCTGTTGATGGAAAGAGGCAATTATTCTTGCCTAGTGGCTGACTCACCACAACTGGAATAACTCCAAAGATGCTCAATTTCTTCTTAGAATCCAAGACAGGAAGCTGTCTGGAGAAGACAGGTCTCTAATCAAAACGAACATTAATACAGAAATGTTTGTAACATCAATTCTATGGATTTCTGATGTTTTGAAAACCAACTATTTATGTAAGGCAATCTGGACTGTTGTCTGTTAACTCCTCTCAGCTATTTCTAAAGAAAATATAGAAAACACCCTAACAATAAACTCAAAGCCATGAATTTGCCATAGGCCCTTAACTCACAGGCTAACCATCTCAAATAAGTTAAAAAAGTTAAAGAAGGACTGGGTCTAAGCCTTGTATTCCCAAATGTGTTATACAGGCGCAATGCCTATGATAGTAACAATATTCATCTCACTTTTATATTAATAAGAAGCTCGTACCAATGAAAACCTTAATTTGAAATCAAAGTAAATTTTGTACCATAAGAAATTATAACTTCATCTTAATAACAATTATACATATTTCTACCAGTAGGTTATGGCTATGCAATAAATCCTAGCTAATCCTCCCTGTTCCACCAAAACCACTACTTTTCCCTAGAAAGACAGCCCAATATTAACCACCTCAGTCCCCAAGCCCAGGGAATAGGGGTGCCGACTTTTCATTAACTTCTTCAAGCTGATTATTGGTGTTGAGATATTAGAAGAGGGGCAGGGGGAAGAGTAAATTGATAAGCCTCTGATGCTGTGTCTTCACTGCATCCAGCTGGAATTTTAGGACATCAGAGGTTCGAGCAGGTGTGCTCAGCTTGCCTGATGAGTAGATACACCAAGGCTATGTATTCTGCAATATACAATTCTCAAAACAAATTTTAGTATCAAGATAATTGTTTGTTTGAATTCTTGAATCTAGTTTTCTGGCAGCCTGCCTCTGTCATGTCTAATCCATAAAATTCTGGGAGTTTCTATAAGGGTGTGCTCCCACCTTCCTCCCATTTTTGCCTTCCTGCTCTCAAATTTTCCAACATCAGGGAATCCAAACTTTCAGGCACCTAGGCCCTCCACTTCCACTGATGCCTAACTCCTTACCCCATCCTCCCCCCCCCCAATTACTATGAGGGTGTGCTCCCACCATCCTCTCATTCCTTCCTCCCTGCTCTTGCAATTCCCCAACACTAGGGAATCCAAACTTTCAGGTACCAAGGCTGTCCACTTCCACTAATGCCTGGCAAGGCCACCCTCAACTACCTATACAGGTGGAGCCATGAGTCCCCCCCACCCCCACTTTGTGTTCTCGGGCTGGAGATTTTAGAATGGCTACTCCAGCTTGTTTCTTAAGACCATTTGCTTGAAAAATTGTTTTCCAGCCTTTTACTCTAGGGTAGAGTCTGTCTTTGCATTGAGGTGGGTTTCCTGTATGCAGCAAAATGCTGGGTCCCGTTTATGTATTCAGTCCATTAGCCTATGTCTTTTAATTGGGGAACTGAGTCCATTGATGTTAAGAGATATTAAGGAACAGTGATTGTTGTCTCCTGTTATTTTTGTTATTAGAGGTGAAGTTATCTTTGTGTGGCTATCTTCTTTTGGATTTGTTGGAAGAGGGTTACTTTCTTGCTCTTTCCAGGGTATAATTTCCCTCCTTGTGTTGAAGCTTTCCTGCTATTATCCTTTGTAATGCTAGGTTTGTGGAAAGCTATTGTGTAAATTTGGTTTTGTTATGGAATATCTCGATTTCTCCATCTATGGTAATTTAGAGTTTTGCTGGGTATAGTAGCCTGGGCTGGCATTTGTGTTCTCTTAGGGTTTGTATGACATCTGTCCAGCATCTTCTAGCTTTCATAGTATCTGGTGAGAAGTCTGGTGTAATTCTGATAGGTCTGCCTTTATATGTTACTTGGCCTTTCTCCCCTACTGCATTTAATATTCTTTCTTTGTTTTGTGCACTTGCTGTTTTGATTATTATGTGACGGGAGGTATTTCTTTTCTGGTCTAGTCTATTTGGCGTTCTATAGGCTTCTTGTATGTTTATGGGCATCTCTTTCTTTAGATTAGGGAAGTTTTCTTCTATAACTTTGTTGAAGATATTTATTGGCCCTTTAAGTTGAGAATCTTCACTCTCATCTATACCTATTATCCTTAGGTTTGGTTTCCTCATTGTGTCCTGGATTTCCTGGATATTTTGTGTTAAGAACTTTTTGCATTTTGTATTTTCTTTGACAGTTGTGTTGATATTTTCTATGGTATCTTCTGCACCTGAGATTCTCTCTTCTATCTCTTGTGTTCTGTTGGTGATGCTTGTGTCTATGACTCCTGATTTCTTTTCTAGGTTTTCTATCTCCAGCGTAGTCTCCCTTTGTGATTTCTTTATTGTTTCTACTTCCATTTTTATGTCCTGGATGGTTTTGTTCAATTCCTTCACCTGTTTGGTTGTGTTCTCTTGTAATTCTTTAAGGGATTTTTGTGTTTCCTCTTTAAGGGCTTCTACCTGTTTACCTGTGTTCTCCTTAAATTCTTTGAGAGTGTTATTTATGTCCTTCTTAAAGTCCTCTATCATCATCATTAGAAGTGATTTTAAATCTGAATCTTGCTTTCCTGGTGATATGGGGAATTCAGGACTTTCTATTGTGGGAGAACTAGGTTCTAATGATACCAAGTACCCTGGGTTGCTGATGCGTATGTTCTTGCGCTTGCCTTTTGCCATCTGTATCTCCTTAGTGCTATCTGCCCTGTCCCTGACTGGAGCTTGTCTTTCCTATTATCTTGGTTGTATCAGAACTTTGTGGGGTGGATGTAACTACTGGGGTAAGCTCTGGGGCCCAGAATCTGTTCAGTGCTCAAGCGCAGACAGGATGCTGCCCAGGTTAGAGCACCTGGGATCCCTGCTTCCTCTGGGTTCTTAGAGATTGGGGGAAGAGCTGCCACCCAAGATCTGCTCAGTGCTCTGGCCCAGACCAGAAGGAACCAGTGCTCTGGGCTGGGAGTGACTTCCTGGGTCCTTGTGGGGCCCAGTTACTCCCTGTTTGGGGTGAAGATTGTTGTCTGCTTACCTAAAATACTGCCCGGGTTAGAGTTCCTGGGAGCCCCGCTTCCTCTGGGTTCTGTGTAATTGGGGGCAGAGATGCCACTCGAGATCTGCTCAGTGCTCTGGCCCAGACCAGAAGGAACCAGTGCTCTTTGCAGTGTATTGTATTGCAGTGTAGTGTGTTACTTTTGAGCTCATGAGCTAATACACAAGGAGCCATTTCCAGATCAATGCCATGAAGGTGCTTGTTTTCATCTCATAATTTTACCATTTCAGGTTTATGCTTGAGTCTTTAATCCACTGTAATTGAGTTTTTCTTGAGGTATGAGGTAAGGATCCAGTTTCTTTCTCTTGTATACGTATGCTCATTTTGCTATTTATCATTTATTTTCACATCTTCTATTTAATATTAAAATTGTTAAACAAATTCTTTTAACTCATCAGCAAACTTTGGTACATATTTACAAAGTACTATGCTATATTTTAGTACATCTATAAATTATGTAATATTCAAATAAAAGTAAATATATTTATCTCCTCAAGCACTTATTATTGCCTTCTGGTTAAACACATTATGACTAGTTTAAGTCTTTTGAAGTAAGTGCTGCCTTATTATGTATAATCACAGCACTGTGCAATCGGACACCAGAAATTACTTCTATTATAACTTGAAATCTATTAACCCACCTTTCCCCATCCATTTTCCATCTTTTCTCCAAAAATATTAACCATTCTCAACTTCTATGAGATCAACTTCTTTGATATTCCACATATGAGTGAAATTACCAATAATTTTTATCTCTTTTGCATCTGACTTAACTCACTCCCCATCATAACACCATTTATTAATAAGAATGTTGTTTCCATTGATCATGTATTCTTGCCAATTTTAGTCAGGATTAATTGACTATAAATGTGTAGGCTTACTGTGGTCTCCTGTGTTGTTCTAGTAGTCTTTTATTTTATTCCAGTACAGTGCTTTCCCAGTGACATTAGATTGTAGTATACTTTGAAGTTATAAAAAGCATTTCAGCCATAGTTTTTGTTGTTTGGTTTTGTGTTTTTATTTTTTTAAGCTTTCCTTTTTTGATCTCTGGAGGTCTTCTGAGATTCCATAGGAATATTAAAATTGTTTCCTCTCTCTTGGTGACAAACAACATTGGTATGTTGCCAAGGATCTCATTAAATTTATAGATAATTTTGGATTTAAAGTATATTTTAACAATGTTCTTTCAAGTTAAGGACATGGGTATCTTTCAATTTCTTTCATTAATATTTTATAGTTTTCTAACATATAATAAACATTATATATATATATACATACATATATATAATTCTTTTTTACTTTATCTTATTTATTTGTATTATTCTGTATGGGATTATTTTTTTAATTCATTTCGAACATTGGTAAAGTTTTGTGTGTTGATTTCTTCTGTGGATTTAAGGATGTTGTCTCCATATTCTAAAGCAGTATTTGTTGCAGCATTATTTATAATTTTCTAGATGTAAGACATGGATAGAAATACTCTACCATTTAAATTCTCTTTTTCTTATGGTTTTGGTCGAGTCCATCATATACATAATTAGTAGTTTGAGTATAATTATTCATTTATTGTGTTTAATGGTAATTACTCATTTGTTTTACTTTCTTTCATAGGAATTCAGAGTGGCTTATGCACCACTATCACAGTGTTCTTTGTCTATCTGGGATCTTAATTTGTGTCAGTTAATCTTGTACTTCACTGAGTTTTCAGGTTGTTAGTGCAATTCCATTCTAATTTGAAAAAGTTCTTTTGTATGTTTGTGTCTGGACATGGATTATGCATATATAGATTTGTATGTATGCTTGTATTTTTCTTTAAATACTTTAAATATGTATCCCCCTTTTCTCCCAGATTATTTATTTATTTATTTATTTCTAGAAATCTTCAGCTGGCTTTATGGAAGTTTTAATAGATTCCGTGAGTCTCCTTCTCTTGCTGACTTCAAAATTGTCTTTGACTGAGAATTCGATTCATGTGTACCTCAGTGAAGTCATCTTATGATTAATTTTTGGGATGGTTAGTGCTTTTTTGGACATTGAATGCTCATTTCCTTTTCTAGATGTCAATCAGTCTGCCCTCAAACTCACTGCTTTCTTTCCCCCTTAACTGAGTCCACTAGTTTAACACGCTGGGATTTGAAAGTCTTTAGTCATAATGTTTTAGCTCCATTCAGCTCCAGACTGTGCTTCTCTTTCTAGCTTCTGAATCTTTGTGGAGCTTTCTGCTTTGTTCATTCAGTTTTCCTGATTTTATTTTGTTGTCTGTGTTCTCTTGTAGCTGGCTGAGCTTTTAGAACTTGATGTGTTAGGAAACCCTTCTTGGGTAACTCATAGACCCCTATTCCTTCAGAGTTGGTTCTGTATGTGACAGTCTGTTCTTTCAGTGATGTTATGGTTGTTCCCTCATTACTTGTGCCCCTTTGGCCTTATATTGGTATCTACACATTTGATAAAGTGGGTACTTCTTTCAGTTTATCCTGACTGGTTCAATGAGGAATTCCATTCATTCTGCTCATCTATTTGTGATGGGATCTATGGGGCAGGCTTTGGATAGTGCCCAGGTGAGCTGACTTGTTGCCCATGTCAGCAGATACTCAGGAGCTAATCTAGTTCCTGGGTCCACACGGGAGAGTATGACATAGTATTCCACTAAAAGAAATCTGGAGTAGGCACAGATTGAGTCCTAAAGTCTGTGGGTCCTGAGCCACTAAAGTTGCTTACCACTTCTACTTGTACATGTGTTCGTATAGCTTAGATTGTAATAAGTTTATACAGTCCCAATTCCATAGGAACTGACACAGAACTGAGATGCTGTTGTAGGCCTGAGTCTGCAGAGCTTCCTGATACTGCTGCAGATTTGGTGTCTAGGGTTCATAAGAATGGCCTTGACCTTGAGTTGAGGTTGAATAGAATGCTGGTTCTAGGATCCACTGGGGTGAATCTGACTTCTGTGTTCATTGACGTAGGCAAAGATTCACATTCAGTTGGAGATTTAAGTAGAGACAATAGGAAAGAGCCCACATCCAGATACCAGACCTGGAGCGAGCCTGGTTTCTAGCCGTGTAGCACTGAAGTCTTGGTCCCTGGATACTAAGCTGGATTTGTACCTCTGGGCTCAGTCACTGAAGTTGAGGCCATGAAGTTAGTGTCTGTGCTGGGATTTACTGGGACAGACTGGACCTTGGGGTCCATAACAAAGATGAACTCCCATTTTTCCAGACCATGGGAGTTTGAAGGAGGATGACAGAGGTGATGTGACAATATCCTTCTGTTTCTCTCCAGTTTCTTTTGCTCATTTCTGCTCTGTGTCCAGCTGTTGTGCTCACCTTAGGAGGGGATTTTCCATGTGGATGGATAGTTAGTTATTCTCATTACAATTTCTGTGAGCCTACATGTGGCCATACTGATGTCACTCTGCTAAATACAGTGTGTAAAGGTGGATTTCTGAGTTCGAGGCCAGCCTGGTCTACAGAGTGAGTTCCAGGACAGCCAGGGCTACACAAGAGAAACCCTGTCTCGAAAAACAACAAAACAAAACAAACAAACAAACAAAAAACTTGGAATAGTGAATTTCAGTCATGTTAAAATGTCTGTGAAGGAACAGTAATAATCAGAATGCTCAAAAAACAAAACAAAACAAAAAAAAAACAAAAAAACACTGGAGGACATAAAATAAAATGAGCAGTGCTCTAACACCCCATGAGAGCAACTGAAATCTAGCTTGCCTAAGTGGAAGAGGGACAAGTCGATAGTCATAAAATTATCTGAAGACATTGAATCTGGTCACTAATAGTGGTTAAATGTCGGCTCGAGTATGTTTTAGACATAAGGTATGTGTAAAACTCTTAGCGCCTATGTTCGCCATATTGGATGACCCCTCCCATCCATTCCTTCCTGCATGCAGTTGTCCCGCACGATTTAAAAATCCTCATTGCGTGCAGAACTGTCTGCCCCCTCATCTCCTCTACCTGATCCTCCCCAATCCCCAAATGCAGAGGGTGGAGAAAAGCTGAAAATTCAGCTCTTTTGTGAATGTGCTTCAGGAAAAGGTGGACTGTGCATACCAGAGGACTTCTTTTCTTTTGTTTTTCCCTTTGGTTTTTTTGAGACTTCACAATGTATTTAGAACACATTACTTCCCCTCCCCAGCTCCTCCCTGACACCCCTCCCTTCTATGCACTCAACTTCTTTCTCTCTTGATGGATAGGAGGGACAATGGAGGAAGGGACTTGTGAAGGATTTATGGGGGCCAGGATTAGGGGAGCGTGTGAGAATGCCATCTCTAAGCCGGCTTGAGGTAAGAAACATGTGGAACCCTTCAATGAGACATTAACTAATGCTTTTGCACAGGTGCAACTGAATGGAGCTAACACCTCACATCAGGTCGTCATGTTGTCCAGCATGTCTAGGGATGAATAAATAGAGATGATGCAGACAGGGCGGCCAGGTGGGGAAGGGAAATCATTCCTGCTCACTAGGCTTAGAAATGCAGCTGGACTCCACTCCCAGAGCCAGCATGCTGATCTCTGCCCATTCTGTGAAGCACAACTTCCCCAGTGACGGACTGAAGCTTGTGCTACTTGCTTCAGTCTGTTTGCACTTCCAAACATCATGCTGCTGTCGAACCCAGGGGGAGACCACGTCAAGTTATAAACATGGGCCTCAGAGGAGTTCCTAAGATTATTTCACTTGAAGGCAGCACACCTAACATAAAATGACACATTTAGATTGACAAGGGGAGAAAAGCGTTAGAATTCTGTACTGTACCAGGGGCTTTCGTATGCATTATCGGGCAATTCGCAAAGCCAACTTACAAAGTTAGGCTTATTTTTTTTCTGTCTTTATAGGCAATAAAGCTGATTTGCAAAGAGGCTAAGAGGATTCCAGCTTAAAGTTTTAGCGAAGGATTACCAGAACTAAATTGAAAAAATCTATTTTTTTTCTGGGTCAAATTTTAGAACCTTTGTCTCTCTTTGCCATTGGTAGGTCATAAATCAAGCCAATTAGGTACAATTAACATTTTGTTGTAAAGAGATGGAAAGTAAGTAAATCATAAAATACTCGCTATGGCTGCTGAGCTGTGCACAAAGCATTTTTAGTAATTATGGACAAAGGCATCTGAGCATGTGGTTCATATTCAGGGGTGCAAATAATAACGACAATACTTAATCATCATCAGAACTTACTATGTGAGTTCCTGTGACACCCCACCCACTTCATTATCCAAGTCTTAGGTACAAACTATAGGAGCGTCTATGCATGGCCATAAAATAACCCTTGTTACCTGTCCTTATTTGAACAATGCTAAGATGGCCCAGGAAGGAGCCAGGAATTTAAATTAAACCTATAAGATGAAATGAGCTTGTTCTTTTGAGTGCTTCTCTGAAACTTGGAAGAAGTCCATTATGCCTGTGCTGTTCCTATCCAGTAATGAGGCATCCACTAGGAAACAGAAATGAGCGAGGGAGTGTGGAACAGCTACAAGGATGCTGCCCATTCAGAGGTCAAGTGAAGCTTCAATGTCTGAAGACTTTACAAGGTTAAGTAATCCTGTATTTTCAGGTATATGAAGGTCAAAAGGTAAAGGGTAACACAGATTTTTGGAAGTGACTCTAAGATTTCATCCATCCCATATCAGATTAATTTCTTTGCTTATTTTCAGGACAAAGCATGTGCCTGAACATCAGGGTAGCATTGTCTCAGTGAAGTCAAGCTTATTGGGCTCTTTTATAAATAGTAATTTCATTCACTCTCACATCATATCCAAATTGCACTTCATTGTGTGCATGTGACATGGTCTTGCCCTATACACTCCTTTTTGCTTATTTAGTTGGAAAATGTCATGAAATACATTCTACTCTATGCATGGCGTTATCGTGGGGCACATGGGGAAGCAGAGGACACCAGAGAATACATTAGGAGATATCTCAAGTTGAGAAGGTTAGAAATACAGAAGGAAAGCTGCTAGAAAAAGGAGGTTGGAAAAGGGAGAACAAACTCTAAATGAAATGCCTCATGGGCCAAGCAATTGAAATATAGCGTATTTGTTTAATGATACAATCATTTATTTAAATTACATTTTTCATCCTGAAGTCAAAAAATTGAAAAACTGTAGGATGCTTCCATATTTGCTTTGTCTAACAAACATCTTCAAATGTTAACATTATAATTAATATTGGTCAAAACCAAGAAACTAATTAGATTCAATACTTTGAGTTTTACCAGGTTTTCCACTGAGTTTGTTGTGTTGAGAACCCAGTCTCACGTGGTGTATTATATTTAGGGTGTGCTTAATTTTGATATTGCTATGGCTATGATTACATATTTTAAGATTTTTTAAAATTGTGTGTATGCCTGTGTGTGTGTGTGTGTGTATACGGGAATACAAGTACAGATGCCTACAGAGGCCAGTGACATCTGATGTACCCTGGACCTGGAGTTAAAGACAGTGATAAGACATTTGGTGTGGGCACTGCTGGGAATTGGACTTTGTGCCTTTCCATAACTGTATGTGTTCTTAACCACTGAGCCATCTCTCTAGCCTCAACTTCTATGATTACTTTGCCAACTTAGCTATTACACAAGGCAAAAGGAAGACCACTGCCTTCCAAGGTATTTTTTCTGAATCACAGATGTCTGGATCAAAATGAAACTCATGCACAATTTTATCAGTTAGCTGAGAGGGCACTGACTTTGAACCCGGCTGACAAAATCTCATGAACTATTCATTCATAGGGATATATTTTCTGGTCTTCTCAAGGTCATTTAGGTCAATAGTGAAAGAAAAAGATTCTCAAAATATGCTTGAGAACAAATCTTGAGAACAATATTCTAATTCACTGTAGGGTGTAATTGAGACCTCAAAAATGTAAATGATTTACCCCTAATTCTTCCATGAGTTAGCAGCCACTTTGGAATCTATGTTTATTTCCTTTCCTCCCTTGGGAAAAGCACACAGAACACTTTACAAGTTAGACGCTTTTAAGTGTGTTTTAGAATCTTTTAAGTGCTTTTAAAGTAATAGAAATGGGAGAGTAGTCCTGGAGAATGTGAGCGTGGAGCCCCTTTCTTTCTATCCCCAACTTAGTCCTATTTTCATGAAACCACCTCTGCACTGTGAAGAACCTTTGATCCTTTGCTGTCTCTCCCTGTGTGGCCTTTGGAGAGTCTCATCCTCCTTGTTGGGTAATTGCCAGCTCTCAGCAGCCTACCACATTGGTTCAAAGAAGAACTGGGGCCTCTCAAGTCCCTGGAATTTCTCCACAAGGACAAGAGCTCAGTGCTTCACTCTGGGGGCAGGTGGAGCCCTCTTTTTCTCTTGTCTCTGTGTTAGCTTTCTTCTCCAGTTTGCTTTACCTGTGTTAAGGTTTAGTTCCTATCTTTCTACACCACTAAGAAAGCTGGAGTGTAGTCCGGACCTTTGGAAGGAATGCCTGTGGAAATCACAAAGTGATTCTTTTTTAATCCACTGTGATTAATTTTTTTCCATGAGAATTTGCAGACAGCTTATTTTTATAGCAGTTACTGAAAAAGGATATCTGTCAGGCATACCATATATTTATTGTAGATGCCATTGTTAATGAGCTGAAGTCAACATATCAGTTTTCAGTTTTCAAATGGTAGGTATCAAGTGAATAACCAGAAACAAAACTTGTCAGTTTTGTCTGGGAATCCATTGTTCAGGGCACACTGAATAAAACTAAGTGCTTGGCTTTCAAAGAGATGAGAACTTGGATTTTTTTTTAAGCCCATCTTCAAGCCTCAGCCACACAAGAGTGAAATTAGACTTTATTTTCCAAAGCATGCAGAGTCTTTAACTTGATTTCCGACTGGAGGTGTAAGTCGTCATAATCTAATTTTTTTTTTTTGATGGACAATTTAGTTATGTCTAGAGACATACGTGAAAAGAACGTTTACTCTGGAGTCAGACGTAATGAGATTTAAATACAGGCTCTTGAATTTATTTAAGCACGCCCTTAGGTGAGTTACTCATTCCTTAGGCTTAGGAGATTCAGTTTCTTCTCCTATATTCCTTCTTAAGACCAAGTTAAAATTGACAATGAAGATAATTGATGTTTCTAGACTGAGTTAGCATGATTCCATGCTCCATAAGCTGGTGAACGTTTAGGGTTACAGCTCTCAAGTAATCCACTGAACAAAAATCCCTGAATTGTGGTTTTTAAATTTAAACATGATCTAGTTAATTCTTCTCTATATACAATGTCTGCAAACTCCTGTGATCCTGAAACAGTTCTGTTCCCCCCCCCCCAGGATGCATCACAGTGTTATAGTATATAGTGTAATGCACTCTGCGAATGCAGAGAGAGGCTTTATTAGGTTGAAAAAATGAGCTGAATTGAATTGGATTGAGCAGTGTTATCATGACTATAAGGAACTTTCAATAAGGGGAGGGGTTTGATAAAGTCATTCCATTTAGGGCTGAGTGCTCCAAAAGTCTCTCACTCTCTGCTTATTGCCCGGCTGTGTTAATTCCCTTCTACTGTATGGAGAAGCTTCTCTAGTGTGAATTGAGTGAGAGAATGATCTCTGAGTATAGCAGCATGTCATTAGGAGTTATTTTATTGGTATATTTCTTTTGCAGAATAATAGTATTAGTTTCCCTCTAGTAGGATATCTATCTAGTATCAGATTCTTGGCCATTTTAGCAGGGTCAGGTATGGGTTTCATCTCATGAATGGACCTTAAATCCAACCAATGGTCACTCTCATAACATTTGTGTTAAAATTACATCAGTATATCTTCCAGGCAGGTCACTGTTGTAAATCACAGGATTTGTAGTTGGGTGATATTGTTGATTATATTCCTCCTCTGGTAGTGTTCAGAATACCTTTCAGTACCATGAACACTAGTCAGTGGGGGTGGAGGTGGGGTTAAGATTCCAGTTGGGTACCACCTCAACTTCTCTGTGTTTGAGAACAGTAGTAAGTGTTATCTTCATCAGTACGTACCTTCAGGTGTGATGAGTAACCAATAGCCTTGACAATAATTGCTGATGCTTGGAGGATTCTATGGGGTCCTTTTGGGCAATGACTCAACAAAACGTAACTCATTCCCAGTGCTGTAGGCTTTACTTGGTGGTGTAAGATGTCTAATTGGGGCATTGTCTTCCCTATTATTTGGTGACTCTGTTTAGGTTCCTTCCATATTTGTATATATTTTTGTATGCTTGTGCAGTAGTAGGTTTACACATGTTTTTTAAAAATATGGCTTTTAATTCTAGTTGTCCCTCTTCATATCCCTTTATTTTCCTTTCTTTTCCCCCCACCACCATCTCTTTTAAATCCTATTATATCTCTTCATAACTCTGTATTTTATTTGCCCTTCCTTGGGACATTCTCTCCTCCTCCTGGTCACTTAGTAGATATGTAACTCTGTAGTTATTTGGATTGTAGCAGATATATAAATTCATCTATTTAAAAAATTATAAACTTTTCAGGTAAATGGATCTACAAAAATCGTCTTGATTGATTCATAAAAACCAGACACATAAAAACATATATTGAATATTTTTTCTCATATGTAGGTGTTATCTCTCTTCTAGAGAGTATTTTGATCACATTCTTCCACCACTACCACCCTCTAATTTCCCAGATCCTAACTCCCTCCCAATTTCATGTCCTTCTGAGTCTAACTGTTGCCACTCATATATGCATGGGTGTTGGGCCATCCACTAGGACATGGGCAATCTACACAAGCCACATCCTAAAAGGAGTGTGGCTCTCCTTCCCACAAAAACTATCAACTGCCACTAGCACCTCAGCTAGGGATGAGCTTCAGGGTTTCCTCTCCCTACTCATGCTTGAATTTTGACTGGCTTAATGTTATTCTGGTCTTGTGCAGGTAACCACAACTGTTGTGAAGTTGACTTGCTCAACAGACATGTCATATGGAGAAGTCAACATTTCACAGCTTTCCTTCCCATGCCCAGACTTTATGTTCTTTCCATATTCATCTTTCAGACTGTTTTCTGAGTCATTGCCACAATGTTTTAAAGGAAAAGAAAAAAGTTTGCTCTAGAATTTACTGTCCCAAGCAAATGTAGTTCATAAAAAAATTATGAACACCACTTTGAACAGACATACAGTGTTCATCCATACTATATTAGACAGACCACTGTTACTTGTGGAGTCACACTCTGTCAAAAGCCCTGCTGGAATTCATGGTTTACCTGTGTGCCTAGAGAAGGAGGCTACGGCTTGGTCTGAGAAGCTGGTGATCTCATCAGTACAGTCTTTATAAATGGGTTCAGAAATACAGATGTCTCTGGGATTAGATAGTTACAAATTTACTATTAAGAACTCATAATTCTTTCTCTGCCATTCTTTTTACAAGGTTCATTAGTAGGAAAGGAAGTAAGACACAGACAGAAATGTCGAAAGAATTTGGAGGGAGAGGAAGTTCATCTGCCATTGAAATGTTAAAGTTTGTAAGATGGAACATGTTAGGGTCTAAGCCAAACCAATAATGTAAAAGAAAAAGGGCAATGTTTCTCATTGATTCATAGCAGAATACAAAAGAAAATCCTAATAGTTAAGAATTAGCCCCAAGTTACACGACTCTTCCTTATATCCATGTTAGTTTATTCCTATTAATGATGTACAAGGAGGCATTTCAATACAAACAAAATAATCATTTCTTTGAGTGGTGTTTTGGAACATAAGTACCATTGACTAAAGGCAAATTATTATTCTGTATACAGTGCCTAAGGCCAAAGCTCTCTCATTAAAATACAAATTCATAGCCAACCAATCCTTTTTGTGCACTCCGAGGCTCCTCTTGGTATGGTAACTCAAGTAGCAATAAACTGTTCTATGTACCTTAAATATGAGATTACAACAGAATACTAGTATGGTAAAAATAGATGAAGGTCATTAGTAAGAATTATAGCAACAATAACAATAATCCTAAAAGTGTGGAAGGTATCTAGACAAAGAACTTTCTGACAAGAATTTCAATAGCACAGAGTAATCCCAATCATGAGATTGTATGAGATTAAAACGTGATGTCATGAGATTAAAAAGTGTATGCATACCACTGGCAAAGTAAAGAGACAGACAACGGAACTGAACAAAATTTTTGCCGAATATGTATCTGACAGGGGACTCTTATGTATAATTTATAAAGAACTAAAACCAATCTAAAAGAAAGCATCGATTCAATAAATGGGTTACTAAGTTAGATAAGCAGATCTCCAAGGAAGAAAGACAAATGGTCATTAAATATCTCAAAAGATATTCAACATCCTTAGCTGTCGGGGGGAATGTAAATGAAATATTTGTGATTCTGTCTTACACCAGTCAGAAGGGCAATCATCAAGAATGCAGATGACAACAAACCCTATTGAAGACGTAGGGAAGTGAGACCCCTTATTTGCTGCTGGATGAACACCAGCTGGTGCAGCTGCACAGAATGTTAACTGGGGGAATCAGGATGCAGGGTTTTCTCTTTCAAAAACACAACAACCATATGACTCAACTATACTAACTCTGAGCATGTGCTCGAAGGAGTCTAAGTCAGCATACCACATCTGTGTTTATCCCTGCATTGTTCACAGAGCCTAAGGGATGGAGCCGATCTAGAGGTCTATCAACAGGTGGGGCAGATGAAGAAAATGATGTTTAAATAGTAAAATTTTCTTTAAGCGTGTAAAGCAAAGCAAAATTAGAAGAGCTTTTGCAATAAAATTGGTAGAACTGGAGAGCAAACTAGAAACAAAATCCTTACTTTCATGTCAGTTGATTTTGTGTGTTGTTTATGTGTGTTTGTGAGTGATGTATATGTGTATCTGTTGATGTGTGTGTGTTCATGTGTATGGGATACACGTGAAGGCTGAGGTCAGTGGTGAGTGTCATCCTTAACTCCTCCCTAGCTCTTTTTTTTTTTTGAGGCAGAATCTCTCAGTGAACTCACTAGTTCAGCCAGGTTAGTTTTCTAGTGAGTCATTGAAAGTACTTACTGGTGTGTCTTCCCTGGACCTTGGTGAAGTTTTACACGTGCAGTGGTATCCAAACTCAAGCTTGCATTGAAGTGCTAGGTTGTAGGGACTTTTTCCCCAGTGTTGTGAGTTAACTTTTGATGAGAATATCAAAATAATTCCATGGGAGAAGGGTTAGAAGTCCTAGGGCAATGGGTAGCAAATGCAAATGAATGGATAAAGCAGGGCCCCTTTGCTGCATATTAAACCAAATCAAATGGATCATGGACCCACTGTAGCAAGTAAAACTGATATTGGTAGGGAAAAAAATAGGAGTACACCTTTAACTTGGCAAGGGTTTGTTAGCTCTAAAAACATGTAAAAATAAAGAAAAATAAACAACACTGAGCTCAGATAAAACTAAAGAGACTTTTCTACGGCAAATGGCGCTATCAAGAAAATGAATACATGACTTCCAAAATGGGAAAATTGTTGAAAACTCTGCATATAATTAGAAATCAGGATCTAGAATTTTTAAGGGACTTATATAATTCAATAAAATGAGAGAGGTCTTGGGTCCATATTATTTTTCCTTAGAATAGTTGTAGATCTCTCGTAAATTGTAGCTTCTCCATTTTGTAGAAATAGCGACAAGGGGAAATGTCATCATACATGCTAGAATGTATGCACTAACTACATTCAGATGATCATCATTTAAACAGGAATAACATGTGGAGAGAAGAACAATATGTTATCAACTGAGATGAATAATGGCCATTGGGAAACACTGGCAGTATTCTTATTGTTTAATGTAGAATTGCCTTAAGAGCCAGTCTTCAGCTCATGTATTTAAGAATGACAAAGACACATCCAAACACAAAACATGGACACTGTCTTATAGGATTATATTCTATGTTGTACTGATTAAAAAGTAGGACCACCCCAAATATTTGTGAACGTATGAATGAGTAAATCAGAAGTCTGTTATTTTAGAAGCAGAAACATGTGAGATGTTAGTAGAATTGCAGCATGACTAAAACTTGAAAGTTTTATCTTTAGTGAAAGAAGTCAATCCCAATGACCACATTTATATAAAATTTTCATAATAGAAAAGCATACAAAGTAAGTTAATGGCTACCCATGACTTGGGGGGAGGCATATGATTATCAGTGGTCATGGAGGGTTTTCTTTTAGAGTTATTAAAATGCTCCATACATTCTGTGGTGTCTACAGGCACTCAAACCTGTTGAGTTTTATATATTAAATAGGTGAACTTTATTTCATGTTGGTTATATCCCAATAAAGGTATTAAAATGTATAACATATAATAAAGTGCATCTGCTTTCTCCAAGGGACATTCTCAGTTTGCAGCCAAGAAATGTGGCTATAATGTGCCCAAATTTTGGATGTTTTCTCAGTTATATTTCTGTGAGGTTTGTGGAGGGATCTTGCTAAGAAAAAAAATCTTAAAACTGAGAAAAGAACTTCTTAAATTCTAACATAAGTCTTGTCTACCCACATTCTTGTTTTGCTACCTCTAGATAAGTAGAGCTTTAAATCAACCCAACATGGTTCTCTTGCTTGTTTACCCAATCGCATAACAATAAATTAAAAAGTTATTTCTTTAGTTACTGAAATTATAATCACACCCTTCCCTCTGATCTTTTGTCCCTCCTAACTCTTTTATATTCTCCCCATTGTTCTCTTTTAAATACACGTCTCTTGACCTATTCATTGTTGTTATATACATAATGAATATACATGTAAAAATACATAACTATAACCTGATAAGTCTGTATAATGTTACTCCTACATATACTTTCAGGGCTGTCCATTTGGTTGAATTTGGACAACCATCTGTGCTCTTCCCCGGGAAGACTATTTTCCCCACTTTCATGACTTCTTAGTTGTCTGTCCTTTGTGAACAGACAAGGTTGAGGTCTCTTAGGCTTTCTCGCATCCATATTAGCATCATCTTTGTTTGGTTCATGATTAAGACATCACATTAGTGATTCTTTATGGGGTCTACTTCTGATATCCCGAGGAGACACAATCTCATAGCAAACTTTCTGAAACTTTGTTATAATCATTCTGCTCCTCTTCCTCAATGTTCCCTGAGCCTTAGAATCAGGGTTTGTTTTGTAGAGCATTCATAGGAACTCAGCTCTACAACTCTGCATTTTATTTTAATCGTTTATGACTTTCTGTAATGATCTGCATCTATTGCAAAGAAAAGTCTCTTTGGTGTGGGATGAGGACTACACATATCTGTGGATAGAAGGACAAATACTTAGGATAGAGTTGTCTACTGTTCTGGTTTAGTGAAGTGGCTGTTATAGGTTCTCCTCCAAGATCCATGACTTCACTAGCCTTGGGAGTTGGCAAGGCTAGTTGGGAGTTTCTATTACCAGGCCTGATTTCCCTCTTGAGGGGGTCTTAAGTCAAATTAAAAAGCTGTTGGTTACTACCAAGGTATGAATGCTCCTGCTATACCCTTAGGGCTGTCCTGTTATTCTGGTCATTGTTGTGGTTCATGTAGTCTACAACTGAGGACTTTATGAATGCGGGTTGTCACTCTGGTCATGTGCCATCTACTGTCTGCTTCTTGCCTATGTTTGAGTCCTGGTGTTATCTATAAGAAAGGTAACATATTTATCTGGTTTCTATTTTCTCTATTTCAGTTCTGTGGATGAAACCCGGACCTTTGCTTTGTGAGACAAGAGTAATACAGTCTGATAATTCCGTAATAAGAGACTTTTAAGGAGATGCTACTGCATGATAAACAGTGTTGTCTGCTGGCATGTAATCCTGTAGGGGGAAGGGAGAGCTGGGTTGTTACTTTTGTTCTTAATGTATCATCACACCAGAGGTTAATATATCAATATATAATGTTGGAGAAATATCATTTTATATATATATATATATATATATATATATATATATATATATATATATTAGAGTCCTCCTCTATTAGAGTCTTCCATGTCCCCATGGTATGGCACTTTGTATATTTATAAGTTAAACTTGTGACCCAGGAAAGTTATTCTGTACAAGTCCCAGTTTCCTCTCTGTAAAATGACATAAGGATTACACTGAGGTAAGTTCTTTTCATTGCGTTGTTATGGGATTAAATGGGTTAAATTATAAAAGCATCTAAACCAGGCAGAGAGTGGCTTTATTATTATTGTTATTGTTATTATTATTATTATTACCTCATCTCCTGTGAGGCAACGAGTTCCTGGGCTCTCTTTCTGTCTAGGCTACTGCAACCTAGGCTAATGCACCTTCAATTATGGCTGACCTTTAAACTAGAAGGATCCTTCTAGATTGTTTTCAACACATCCATTTCACAGATGAGTTCACAAAGGCTCAGAGAGAAGGAACTGGGCTAGGACCCACAGATAACTGCTTACGTGGCTGGAGATCTGATATCTGAAAATGCCCTCAGCTTTTTCTCGACCTGTATGGCATGGTCACAAACCCATACACTCATTTTTTTTTTCTCTCCTTGGCTATGACTAAGTGAAAGCATGGAAAGTTGGTTGTTTCTGAGCTGAGATGGATGACAGGCAACTGTTGGAGGTGGTTTCTATAGGACTATGATGCTGGAAACCACCAAGAAGCCCCTCCCTACAGCCAACTCACCCCAGAAGGCTTCTTCTCTCTGGTCTCATAAATCGTGGCAGTGAATATACCAGACTAGACCAACGTGTGCCTTTGTGTGTCTTGGGCAGTCATTCAGCTGAGTTATTGCCAAGTGAACGTGAACATATGCATTTCACACACATGTTCTGTGACCCTTGGAATCTGTCCAAACTCATCAGAATCTGAGACCAAGACAGAGTTCATGACCCAGAGATAAGAGTCTGGGGAGATTTTGGAGGAACTGATTCCTCCTACGTTTTAACTTACTTTAGGTTTTAAATCAAAGAGGGAGGGTTGTTCCTTTGTTATTTTGTATCGAGTGGGTACTTCTAACACATTTAAGAGGAGGAGCTACAGAAAATAGAAAGAAGGAACCCCAATGTTCTAATGAAGCTCTAGCTCCTTTACCTGACATGCCTTATGGCCTCTGAGTCTTTGACCTTACTTTTCTCAACTTAATGGCAAAGGGTGTAACTTCTAAGTTCCTGTCCAATGGCGACATGTACGAATTCAAATCTACCCCATCAGATTTTTAAGGGAAATGTCTCTGCCCAACTTTTGTGTTACCTGTGTCTCATCAACCTCCTAGAGTTTATACCCGTGCCATCTCCACCCATGTAATGCCACAGAAGGAGAAGGAAAAACACAAGCTAGGCATCTGTTCTGTGAATGGGAGATTTTGTGACACAGGATAAAGAAGCAGATGGAGATTTAAATCTTAACTCTGCCAGTGGTTATGGCTATGGCTTTATTATATCGCAAAAAGTGTAGCATCCTTAGCACAGTGACTGCATTTGATACATGTAAACATATATACTAAGTCTATGTAACTGCCTAGCACAACGTGTACCATCCCTCTCTCTGCCCCATTTGTTTGCTCCTACTGACTGTATTGATGGTAACAGAGCATCCAGTGAGAACCAGACTCTCTGCTCTTCACTCTTTCAGTTTCCAAGTTTCTGATGTACCTTCTATCCTTCTTTGTCCTTAATATTTACTTAGAATTCTGCTACCAGGAAGTATCCTATATATATTTTTATTTGTCTGTCTGTTTGTTATTTAGAAGTTGTTCTGAGCAAGTGCAATTGCTTTTCCTATCTGCTCCTGGAATCTCCTTTTATGCTGATGTAAGAAGCGTCTCTATGCTTCCTGGAGACTATCTTGCTCAGTTATGGACTCACAAATTCTAAGGTATCTCAGATGTTCTCTAGCAGTGAAGAACCCAGTTTTGTTCTCACAGTCTTGGCACCTGAGGAGCTGATTTGGATGGGGCAGACTGCATCCTTAGTTTTGTCCAAACATTCTCCTGGTTCATAATAATCCATTCTACAAATGTTTCCCTTAGACGGTAAACTCAAGGACAGAGCTTGGCATCTGGCAGTTGTATTTGATCCTTACAATGTTTTGACTTGGCTTTTAGAGGTAGATATTTCACCAAAAAGTTATTTTATCCTTAGTTGTTATGAACTTTCCAGGCAATTTCCCAAGGAAATATTTAGTTGTGAAGGATATTATAAAATAGATTGCAACTTGCTCTCTCAGAGGCAGCTGGGAAATGTGTATTTCTTGCCAAAATGTTTTCTGGGACAAATGTTTAAACCAAAATTTAAAATAGGTGTAAAAATTACTGTTTTTTTCTTCCCTCCCTGCCATTTTCTCATTTATACAGATTTTTGAGATAAAAGATTCTAAAGCATGTTAACATATTAGTCTCTCTTTTGTTTTATGCAAATATTGAAATTCTTTCTGATGTAATGCATTCTCTTATTGTTAATTATGGCCTTAGGTCTTTTGTGGTTCTCCAAACCCCTTTTAATATTCTGAGATTTTGTTCATATCAAATACTATGTAAAAAGAGACATCCACGTGCTCATATCTCATTAATAGACTCTTTGGAAGTCCATCGTTTTTCTTTGTGATGGAAGGACCAGCCTTTTTTCCCCTAAGAAAGAGCCCACAGTAGGAGAAATGCCAGCATCAAAGTCCTCAGCAGCTGCCAGGCTCTGTGACAGCCATTCAATTCCATTTCACTTGGTTCAAAACACTGTGTCTTGGCAACTTAAGGGTACTACACAATATCAAGCCAGATTTGGTCAGTAAATATTAAACCTTAATGAAATCATTTTGGTATTAAACATGAATGCCTATCAATACCATGCTTCTTAGGTTGAGTTTCTACAGAAATCTCCCCTAGAATATCAAAAAAAGGTGTGAACCATTTATTTTCATGGCTGTCCCTGAAAGGTGTGAAGTCAGTCACTCTACTTAGCAGTGACTTCAAGTCCCAGAACAAGTGGGTTGGACCCTTGAAACCTCGTGTTACAGGGGCAGGTTGTACTAAGTTGTCTCACAAGAGAGGAGTAGAGAAAGTACAGCATTTATTCAGTTCTCGCTGAGGTTGACTGAGGCCATTATTCAAGGGTTGGAGGGTCATTCAACCTCTGGCTTGCCCTATGTCAATGCAACATAGTCTCTTAAGCAGAAAGCTGTAAACCCTCCAGTTCCATGCTTCCACATGATCTGTAACCTAGAGGGCACCTGCTGCCATGCAGCCAGGGCTTTGATAACTGTATAAACCAGAAAAAGGAGCAACTGTGAGATGTGAAATTGGGTAAATGTTTTAACAATGTGGGAAGGATTCTTTCTTTCTATTGATTCCGATCAATAGTGATTCTGTAGGGTTAAAAATCATCTTTCAGGCAAAATAAGAAACATCTTCTTTTGTGGCTATTGCTTACTCCTCTCTTATTTTACTGCCCCATCCTAATCCATTAACAGCCAACACATTGGATTAGAAACGTGACAATTGACTGGTGGTGGCACACACCTTCCCAGCACTTGGAAGGCAGAGGCTGGCAGAGCTCTGAGTTGAAGGTCAGCCTTGTATAGTGAGCTCTTCTTCTTGGCTCCCAGTGTTTGACAGAATCTGATCTAATTTCTTCTTTCACAAATTAGCGTAGTAGAATTCAAGAGGCGGCTAGTCTGTGCCAACGTAGGTAGGCAGGTGGTCTTATTTGCTTATCATCTTTCAACTCCATCTTGTCACTTCCAATCTTTTTGTTTAATCACGATAAGTTTTTCTAGAGCTTAAAAAAGTCCCATTAGTATAGTTTGTCCCTAAGGACTTAGTTCTGCCCTGACTCTGAGGGGAGCGTATATCCAGCTCCAACCTGCTTCTAATGGTGCAACCTAGAACTCCCTCCTCTACTTGGGAAACTGGCTTTTAGTCAGCACCAGCACCTCCACATTCAGTATTGTCATGGCCTCCCTCTCCATAGTAGCTGAAATTACAAGGTATAGTCTTCACTGTTGAGTGCTAAGTTCTGAAACAGAATCTTTAAGAGAAACAATGTTCTTATATTGATTTTATTTACTAAGCTGGGCAAAACTAATAATTCTATGTCTAGATTCTTTCTCAGTTTAAAAATTAATATCCTAAAATTTTATACAGTTGCCTCTAGCCCTGGGTGGCAAGCCATGGTTCCTGTATAGTAAATGATTTATTGTTAGGTTTTGATTTCTGAATCTTAAGAATGTCTCCAACTGCTGGCCTATTGGCTAACCCAGTGGTACTAAAACCAAGCAAAGAACACAAGAGAGATACTTTAGATGTGTGTGGTTTTCTTTACTGTAGGCATAGACCCGTCTCTGGTAAAGGCTGAAGATTTCAGCTGCTAGAGATGAGAATGTCCATTATTAATGAATGATAAAGGTCACATGTCCTGTTAGAAGTACCCTTCAAGAGCTTTGGTCTTCCTGAAAAGCCCACAGGCTGTGTACAGAGAGATCCTTCTTCATTCACTCCTCTGGTTATAATAAACAAACAAACAAACAAACAAACACTTTCTTTTGATAAATAAAAATGATGATACCAAAAGGAGAGACATTTAAAATATTTATATGAATCTTTATAGTGTTTTTATTTTGAAGAATTTAAATCATTTTATGAGAAGCATTTGAACTGGGGCATCCCCTGAGTATGGATCCAAAAATCTATCTATCCCAAAGTCTGCTGCAGTAAGTCTCACCTTTAGTTTTTTCATCTTCTTGGCTCTCCTTATAAAGGTGTGGACTCTACCATCCCATATCTCTAATACTTGATTAGGCAATGGGGCCCTAGGACTTAAAGCAAGGTTGGATCTAGAAGCTGACATAAAAGGTGTCAGGGGTTCAATAGAAGTCCAACCCAAAAAGACTGAAGGGTTTGGAACTGAGAGAATTCCAAAGTAGACCCAAGGAATTGGGGAGTAGATAAAGGGTGAGAACAGGTTAGAAAATGCAGTAGAATTCAAGTTTGGGCTAAATGTTAAATGCTGATTTTCCTATTAATGTCATGACATACCTCTGAAACAATTCATAGTGTCTGAGTCAAGAAAGAAGTAAATGTAGGTTTTAGGTAACAAGAGTAATATTTGGCAACACAATATAGAAAACATTAAATTGTCCGCAAATTAATAGACATCTCCATATTTGCCATTGAAACCCCAGTGGAGTCCTGCAAATGTCCTTCAAAAGTTAGAATGAGTAGATGTTTCCTTGGAAAGAAATTGAAGCAACAAGTAAGAGACATCCTTGTCTACCTTAGAGTGGCTTCTGTTCAGGGATCTGATACCCTGCTCCCCTTCTTATACCAGTCTGTCCTGAGCAACAGAGCCACCTGCTGGCTATACAGGAAATGCTGTATCCCAGAGTTGGCTGTGCTTTTAGTGTGTAGCCTTCAGAATCCCCCTGTAGGGTTCCCTGATTCAGACTCTGGTCCCCATTCCCAGGGTTCACCCAGCAGGTCTATGGTGAGGACTGGTAGTTTTTATTTTTAATAATTCCCAGGGGAACAAGCACTGGAGTTCTGACCTTCTGGGCATCATACTTTGCGAGCCCCATGTTCTTTTTGTCTAAAGATACGCACAGGCTATACTTCATAATTTAGCAATTCTGCTGAGCACAGGTTAGTAAGTTCACACTTACTAATGTAATGAATGTAATAATATATATGTATGTATATATATGTACATATATATGTATATATATATGTATGTGTGTGTATCCACATATATATGGCTACACATGCACATACACATACACAGAGAAATGTATATACATATAATCCACATTTTGTAACATGTCTTATTTAATTTTACTCATGGCATCACAGAAAAAAATTCTTCATGTTTTCTACCCTTTCTTTTTCTTTATCTTTATTATAATTAATATTCAAAAAGGAAAGAGAAGGTGGCATGTTCTGATGAGCATCAGCAGTTAGCACATCTGATTAAGTAAATAACACCACACAATTTGAAATTGGCTAATTACCATGATACCCTGAAGCTTTAGAAAGAGTCCAATTATTTATATTGTCACTAAAGTTCCCACTTGATGCCACATCTTCCTTTAATTAAAATTTTGTTTTTTAAATAGAAAATATTCAGAGCAGAAAAAGTTTTATTTTTTCTGCTGTTATTAACTGTATTTTGTTGAAGGCATAGAAAAAAAGTACATGATTTCTTAGGGTGACTTGGGGAGAAACCGTCAGCATAGCTTCTAATCTTATGCAGCCTTATGTGGGTTCTGACCTTAAAGAAAGTTCAACTTATACACAGGCACTTGGAACTTACCCACTTGTAAGGTGAGGAACAAGAATCCTCAGAGGAAGACATGGCAATTTAGCTGTGTACATCTGAGAAATCACAAATGAGAGTTCTAAAACACACACACACACACACACACACACACACACACACACACACACAAGAGAGGCAGATCCATAATGCTTACAATTTTTATTCAGAGCCTAGTGGAAAAGGTGGGCTACACTGTAAGTAAGCATCAGTGGCCACAGTGGCATCTTGAAAGGGACAGTCAGAAAATAAACCAAACAAACATCTGTTTCCCTCTGGTTGTGTCACCTCTTCATAAGAACAAAACTCCCAGAAGCTTTGGGAGACATTGATGCATGGACTGGTCCTTCCGAGCCAGAGTGCAATCCATCAGGCTTCTCCCAGTGATTCTGTCTTGTAGACTCTGAAGCGGAAACCCGGGGTGTCCCTTCAGTGAGATGAAAGCCATGTAAAGGGTGCCCTCAGCCACCTTTGCCAGTGTCTCCACAGCCAGAGTGACTTTATAGGCCAAGTGGAAAAATACTGAAGACTAAGTGCTAAACAAAGGCTTTCTTTGAAGTTAGTCAGGGAAGTGGACTCAAAACACTTTTATGTGTAGTTAACACAGAGAATGTTTTTCTTCTTCTTCTGGAAACATCGAGACATTTTGACAAAGCAGAACCATAAATATGGACCATTTATGTAGCAGGATCTCTGTCACCAGATATATCTTAGATCTCTGGAGGAGATCTCTGATGAGAAATAAGGAAAGTTATTTGGTAAACTAAGGTATGCCTGGTCTTTAATCCGATTTATACTTCTACTGCCAGGAGAGATGGAAGGAATCCTGGTTTTGTTCTGACTTCAGCCCTCACATACAACATCTACAGCTCAAGACACCGTAAGGAATGAGATTTGTAGAGTAAGTATTTACCCCCCTAAAGGTGAGGACGATCCTTCTTCCTAGTACCTTGATATGTTCCACGCATCTAACTCAGCGCTCTTGAGACTTAGAGCTTCAACAATGTTTGTCTCTGGGACGGACACTCTGAAGATAAGACTCTATGACCATCTAAGTCTCTGGTCCTGAGCGGCCCCAGAAGGCTTCCTATTAGGCTCCTAAAGTGTAGTTTTCTAGGTGGAGCACAGTGCTGAGCAGAATAGAGGATGCCAATCATGCATTAGTCAGAATCCAAACCCAAATGAGCAAGCATCATATTCGGTGCAATGAAAGATGAAACTCATCAGTGGCCAAGACTGTTTGACTTTGTCAAAGGAGCCCTGGGTATCTGTTAGATTTCATGCCTGTTGGTACTTGGTCCTTATTAGTACATACCTGTAATCATCATTAAACCAGTCTATGCTAAGCAGGTGGTCTAAAATCCAGGACAAACTTTGGGACCTTAGAGGTATGACAAGTCTCCCCTTAGGCTCTAGGGACTTTCCAATGGGAAGTCATCTTGGCCTTCAAGGCAGGATCACTACCATCCATTAGAGCTTTTAGCAACCAAAGTCTGACAGTTCTGCACAGCCTCAGACTGATGAGTAGCCAGTGGGTCCAGATCTCTAGTGTAGAATAACCATGCACTTCTCTGTCAGCAGATAGGCCATCTGAATCTATCATGGCAGGAAGACTATAAGCATATCCAAAAAACAGCTGCTGCCTTCAGGATCCAACACCCTAAAACAAGAATTCTAGCATATCTCGTATATTTTTTAGTTCATGTCCCTAAAGGTTGAAAATAACTCTTTATATTACTTATGTTTCTATTTTATAACCCCAGGAGGGAAAATACCTGCATTTAGTTTTGTGGCACCTTAAGATTTAGCCATATCATTTGCAATTAAAACACAGCAACCTTTGAAATCATTTTAAAGGGGGATCTCTCTGCCAGAGACATGATGTGAAACAGTGCCAAAGATTTCAAGCTGGTAAATCAGGGAGGGCATCAGCTAGATCAGAATGAGTGTAACAGATCCTATCTAGCTCTGCTCAGATTAGCCTCTTAACTGAGTCTGCAGAGATCCCAAATCTGGGCTTGCAGAAATAAAAATGTGTATTAGAGAAGAACCTCAGGGGAGAAATAATAAAAAGGACTGAATTGCCTAAAGAAAAATGAGCCTGGTGACCACAGCCATATAGCCAGGTGACTGGAGGCTGGGAGTTGACAGGGGAGAGCAAAGAGGGAAACATTTTTGTTCCATGCCAATCCAAAGGGCAGATTCATTTCACTTGTATATACTAAGTCCAGATCCCAGTGACAATTTGCATTAGTTGGGAACAGCTGCTTATATGTCAGGTAACAATAGCCTTGGCTGACCTCAGAATGAACAACTGTGGACTTCACAGTGGTTTCGATTGCATTCCATGCTCTTGGAAAGCTCCGGGAAAGTTGTGTGAAAACTACTGAACTAGGTTTCGCCTTCCTGAAAGCACTTTCCAAATCTTTGGAAGGGAGATGGAGGGTGAGACAATGGTCATCAGGCATGGGCCAAGAGTATCTTTCTAGATAAAGGTCTGGAATAAGGGACATCTATGAAGCTATACGTTGCAGGGTAATGATCCCGGTTGCTTGGTCCTGGTAAATGACTAGGACGTGGAGAGATTTTGTATAGGCTGAGCAAGAGGATTGAATTGTAGGGATTTCTTCCTCTGTGTTAGTCATATATTTGGATTATTCCTCTTGCTTAAATGTCACAGTGAGCAAATTCAGGTCTACATCAAGATCCGCAGGCTGTGGGTGAAGGAGCACACTAGCCTAGTGTTTAAAATATACAAGAGTCACCCGATACATTGTCAAAATGAAGATGCTGGTTTTGTTGATGTGTTTGTGGACAGCATGTGTGTGTGTGTGTGTGTGTGTGTGTGTGTTCTGTATTTCTGTTGAACACTGGAACACAATTTCAGTATGGACTGTGAGCTCCCAGGAATATTAACTATTATGTTCTTCACAACCATCCCATTGAATTCTCTAAGAGATGTGTTATCTTAGGTGGCTCTTGATTGATGCTGAATTCACCAGCACCAATGAAAAAGCAAGTGGACTCACTTTCTAATGGGTCCTCAAAAGTTACCAGGGTTTCATTGAATAATGTGTTAGACTGTGGGCACTAAGATTATTTATATTATCATAGTAGATATTCTCACATACTTGTGGGTATAGCCATGATAATGCTTGGGCTATGTAGTGAAATATATGACCCTTCTTTTATGACGATATTCATTATGTCTCAGAGATAGAAAGATATGGATTTCGAATATCCATGCATTTTCCCATTCAAACCTCATTGTCATATTTATTTATTGGGGAGGCAATTGCCATTAACACCAGCGTGATGATGGAAATCTTTCATAATAGCATGAGATTTAACATAGAATATTTTAATATTGCAGAACTGTTCAGTTCCTCAATGATAAGATTGGAAACTCTGCATGAATTATTATAAGCCAAAGTATGATGTTAACACATGATGATAACATGTAATTATAATATCTACATGAATTGTTTCTCTGATAGATACAGACTGTGAGGGTTTGCTTGTAATTTTATGGTATTTTCTTTCTCTTTGCAAATTATTTTGAATTCGTGATGCTCCAAAGGAGGTGAGAGTTCTGCTCACAACAGGGCAGGCAGGAAGTACTTGCTCAATGTGTGTGTGTTGGGGGGGGGGGGGGGGGAGAGGGCTTAGAACTAGGCACAACTACTTGAGAAGTTTTCTCAATATAATAGTAGTTGGAATTGTGAGGTGGAGGAAAAAAAATCCATGGGCTATGGGAGAATGTTTCCTTCTGTCTATGGCATAGCCTGGGTGGAACCCATCTCCCACAATTGACAATTTCAGTAATCTGTAGATGGATTTTAGAAGCATGTATTTTAGCTAGAATGTCTATTGGACATACTTTGAAAACTGGGGAGTTTGGGGTAAATGAAATGGGATCAAATAAATTGGTACACCAGGGAAACAGATAGTACTGAAGACTGTCCTAAGAACATTGAGCTGTGTGAATGCCTAAAATATAACTCAGCAGTCCTGTGACACACAGTCCACCTGCTTTGTTCTGAGCAGCTGGTTACCAGACCCTGGGTAAAGCTACTCATTCCTGCACCGAGGATATTACTGTTAGGCTTCTTGGCTTGGTTATTAGAATATTCCTGTTGCCATTGGCATGGGATTTGCAAGACATTCCCTTAGCTTCATGCTGCCAGATGGAACGACCCAGGACAGGTGGGCTCTCTCTTCTTGTATGATGACTCAAGGGGTTGAAAGGGGTATGACTTCCTCAAAAGCCGCCAATGTATTTCTTTTTTGGTACTAATCCAGTTTCTACTAGTGAGTAAATTATTAACTGACTAAGGGACTGGTAATCTAGCCCTATTACAAATGGCCGGAGACTTGGGAGACTCCCAGCTAGAAAGAATATTGAAGGACAGATACTTCAGCTCATTATCTAAGATTTAAACTTCCCACAAGACACTGTTACCTGGGGCTGTTGTAGGCCCTAAGTATGTCCAATGAACAGCAGACTTACTGCCTTCCTCGTTAAACTAATTATATTTTTGCCCAGTTCACAGATGGATGAATGCTATTCTGCTTGAGTTATTGAAAGTCCATGTCATGATATTCTCTATGGGGAGTTTTATGATGGGCCAAACTTAATTCTTATAATGTTAAAGTAATAATATTGAGTAGATCCACTTGAATCTCTATTGCTTTTAACTTAGTCAATAAATAAAAGATTGGCTGTCCATTATTTTAGTAGATTAATTAAGCATGGTTCAGAAGCCAACGGAATTTTCCAATGGGGAAAAGTGGGGTGACTTTGTATAACAGCACTTGGCATATAGTGTTTTCACTTGCTTGCTTGTGTAGTCATGTAGTGCTAGGAATAGAGTAGATCAATAGAATGTTGGCATCACCAAGAAGACCTTGGAGATGAAAAGCAGTCAAGTGGACAGTTTTACGCTAGCAAAGAAGATGGAGGTCTGCTATGTACAGAGATGATCTGAGTCTCAATTAGACAACTCCATGGGCCTCAAGATTAATTTCACTGATTTGCAGACTAAGTAACTTGAAAGTTTTATATTCAAGAGTGAGATGGTAGTCAGTGTGGGGGGGTATCATACACTTAATCTGAGCACTCAGGAGGCTGAAGCAGAAAACTCAAAAGTTTGAAGCTAATCTTGGCTACAAAGTAAGATCCTAAAAATATGAAAAATATAATATACATAATATAAAAAGTTTAAAAAGTAAAGTTCTTACATGTATTCGTAATCTATGTTCTTTGAGTATTAAAAGCTAATCTGGAAATTCTTAAATTTATCAAGAGAGACTTCTTGGAAGCCTTGGTTCCTGTTACACACTGGTTATGGGTTGCCAGGTGTCTTGGTCTGGCTTTCTATTGCTGTGATGAAACATCATAAACAATTTGGGTAAAAAAGGGTTTGTTTTAATTAAACTTCCCCATTATAGTCCATCACTGAAGGAGGCTAGAACCAGAACCTGGAACTGATGCAGAAGCCATGGAGGAGTGTTACTTACTAGCTTGATCTATCCGTGTGGTTTGCTCAGCCTGCTTTCTTATAGAACCCATGACAACCAGCTCAAGGGTTGCCCCATTCACAGTGATTTGGACCCTCCAATATCAATAACTAATTAAGAATATGTCCTACAGGCTTGCCTACAGCCTGATTTAATAGAGGCATTTTCTCAACAGAGACTTCTTTCTCTTAGATGAGTCTAGCTATTTCAAGCTGACAAAAAATAAAATAAAACTAGCCAGCATACTATGTGATCTGAGTTCCCTCATACCCCCCCCCCCCCAATTCTGGGCATGGCACTGGTCCTGCAGGGAAAACAGCCCTAAATTTCAAGCCTGTGCTAACTCTTGTATCCTGGTGCCATCGAAATCTGCTGCCATCCTGAGGACAGTCCTTTTGGAGGGCATCCTCTGGTAAGCTTAGATGTTGTGCTTCAGGATCCTTCTGAAACTTGTCATGGCTGTGACTGTGGATAGGCTATCCTTTCACTGCATGCCCCTTGATCTAGCAGCACTCTGTGGCTCTGTGGCCGTTAGCTTCCTAACATTGCTGTGTTTTGTAAAAGCTGGATGGGACCTGTGAGATAGAGATACAGCGTAGTCAGTAATCTGTGGCTCTCCAGAATTTATGATGAGAGGATGTGTCATCAAACAAGAATGTCAGGTGAAGAGGGCATGACAAGGGCTTAGAGACTAAGGAGTGTTTTGATAGTGATTGTGTTCCACTTGCACAAATCTAGTGATAAAGGACACTTTCCATAATGATGTTTAAGCACTCGGTAGATTCTCTACTTCCTTGCCTGTCTGTTTCAAGGGCTCTGTTACCACAGGTATTTCCTATTGGATGATTGACAGGAGACAGGCTGACCAGTGACAGGCTGGCACTGCGGGTTATGAAGATGTGACCGTGGACTTTTTCTCTGCCCTTTACTAGGTATTTCATGTTACATGTGCCACATTAATCTACTAGAGACCTGCATTCTTAATCTGTAAAATTGTAATAAGTGAACTATGCTCAGAATTAAATGAAGTGAGGGCAGCCTAAGGCCGACAGATGAGAAATATTAGAAACTGGACATATGCTAGAGAGCTTTAGACTGGCTACCTGAGAAACCCAAGTTTACCAAATCAATAGTTTCTAAATGTGGTCTAAGTAAGGCCATGTGACTTAGAACTTACACAGCTGGTATTGAAAAGGAAGAACACTGACAAGCAGGCTGCTTTTAGATGTATTACTCAAGATATTTTCAAATAGTATACCCAACTACTGTCTCATTTGATCTGTTTTCCTATTTCTTCCTGACTTCTGATGACCTTAGGATAAAGTTAGGAAGTTGATGTCCATATAGTACTGCAAAGGATACTTGTGAAGCCCTTAGTTAATGGTCTTCTCCTTTGCTTCACTATCATTCTGCACCTCACAGTGCCATGCATTTGTTTCTGGGCATTGTCACCGCCCCCTGGATCAGCACTTACTAAACTCTCCTTTGAAACTTTGTCCAGTGGTGTTTCTCGTCTGTCATGTCTCCTGGGTGTATCTGTGAGCTACCTTTCTCCATTCTTCCTTAGCATTCATGTCTCTTCTCTTGTCCTCAGTAGCCATATTGACTCAGCTTTGTATCAGTAGCCAAGGTCTTGATCCTGTAGAAACTTCAGCTCCAGAGTGAAGTAGGCTCACTGCACACTGGTATCAATTCCTGGGAAAGACTCTCAACATCTTACCCACAGTACCTTGAGTTGTACCAGTATCTGTCACTTCTACCAACGTGGCAAGAAAGAGCACTTGGCCATAGCATATTACATGGGGCAGGTTTATTACCTCCAACAGGTAACAGGGGACAACAAAAGCATAGGCTTTGTAGCCAGTTGGTCCTTCAAAGCACAGAAAACTTGCTAGAAGTCAAGCCTTATATGCAGGTGTCTTGGTTGCTATACAGCCAAGGGGACTGTATAGCATGGAAGCGTGGTCCACTCTGGCTTTTACATCTAGAGGAAACATAAAGCACTGTAGGTCATCCTGAACCAGAACAGAAGGGGAATGGAGCCAGCCTTGCTGTGGCTTCTGCCTTCTTAAGTGATGATGTGACAATTTTAGCACTCTCTATAGTTGTTCTGAGAAAGAGGTTTGTACAAGGACACCTAGAGATGCATCTTGCATTTGTCACATTTCAGACTTAATGAGTAGCTCTGCACTCCATAACCTTCTCATTATATACATTTTTGCTCAGAGAGTGATGCTATGCTCCATGAAGGAACACTCGTCAGAAGCCCTGAGTGCAGACTCAACTCTTCAATTCCCCGATGATTACATAGAATTAAGTGCACCACATTCATCACATTCTGTTTATCCCTACCGAACTTTTTTTTTTTTTTGGTTTGTATTTTTTTTCTATTTGTGTTTACAGTAAACTCACAAACTTTTTTACTTCTCCTAATATGTTCTATTCCATCAGGATTGTTTTAAACATGATTTCTTGCCTTTCTTTGTTTTTTTTTATGTTACTTTCTCTATCTTTGAAATCTTACGGTGTTTCTCATAACCTTTAGGGTAAATTACTAAGCCCTAGGTGTGGGGAACAATGCCTTTGGCTGCCTGAATATTGCCTCTTTTTCTGCTTTACTTCCCTACATCTTCTGTTCTCACGTGTTCTAGCTAGGCCAAAATATATACCTTTGCCTGAAGACTCTACATTTCATTCACTACCTTATTCTTAAGCACACCATTCTCTGTAGCTGGAACATTCTGTGCTCTCTTTACTACCAGATTAATTGCACTTTATTCTTGTTTGCATTCTTTTAAAATCGGTATGTGTTCATTGTACATAGCATTAAGTTTCATATAACAAAGTTTCCTCAATATATCACAGTTTATGATGCTCCTTCCACCCCATCCCCCATATCTACCCTCCTTCTTTCATTCATTTCTCCTCACCCATGCTAGTCTCCCTTCTGCTTACACACACACACACACACACACACACACACACACACACACACACGACTTTATGTATTTATACAGAATGCCAGGACCCACAAATGGGAGGAAACCAATATTTGGCTTTCTGTGGCTGACTTATTTCACTTGTTGTGATGTTCTTCAGTCCCACCCATTTTTCTAGCAAACAACATGATTTCGTTCTTCTTTTTGGTTCAATGCTATTCCATTTGGTATAGCTATCTCATTTTCTGTAACACAGGTCCAGTTAAGCAGTTAACAAGAGCCATTGTGGCATGCAATGACAACAGGAAGTGAGTGCCAATGGGCTTCCCAGAGTCTACTTGACATCTAGAGGTAAGGTCAGTGCCTTCAACAGAAGCCGTAGTCATAGGTGGGGTTAGCACGAGGCAGAACTACAACATCCAGAAGAGCTGTTTGTCGTAATTACTGCTCTTGTCTGCTATTGCTGGTAAAATTACCTCCTTCCACACTGACCAAGTCCAGTTGATACTAAAGTTGACAGAGCCTAGATAATAGAATCTTTAGTTGGGAGTCTCTCAGGGGAAAGGAGTAAAGCACCTCTGAGGGAAGGGGAGATGAAGATAGATCCTTGTGCCTTCAAAATAATTACCTGATGGAGCCTTGGTAGATCTTCTCTTACTGAGAAGCTGCTTAGTGAAGTGTAGAAAGTTAGGGAAAGACATAGAGCAGCTAATCCCTTCCCCTTTAGTTTATCCTTTAAGATAAGCTTGATGCATCCCATACCCAGAAAAATCCCCAGCCCACACTGAGCCCAGGAAATGGAGTGAATGTTCTCTGTGTTCATCTGACTTCCACTGCCTGTCTCTCTCATAACACTTAAAGTCATTGTTTCTAAGTATCTTGAGGACAAGCATCACATCTTATTCATCAAGCATCTCAGACTGCCATCTTCTCCTCATCTGAAGGTTCTCACAGTAAGGATAGGTTTGTTATACATGACACTAAACATGCATGAAATATGGAGTAAACTGGAAAACTAATGAATAATAACCAAAAGTTCCTATTACATTATCAATGCAAACCCATTTCTGGTTCTGAGGTAAAAAGGAGATTACCCAACTCTGGCCTGTATTCTTTTGCTCAGATATCTTAACCAGAACATTAGAGAACAGAAATGTGGAGTGCCAATGGTGCTGCCTGTCATGGCTGTGGGCTTGTGCAGCCAATTGTCCTGACCCAGAGAGGCATGCTGTAGCAGACGAGAGAACTCACATGCTTGCTTTGTTCCACTGGCTAGTGTCTGAGAGTAACACGGCACAGGGCAAAGTCCCTGAGGCTTAAGATCTAAGGCTAAATCACAGAGACCCCCTTTGTGATCTCAGAGTATTTTCTGAGCCTTGTGAGCCTCAGTTTCTGCATCTACACCACTATAATTGAGACTGCTAGGAATTCAGATGAACAACTTGTATAAAGTACAAGGGGCTTAGACTGCATTTGTTCCATTTGTCTTATGTTATGGTACCCTGCTCACAGTCTGGATGTGAAAGGCACCCTTTCATCTTATGCATAATACGAGAGCACTAAAATTGTCTGTGTATGTGGATATGTGATATAAAAAAAAGAAAGAAAAAAATATACAACAGTTGATTAGTTTGAACAAAATATCAGAATTGTTTGAACTATAACCTCATCAGACCTAAATCCCTTTTGCATCACATAAGTGGACACAATCTTTCTATGCATTTCTGGTTCTGAGGTAAAAAGAAGATTACCCAACTCTGGCCTGTATTCTTTTGCTCAGATATCTTAACCAGACATTAGAGAACAGAAATATGGAGTGCCAATGGTGCTGCCTGTCATGGCTGTGGGCTTGTGCAGCCAAATGTCCTGACCCAGAGAGGCATGACCCAGAGAACTCACACACTTGCTTTGTTCCACTAGCTAGTGTCTGAGAGTAACACGGGTACTAGCCAGTCAAAACAGCCACCTTCAAACCTAACACTGCTGTGATAGTTTTTACAGCCTGCTAGCACCTTCTCCAGGCTGCATATCTCCCTTGCTTGGTCACTTTGCTTCTTTCCTACCTCAGCACACCACAGCCACAGAGCACGGTCAACAGTACAGATGTGGAAGGCCGGCCTTTGACATAAAATGAGGGATAGGAAACAATTTGGCCTCTAGTCTCTGCTCTCAGTTCTTGCTGTGTCAGAACTCAGTCCCACAGCAGACAATGCCATCTTGTGGTTCTTGTGAAAATCATTCCTTGGGAAATTCAAGACGCTTACTGTCCATCACCACTGATGTTTCTTCCTCTGATCTTTTGAGACTTTAATTATTAAAACCTAAGAAGTCAGCTAATGAAAATAGGAGCTAGATTAAAACCAAGGCAGCTGGTTGTTCCTGGATGGGAAAATTCCCATGCGTTGCTTTAAGAGAATCTCAAAGACTCTCAGGACTTTCCTCCTTTTGATGGTAAGATAGAGGCAGCCTGGCTTGTCTCCTGGAGGAGCAGTCTCAAGCTATTTGTTTCTTCTGTGGTGATGTAACTTTTTATAGTGATTCCCCCCTCTATCCTCATCCTTCATGTCAGCATTTCGAGTCTTGAATCCTGCATGGAATCCCTCAAGCACCCTTGTCCAAAAAAACCAAAACCAAAACCAACCAACCAACCAACCAAACAAACAAAAAACCCGTAAAAGCTGGATGTGAAGATTTCTGCAGATACTGTTTTGGGGTCATTTGTTGGAGATGTGTGAGTACTGTGGTTTGAGCTGCATTTTCATGGAACATAAAAAGAGAAACGTTTGTTTGTTAAGCTCTGGAGCCTCAGAGAAATTGAAGGCGGTGCTTATCTCAGATGCTAAAGAGTGGAACTCATTGTGCCACAGAGGAAAGTAAGGCCCTACTCCCTGCAAACATTCCCCCAGCAGTTCTCATAAGTAACCAGAAAGAGCACTTCAAAAATCCTGGAAAGAGCACAATGCTCTAATGAATAGATGATTAACATTTCTTTTATTTCTGCTAACTGAATTTCAACAGAAATAGTAAAAGCAAACATTGTAAAATGTGGTTTTAAAGTATCAATATTTAAGTTTTAATTTCTCCTGCGGTTCTAAAACACACTGGTAACTTGGATATCAAGTGTTTGGGAAAGCAATTTGCCTGTTAACATCTCAAATATGTCTCATAAAATTTATTATCCTGGCATTAGGTGTGTATTGTTTGTTTGTTTGGTTGGTTGGTTTGAGGGCCTCTCAGAACTGAGATCGTCTGGAAAGTTGACAAATTACATCACAGATATTGCTCTCAAGGACATTACAGTGGGCAGAAGGGGCAATTACTGCAGTTAGTTCTGTAGTGAATTGGGATTAGGTGGACACATATACTACTACTAAGTGTAGAAGCTAATATGGAAATGTTAAATACTGTATAGCTCGACTTTGTGACATCCTGGAAAACACAAACTATGGGGACCGTAAATGTTGGTGTTGTAGAAGCTTGGGTGGGGTGGGGGGAGAATAAACTGGATGAGAGGACCTTTAGAGCAATGACACTATTTATAAGGATGGGTACATAGACCATAAAAGCACATAGAACATACACTCTCAAGAACAAATGTTACCTAAACAAGACTGCAGAACAACAATAGCAGCTGACCTGCCAGAGTGAAAAGGGAAATCTCACAGGGTCCATGCGTAGGTGCAGAGCTACAAATGTGCTGCTGACAGAAGGTCACATCCAGTCACAAGTGGTGTCAGCCCCAAGTTCATTTACAAATAGGCAATAGCTAAGTTCATCTGCAAATTAGCAATGCCATGTGTGTGTGTACATATGTGTGTATGTGTGTGCATATGTGTGTGATACTTGTGTGTGTGCATATGTATATGTAAACATTATTAACAACAACGTCATGATTTTGAAAGAAAGTGGCAGGACCGTGGGAAGAAGTGGAGGGGAAGAAGTAATAGAAATGATGTAAATATATGAGGTTCTCAAAAAATAAAAAAAATTAAATGAAAGAAGACTCTGGAGCATAGGTGATGAAGATACATCATAAGTCTATCAGTTGCAGACATATCTCAGTGGGCTGTGATGATAGAGGGTTGGGAGGGTTTGCCTGAAGGAAAGAGGCAAGAACATAAGAGCTTTTCTGTTCAGTTTTTCTGTGAACAAAATCTGCCTTGAAAAGTCACAGAGAATGATACAAGCACATGGATACAAGTAGAAATGAATGAATCTGAAAAAGATCAGTGGGTTGTACCAATGCCAATATCTGTCGGTGGTTTTGTACTGAGGTTTTGTAAGATACTATTATTGAGACTACATAGAGAGGGTGGTGAGATATTTCTGATTTATTTTTTATAATTCCTAGGAGTCTATAGTCACTGCACATTTAAACTGTTTCAGTGAAAATGTAAACTGTATCAAGTATACATTTTATTGAAAAGCATTTGACTCTACTCCCCTTAAGTGTCTCCCCTTAGAGTCAAATCAGAACATCTTTCTGGGTCATAAATGGTCTCGCATCACCCATCCTTTGTCATTCTCTCTCTTCTTCTCCTCCCTCCCTCCCCTCTGCCCTAGTTCACAGATGCTATCCTTATTATTTGGCCACGCCCATCTGCTTCCCTTTCTGAGCCTGCACATCACTTCCTCGCATCAGGATTCTCCTCCAAGTCCTTAATACAGACGTTTCAGTGTCACTGACAAGTTCAAATGTCAGTTTTTCAGAATGTGCATTTCTGATCAGCCAACCTAAAGTGACTTCCTTGATTGTCCATCAGATTACTTTCATTACACTATTACACTATTAACTCTAGCTAAAATGAGAATCTCTGTCTACATTCTCTCTCTCTCTCTCTCTCTCTCTCTCTCTCTCTCTCTCTCTCTCTCTCTCTCTCTCTCTCTCCCCATAATGCATGTTCTACGCCTGCAGTGGTTTTCGGCTTTGTTTTCTTCTGTGCCAGTTCCAAACTCAGCATTCAATTCCTGGTAGGTGTTCACTAAATATCTGCTAAGTGAACATTTTGGAGAAGATTAAACCAGGAAAATTATGGGAATCAAAGGACTTATGGCACAGGACTCTGATGATAATAAAGATGTTTAAACTTTGCTTTCAGAGGAGAGGAAAGACATACTGCTTGATGGAAACCAAAAACAATTTCCTAGGGATTTTTTTTTCTTTTGAACACATTCACATTCACATGCACAGGTGAGTTCAAAAGCAATTAGCCATAGGTGGCCCATTCGCCACCCCCCTGCCCCCCACATATTCCAGACCTGAGAGTGAAGTGTGTTCTCAGTCATGATTTTTTTCACCCTGTGATGAAGAACCAAGGTCAGAAGCTATCCAAAGAGTGTGTATTAGGGAAAACGCTTTAACCTACTTCATTGTCAGAGTCATTATGTCCTTGTTGCTAGTGTGGTAGCACCCTCATTTCAATCGAAAACACTCAACTCCTTGGATGAAATATGTTTGTTCTTCACCAGCACACAGGCCAAATACCATCATGAAATATGGGCTCCAAAGCAAGACTCGGGAGAGGGAGGCAGGCCTTTGCCATCCTTACCAACCTCTCATGTTTTCCTTGTTTACTGCTGCTACCAGGCCACTGGCTAGACAGACATGGTTTCTCTATCTCCTGCCTGTGTTGGTCAGTTCCAGATGCTATAGTAGACTGATGTAATAAATATTTTTCAACTCACTTTTCAGAAAAGAGAAAGCAAGACTCATGAGATTGAAGAGCCAGGACGTAGGACACCTCATCAATTGCTTAAGATACATACGAAATTTAGTGCATCACTGTGGTTCTATGTGTCTGCCTTGCCGCAGGGGTGCTAGGCCGCTGAGGTGTCAGACTCATGGGGCACCAACATGCTGTTCAGGGGAAGCAAAACACAGTCTAAGACAGGGGTCTCAGCCTGTGTATCTCCACGTGAGAAAAGGCAGGGGCTGGGATGAAGGCTGTGAGTTTCAAACTCCAGTGTACCCGGATACCACTGGGAACAGTACTGAGTTGAGAATGGGCCTCAGGCCTGAGATGAGCCTGGGCCAGGGGATGGGGGTGGAGGTGGTGATCCAGGTTAGCTCACAGTGAGTTCCAGGAGTACAGAGGGGCCTTCTGCAGGAGTCTTAGGTGTGTCTCTGTATGAAGAAAGCCTCCCCTACCCCCTTCCCTGTGTCTTCCCTTGATGAAGAAGACAGTCCTTGCTTGTCCAAACTGCTTTATTCATGGTGGATGACAAAAATAGACTTATTCGGGGGTGAACCAGAGATCAAATACCTTTTGTAGAAAGGAATGCTCACTGGCTAAACACTCAGCGCTCCTAGATACCTCATCAGCATGGAGGACTCTAGGCTCTATGCTACATGCGCAGTTGCCATGGTCCTCTTACTGGGGTGTTCTGATCATTTGCTCCAAGTCAGAAATACACTGCCCCCCCCCCCCCACACACACACACACATACCCAGCCTGGTTATTTTTAAAGAACTAATATATTTGGAGGCAAGAGGTACCGAACTTTATGGAAACTATTTTTTTTTTAATTCTCCATTGGGAGAAAAAAAAAAAAAAAAGAGCAGTTAGTTGAGAGAACACTCCAACAAAATTAGATAATTTGGAACCCAGGTCTTTGAGGCAAAGCAGTGGTTTGTCATTTGCAGCCATACCATTTGTAAGGGAATGCATTTGAACTGGGAGCTCTCTCTCTCTCTCTCTCTCTCTCTCTCTCTCTCTCTCTCTCTCTCTCTCTCTCTGTGTGTGTGTGTGTAGGGGGTGTCAGAGAGCCTCTCTAGGACAAACAGTAGATAGAAGCTAGTCCATTTGTTCACTGTGAGGGGGACAAGATAAAAGCATGTCACTACTCACCAACAAATCTGGCTCTAGGTTGATGCAAATAAATGATTAGAAGTTGAGACAAAGGAAGAGACGCATCTGATATACATCCTATGCCATTTGCAGTGTTTTGTACCAATGGTTTATTTAGTTCATTTAACTGTGCGAGGAAGTGATTTATGGAAAATTCTCAGTAAGTGCAGGGAAATTATTTTACCAAACAAATACTGTGTGTCTTTCATAGTTTACGGACAGTTAAAAATTCCAGTCTTGTTTCTTAGTTTATGGCCATTACCTCACAGAATGTAATAGTGGAGATCCCAGCCCATGGGTTGACCATTCTCTCTTAAGTCATCAGGGAGCCATTTGATCTTTAACACTGCCCTCCTGGCCAGGCTTTTACCTTCTACCTCTTCCCAGCATGCACATCCTTATTATTTGTGAGAAGGTTCTAGATGAGGCTCCCTCACTCTTGCTCTTATCCCAACCTAATAGAAATCAGTCTTCTTCTAAACATCATGCATGTTGGGAATTCAAACAAACCAATCCTGAATCTGAAGTTGATACCTAACTATAGTGGGTTGGTCTAATGTTACTTGTATTTCAATGCTAATTTGGGTCCCCCAAAACTGTTTGTCCCAAAGACAAGAGAGTCTGCACATAAGACACTGAGGGACCCTGCCCCGAGTTAATTCTGACTGGTAAATAAAGATGCCAACAGCGGGGTGGTGGTGGCACACGCCTTTAATCCCAGCACTTGGGAGGCATAGGCAGGTGGATTTCTGAGTTCCAGGCCAGCCTGGTCTACAGAGTGAGTTCCAGGACAGCCAGGGATACACAGAGAAATCCTGTCTCAAAAAAAACGGAAAAAAAAAAAAAGATGCCAGCAGCCAATAGCTGAGGAGAAGAGACATAGGCAGGGTTTAGGTTTCCTAGACTTGAGACCATGGAGAAGGGAGGAAAAAAGAGATATTGCCATGAAATAAAACAATAATGTACAGGAAGGAGAAAGAGAGCTGCCATGGACTAAGGGCTAAGAGAACATGGCCCAGAGGGCTCCCCAATTGGTTTAAGAACAGTCAAGATGGAACATAATGATAAACAATAATTTAACGTTATCAATGAAAAAGTAGATTCTAACAACATGGAGGGTCAGCTGCCCAGCTATTATGGCCTAAGACATATTAAAATATAAAAGCTCTGTGTGTGTGTGTGTATGTGTGTGTTTCATCAGAAAACAACTGGCCTAAGGCAAGAAATAACCCAGTGCCGAGAATCATAATATTATATACTACACCTAACCTAACATGTTAAGGAATTTCACACAGGTATGATTTTAGGCTGTATCTGTCTATTAAGATCTTCCAGGAAACTTTTAGAAAATGCCAGTGCCTCAGTGATGTGTGTGCCCACAGATTGGAATTTCAATTGGTATTTATGGATCTCAAGTAGAGGAATTATTTTTAAGATCCCAGGGAATTTCCCATTTAAGACTGGGGTTGAAACCACTTAGTTAGTGCCCACTAACTATATGATTCTGACAACGTTTGCTCATATTTTAAAACCAGCAGTATTTCCTAAATAAAGTCATATCTTCTCCCATTTGAAACTCTACATGACTATTTTAACTTTACAATCATTAAATCTATAGAAATCTTTGATTTCACACATGTAAAATGGAGATTTTTTTTCAAAAGTTTATAGACAGGTTGGTCATGTATGGCAATTGATGATATCATGAAACATGCTCTCTTATACTTGCCATGACTGAGTTAAGCAGGTCTCGGGCACCATAAGTACCATGGGACATGGTTGAAACGAGGCTCTCAAATGTGCACCCTCCTTTCTACTTTGCTACTGTCTACTGGTGTGTAACAATATGGTATCTGCTCTTATAAATTGGCCTTTGGCATTTATTAGCCAAATCTCTCTTAAGGAGACCAGTATCCCTAAGATCTGTTTGAAAACTGTATCCTTTAGAATGCAGGATCACATTTTGATGACCTCAGGCTCAGCTCTGAGTTGGAGGTGGCTTTAAATCTATGCTGTACCTCGTGTTCATTCTCTGTAAAGATACAGATAGTCTGTCACAGTCATATGTTGTGCCTTAAACTCCACACTCTTTGTTCTCCCAATTCCAGCTCTGATCTAGCTTCCTTTTAGGCTGCTCAAAGCTTCCCACTGTGAGAAACTCTTCCTTCTAAAATTTCTTCTTCTGCCTAGTCTGGAAAAACAGTTCTATCCAGAAGCTGTGGCAGTTGTCTGGCTGTTGAGAACTGGTTAAGTTAGTGTGAGGACCACTGGGCCCTTAGAGTTGTTCAACACTTTTAGTCTGCCTTTCCAGTGATCCATTGCTGTGTGAATCAATGTTTCTCAGAGAAAGAGGAAGCAGCAATAAACACACCAGAGACTGCTTTTAATTTGGCAGAAAAACATTGAAGAACCTATCAGCCTCCATTTTCCCTTTATGTGCTGCCATTTTAGAATAGTCATTCATGTTCTGGACTTCCTCCCTGTTATCTATTTCTATCTTTACTGATTTGGTCAACTGAAAGGCATCCTGTGCTATGCAAGCCACATTTACATTGTCATTGAAACTCAGTAAAAGTTGCCTGAAATCTGGGGCTCATTAGATCAGTAATTCAGCAGTAACACAAGAGAACTCATTAAGTTGCCCCAGCCTGTTTTCCTGCAGACATGGTAGTTTGGTTTATTTCAGTATGCATTGTTTGGCATCTTCTTTTAATGTATATTTTTATCTCCATCATTTCATAAGCAAAACTGACTTTACTGATAATTAATTTTTTTGCCCACAACCACAACTTCATCACATCTTCCTATTTTACTGCAAGATGCCTGTGGATTCTGAAGCTGGTGTCAGTTCTCACCACCCACACACCTTCAACACACTCAGAAAAATGTGTTACCCTGACTAACATGTGCCCAGGTGATACATTGTTCGAATGGTTTTAGGTTTGGACACACACATTGTGCTATTTACACATGTAGGCAAGCTCAATAAGTGCTCGGAATTTATTTTAGAGTCTCTTATATTAGCTTGGAAGGGTAAGATGTAAGTTTTACATTGAGTTTAAAATGCACTTATTGATATTTGGGTTTTAAGTCATGTTTTATGTAAGAATGTATATGACAGCTAGGGACGTAGTTCCTGAGGGATTGCTTGACATGAGGAAGGCTAAGTTCAATCCCAGCACTGAAAACCAAACCAAACCAAACCCACGAACAAAACCCACAAAGGTTATAGAGTTGATCAGAGCATGTAATAGTCGATGAGATGAGACTGGCAAATCGAGGAAGAAGTTGTCTGTGGCAGCTTGTATTTATCGGTTCAACTAATATGAGTGTTGGTTTGATCCATTCTGTTTGACGACTTCACTACAACCACCCAAATCTCCCTGTTCGCCACTGCAGCGATACATACACAATCACTGTTTGCACAGCCCCCTTCTCATCTAACTCCTAATATATTTTTAAACTACCAATTGTTATCTTTTGGTAAGGCATGAAAACAGTTTAGTGTGTTTCATGCAGTATTTAAAAGACTATCAGAATACCGCATGGGAAGAAAGATAAATATTACTTTGTTAATTTTTTATTTTGATTGTGTGTGGGGGGTCTCTCTCTCTCTTTCTCTCTCTCTCTCTGATCATGTGATACTGAAAATTGCAATGCTTGTTGTGAGTTGTAATAAAATCCACAATTAAACTTAAATGAATTCCCTTCTGAGATGATTCTACAACCCAGAGATCAAGGAATACCCATTCTTTAGAAGCCAGAGTCTTTAGGGTGCCATTAAGCTAATGTCAACTCCAGGACCAAGGGCTACATCTGAAGCCCACAGTTAAAAGCTCTGTGGGTGATCTAATTAGCTAAGTGTGCAGTTCTAAAACGTGAGGCATAAAGACCTCAGCATCCCTGGGAACACATTAGAAATGCAGTTCTTGGGTCCACCCAGGCCCTTTTGAGTTCTGATTCTAGGTGGACTCTGACTCTTCTGTGTAGACACTGAGAGAGGCTGCCCTGTCACTACACACAAATCCTACTGGAGTCTGGCCTTTGCTTCTGCTTGTAGGATCTTCTTTATCTATGACTCCCACCCCACAGATTCTATCTGTCCTCTCCCCCTTGATTCCAGTGAGTACCATGCTGAGTACCGCGTCTGTCTCTGTTCAGGCTTGCGGTCTCTCGAGGGGACCTGCAGGTCCCACTGCTTCAGCACTGTTATTTGCCAAAAGAGTCAGAAACTGGGGCTTACTTTATACTGGGGCAAGACATTGTGCATTCTTACTATAGGATTAGTTTGAGAAATACTCTTGCTCATCCAATTTATGTATTTATTTTTAAATATCATCCCAGGTATCTGAGACTCTCTAGTGCTTTTTAAGTCATTTTTGTGACTTTCTATGTCTTGAACACATACAGCTTATTCAAATGTCTTCATAATCTCACGAGACTAGAAGAGATAACATAGATAAAGTGATGAACATGCACTTCACATGAAGCATGTAATTGGGCTTCCTTTGCTAGGATGATGTGCATTAACTGTTAGTTTAACGAGACCTGAGAACCTTGCTTAACCATGGGCATTGGGTGTCATGATTCCTTGTGTTTAGGACCTAGATAGGGACACTTAGGTGATGCTTTCCATATGGATGGACTGAAAATTTTCCTTAAGTTAATCAAATGTTTAGGTAGCATAGGAGTTCTTTGAAGGTTCAAAGAGAAGGACAATGAATATTAGGCCCCTTCAGCCAGAAAATCTCCCATGACACCCCATAAACACCACACTGACCTCCAGTCCTCACTCACATTTTTCCTCTTCCTCTTCCCCTTTCCTGCCTCTTTTCACATGAGTATCTGGCCTCATTGAATTGCTATCACCTTGCTTCTAAACCTCATTCAATTGGCAACTGAAGTGACTACGCCCTTTCCTTGACTTCTAGCTGTGGGGGAATGTATAATGTTATTAAAAAACAAAAAATCGTAAGAGACCATTTTGTTATGGAAGTGTAGTAAATGTTCTGGGAAGGTTGGGCCAGTGAAACAGCTCCAGTGCATAAAGGCAATGCCTTTGAGCCTGGAGATCTGAGTGTGATTACGAGTGTCCATGTAAACGTGGAAGAAGAGAATCAACAACACTACAGAGTTGCCTTCTGTCCCCCCACAGGCATGCTGTGCATGTTCACCTGTATAACCCATGCATGCATGTATGTATGCTGGTGCCTGTGCATCCTTGCATGTGCGCACACACACTGAATATTTTAAGACACAAAATTTTTGAGAAAGTCACTCATTAGGATGATGTTAAAAGCATTTTCAAGCCCCCAAAGAACAGATGATTCTTCTGCAGCGCAAGCAGAGAGAAAATGTCCTTAGTCACTTTACAGAGCTAACACATTCTAGAAACAAAGAAGACAAGCAAATAGTGACAGAATGTACTGATTATCCTTATGCTGGGAGGTTTAAAAAAAAACTATAAAACTTAGTGTTAGCAAATAAAATCCATCAGTCTATTAAAGACCATACATGGCGGTGTGATACCTCATGAAGAAGGCTATAAAGACATTTTAACCTAGGGACCTATTATATGATCCAGTCTACTTGTAGAGTAAATTATAGAAAATGTATGACTGTAGATGTGGAAAGTATTTTGAACATTCTTTCACTTTTCAAGATTGTTATAAAACACTTAAATCCTAATGCTGTACATATACAGGTTAATGCATTCATAATGAGTATCCAGCTCTGACTTGTATGTAACAGATACAAATTTTTTCATCTTCTGGAACAAAAGCTGCACTTATTATACTAGAACCGTTTCCTGTTTTTCACATCCTCTGGCTGTCTCCATCCTATTTGCTATTTCAATGGTTGTGAATCATCTGAGAATCCCATTTGTTGGAATCATGTGATATTTGTCTTCCCATGATTGGTTCATTCCACTCTACATAATGTTCTCGGCACTCATGCACTCTACGTCAGATTCTCTTTGCTTTTTAAGGGTGAATAGCGTTCTGCTGGTTTTTTCTCCATTCCCACTAACAAGGGCTCCAGTTTCTCCTCCCACATCCGGTCAAGCTTTGTCATTTTCTGATTGGGAACTTTAATTTCGGTAGTAGCCATGTAAAAGATACAAGGCATCTAGTGCTGGGTGGTTTACACTTCCTACTGATTGGTGACATACAATACTTGTTCAAGTTCATCTCAGGGGATCTTACCTGAGTTGCAGTTTGGCTGTCTATAATTTCAATTACCTGTGAGCATTGAAGCATTACAACATATACAGTATGCTGTATAGGAGGACGGTAGACCTCCATACACAGACAAGGAATGGCTGCTATCTTACCTTTGGAGAAATGTATGCTTCTGACCTTTGTCCTTTCTAACTGGATTACTGTGTTGTACATAGACAATCTTGGAATATTCTGTCATTACCTACTTATGAAATATATTATTTGAATACACATTCCATCTTCTTGTGGGTGATCATTTAATTTTGTTGATATTGATGTACAAATTTTAAAACTTAATGAAATCCAATTTGTCCCTATTTTCTTTTTTATGTGTATCTTGAATGTCATAGCTAAGAAATTGCTGACTAATATTATATATATATATATATTCTTCTTAGGGCTTTATGCCTCTCTCTTAGCTTCTTGATGTGCATAGCATTATGCCCTACTCATATTTTGCATGTGGATTTCCTGTTTCCTCAGAGAGATTCTTCAAAAAGACAATCCTTTCCCCACTGGACAATCTTAGGGCTCTTGTCAAAAATAGTTTGAACAGGTGTATGAGGGATTACTTTGCAGGCCTCTCTTTCATCCCATTTCTCCATGTGACTACTTTCACTCCAATGCTGCACTCTTTGGATCATGGTAGCTTTGTGAATAGTTTGAGATGGAAACATGTGAAATATCTTATTCTGTTCTCTTCCATGATTCCTTTTAGTACTCATGGTCCTGGGAGATTTTCTACAACAATTTTAGGATGCATTTTTTTCTATTTCTGTGGAAACATCACAGGGATTTTGACAGGTGTTGCATTGAATCTGCAGGTTATTTGAGAAAGCATGGTAACGTAAATAACACAGTGCTCCATTTCAAGGCCAGTGGATATTATTTTGTTAATTTGTGTCTTTTATGACTTGATTCCGTCATATTTTATAGTTTTGTTGAATAAATGTTCTTTAGGCTTTGTCTTATTATTCCTACATACTTACAATGTTTGATGCTTTTGTAAATAGAATCATTTTTTTAAAATTTTACTTTTCTATTGTTCATTGTTGGTATACATAAATACAACTGGATTTGGAGGTTGACTTTGCATTCTGCAAATTTTCTGAATTTATTTGTTAGTTTTAACTCTGTGTGTGTCTGTGTATCTGCATGTCTCTCTGTATATGTGTGTGTGTGTGTGTGTGTGTATGTCTTCAGAGTTTTCTACATATGAGGTCAAGCCACATTCAAATAATTTTTTTTATTTTTTTCTTTAAAGTTTGGAGGGCTTTTGCTTCTTTTGTTTCCCCAAATGGTTAGGTTCATCTAGAAGTGGTAAAAACAATATCCTGGTCTTGTTTCAAATATTAAAGAAAAAATTTTAATTTTTCACCATCAAAGATGATGTTCTCTGTGAGATTTTCCAATATAACCTTTCTTATATGAAGATATGTGCCTTGAGTTTCTTTTTGAATGATTTTATTTTATTACGGAGGAGATTAGGACTCTTCTGCATGCCTTCTATATACCAATTAAGATGATCTTGCATAGTGAATTTTATTTATCAGAATGTGATGTGATGTGTTACATTTCTTGTTCTCATATGACAGAGCCAATGTGGTAAAGAAAGATATTCTACTTGGGCATTGTATTAATTATTAGTTTCCTTGACTGTTGCTATGATAAAATACCATTACAAAAGTAATACGGGGGAGGGGGTGTATTTTGTCTTGCAGTTTAAGAGTATAGCTTAACTTGGTGGTCAATTCATGGCAAAAGAGATGAGGAAACTAGTCATAATGCATTGCCAGCCAAAAAACTAGATGGATTATTGTCTTGTCTGGCACATTTTAAATTCGGTCTAGTACTGAAGCCGAAAGAATAGGGATTCCCACTTTTAGGGTGAGTTTTCCAACTTTAATTAACATAAAAGAGAAAAGGAAACATATTAAGTTAGCAGGGGAAGGGATGGGGTGAATAGCAGGAAATTGGAGAAGAGGGAATGGGGGTGGGGTTGAAAAAACATGTTCTATGCATATATAAATATTAAATTGAATATTTTAAAAAGATAATCTCTCATAAGTATGGCCAGAGGTTAATCCAATCTAAATAATCCCTCACAGGCATGCCTAGAGGCTTGTCTCCAAGGTGATAGATCCTGTCAAGTTGGTAGTCAATATTAACTGCCACAGGCATATTATGGAAGTCTTTTAATTTGGTTTGCTAGTATTATTAAGGTGTTTTGTATTAATGTGGTCTGACTTTTTTTTTCTTACATGGCCTTTGTTTATCTTTGGGATACATGTATTGTGACACTGGCCTTGGGAATGAGTTTGGAAATGTTCTTCAGCTATTTGGAAAATTTTTAAATGAAATTATTAATAATTCCCTAAATGCTTAGTAGTATTCACTAGTCCAGCCATGCATCCTGAAATTTTATCTATTGAGACTTTTTTTTTGATTATTCATCCAACCTTCAGACTAGTTTTGTGTCTGTCCAAACATGCTGTCTCTTCTGACTCAATCTGGCACGAATGCATTCATAGCAGACTATGAATTTCATTTAGGTAACCTTGTTTATTGGCATATAATTTTAGAGTATTCTTCTTAATGTTTTTGTTACAGTAAAACTCCCAAAGATATTTACTATTTTGCTCTGTATTAAAATTTTTGAGTCATCTGTCTTTTACTCATAGTCAATATAGCTAGTGCCTTGTTAGTTTTCTTAGCTTTTTGAAGAACCAAGGTTTAAAAATTACTGCTTTCTCTGTCTTAATTTTTTTGTTGTTGTTGAATTTGAATTCTGTTTATTCTTACTTTTCTTATTTCTTTAGGTGTAAACTTGGTTGTTGATTTAAAATCTTCCTTATTTTTCAATGCCTTGTGCCTACAAACTTTTCTCTGGGCATTAGCCCTGGTTTTGTATTTTGATACTAATTCCCCTTTCCTGTGAAGGGCTGCAAAGGAGGTGTGAGTCATTACACAGGTGAATTCTGGTGAACCTTCTGCCCATCTTAATTTGTAAAATAAAGGCTGGATCCAGTGATTGGGCAGAAGAAGGGGAGGTGGAGAAATAAAGGTTGATGAAAGAGAGCAGAGAGAGGACTGGAGGAAGACAATGGAAGAGGACAAGGATGAAGGAGAGGATGACTAGGAAGCAGGAGGTAGAAGGACAGACACAGGGTCTGGAAAATCCTCAAGTTATAAGGGTCTCATAGCTGGGGAACAGAGTAGTGTAGGGGTATCTGCCCAATCTAGGCTTGCAGAATATATTCGTAATTACTGAGTTGTGTTTTCATTGACCGGTCATATTTGGGTTGGAGATTTAAATATCTCCCACTCCAGGTGATGTGGCTTGTTTGCTCTTGATTTTCATCCTGATGGCTAGTTTTCTCCTGTGCTCAGTGTGATTTTAGTTCTTACACCTTGTAACTTTCTATCTGTGGCTTTATGGAAATACGTATAGTATTTCCTTGAGAAAAAAGTTGTATTTACTTCTATGATGAACTTTTGAAGAGTAATCAGCTAGGAGAACATAACAATGTGGGTAGAGATTTTGATGATATACTTTAATATTAATTGTCTCTATTTTGTCCAAAGTCGAGCCAGACTTAGCATGGATATTTCCTTCTGTATAGTAGAGTTTTCCCAAGTTATTACTGAGAATAAGCACTTTAGACTACATGTGGGTAATGAGAAAGTTCCTATCAGATTTTCCAAAACTATTCAGACCCAAGGCTTTGCCTCTGTCATTAGACCATCAAAAGCCAGCACCTATTACTCCAGGATGCAAAACAGACTCTCATGCTTGCTTAGTGTTTACTGGTTTCCACTCTTTGTCATTTCTGGCCTCTGAGAATCTATTTATTTTCTGGGGAGTTCATGTCCATATGAAGAAATATATCTGCAATCTATGCAGTATGTTAAGGTGTGCAGTCTCTGACAACTCTATATTCCATATCATTGTAAAGCTCAGTATATTAAGAATTATATTAGTACTTAACGCAAATGCCAAGTGACTAGTATCTCATAAATTCTGTGAGTCAGATATGTATGCAACTTGTCTCTCATGAGGCTGCTGCCACCAGATTATCTTCTAGAGCTTTAGTCACTCCAGGGATCAACAGGGGCAAGAATCTACTTCTAGACATATGACTCCTGGTTTCCGCACTGTTATTGGTGGAAGACATAATCCTCTCATAAGGTGGTCCATCACACAGTAGCTGGCTTCTCTAGAGTAGGGGCTCTGAGAGGGAAGGAGAAGGCCTGGGAACCACAGTCTGTAACTAAAGTCAGAACTGACAACCCATAACTTTTGCTGTTTAGAAGGAACTTTTTCTACCCATGACTTGGGGAGGTGACTGCACAAGGTTGTGAATCCCAGGTTGTGAATCATTCTTGTTTGTTTGATTTTTTTCATTAGTTAATTGGTTTACTTTACATCCCAATCAGATCTTCCCCTCCCTCCTCTCCTCCCAGTTGAGAGAGCCCACCCCGGACACTATTAATAACAGTCTGCTATCCTTCTAGACAGGAAGCTAGTGTGACAGTCATCTGAGTGGCTTCACCCAGAACCTGATGAAAACAGATGCAGATACCTGCAGTCAAACATTAGGCAGAGCTTATGCAATCCTTTGGAAGAGCAGAAGGAAGGAAGGAAGGAAGGAAGGAAGGAAGGAAGGAAGGAAGGAAGGAAGGATTGAAAAGGCCAGAGAGGTCAATGACACCACAAGAAATCCTAAAGAATCTATACATCATTCTTAATGAACATGAAAATAAAATTTGAAAACATTAACCATATTGAACAAATGAGGAGGCATGTCTCTGAATGTCTCATGAAATGAAATTGAGCAATTTATCTGATAACCAAAGAATGCTATCTAAGATGATAGTTTCAGCACATGTTGACTTGACTCAAATGACATGGCTTTCTTCTCTCTGTTTGCCCCAGGGTAGCCACTTAGATTTATAGCTTGCCTTCTTTGGTGTTTATCTTGAATAAAATTGTCCTGGGGGAGCTGAAGAGACACCTAAGAAATTAAAAGCACCTGCTTCTCTTGCAGAAGATCTGGATTCAGTTCCCAGAAGCCACATGGCTTCTCATAACTATCTAACTCCAGTGCCAGATCTAATGGGCCCCCTTTGACCTACTCAGGCGCTTCAACACAAGCACACATACATACATGCAACTGAAACACTCATATACAAACCTCCAAATCAATAAATCATTTTAAAATGTCATGAAGCTTCAGAAAAAGATGATAGTTTGATAACAATATTTACTAATTAGATTGATCATGTGCTTTCTGATCTCCATATTAAGTCACAGGCCTAAAACACAGAGATCCTCCTGCTTCTGCCTCCCAGATATCAGAATTAAAAGCATGAGCCACGCTGCCTGGCAATAAAGTATTTCTTAGTCTTAGAGTATATTGATAAAAATATAACTAGCAATCTCAAGCAAAACTAGGCTAGTGGGAATGTAAATTAGTATATGCATTTTATAGCCTAATTTGGCAATCTGTCTTAATACTCTTAAAAATCTATATATCTATAAAACCTATATATAAAATATATGTTATAATTATTACCCCACAATTTCACATGGAAGTATTTATCCCAAGGACAAATTAGAAAAGCATGAAAATATTATGCAAACTATATTCAATTTTATGATTAAAAACCATTGGAAATAGATTTCTTAAAAAAGTTATTGGTAAATAATTATCCCATATACTCATAAAGAAAAACTATGCCCATATTAAAAATAATATTACAAATATGCATATGTTATCACTGAAAGATGTGCCCAACATATTATTATGTAGGCAAAGACACTGTATACTTCAAGGTTCACTTTATCATGTATAATTTTCAAATAGGTGTATATGCAGAAAAATTGTAGACTGTAATTTATATTGTTAATGAGGTCATTTTGGTAATGAAAACACAAATTATTTTTACTTCTGTTTCATCTGTATTACCTAAATTTTACTAAGCACATGCTCTCATAACTTGTAATTTTTTGTAAAATAAAAACAAAAATAGTATATGTCACGAAACTTTCTGTAAGATATAACTTTCTAGTATTTAGTAGTTTCTGAAATTATTATTGGAAGTTCAAAAATACATTTGTCATTGAAGATAAATTTGTATTGAAGATAAATATATGATGACAATATTTAGTTTGCACATAGACAAGGTTTCTTACCATGAAGAAACTTACATTCTTCAACCCATAGATAATTATGATTTAATCTCATAATCAAATAAAATAAAAATGATCAAATTTGTGGCTAGAGAGATGGCTTAATGGTTAAGAGCACTTGCTGCTTTTTCAGACAACCTGGGTTCAAAACCCAGTACTGACATAGTGGCTCCCCACCATCTGTTAACTGCATTTGTAAGAGTTCCAATGTCCTTTTTGAGGAGCCTTTGAACATGCGTGGTGCATGTACATGAACTCATGCACACAGATACTAATAGACATAAAATATTTTTTAAGTGAATAATTTTCTTGTAAAGCAATGTGCAATGGCATGTTTACATTGCTAGTTCATTTAAACCATCAAATTCCTTCTGTAAAATGGGCATCAAAATCAGTATTCAGTTTACAAATGAGGAAGTTAAGACTCAAAAAGATTCACTACCTAGTAACCAGAGTCGGTGACTCCAGTTGTGCACTTTTGACTGCAGCTACTAGAAACCCTTTTGACTCTGATGTCTAATGTTCCATGCTGAGGCTCTGCTAAGGGCAGGAAGCAGATGGATAAAGGAACTTAGCTCTAACTTTGATAAATGTGCATCAAGATCTGAATATTCCTGTTCAAGTTAGGTGCTCTGATGAAACACGATGACCAAGACCAACTTGGAGAGGAAAGGGTTTATTTTGTTTATTATTACAGTTCATCACTGAGGGAAATCAGGACACGAAGCCAAACCTGGAGGCAGGAGCAGATGCAGAGGCCATGGATGTGGGGACAGGGGATATTACTTATTAGCTTACTCCTCATGGCTTTCTCAGCCTGCTTTCTTATAGAATCCAGGACAACCAGCTCAGGGGTGACACTACTCACAATGGCTGGGCTTGCCCTCATTGAATCACTAATAGAGTGCTCCACAGGCTTGCCTGCAGCCACATCTTATGAAGGTATTTTCTCATTCAAAGTTTCCTACTCTCAGATGACTATAGCCGTGTCAAGCATAAAACTATCTATCCATCACAATATTCTTTTCTCCTATAGGTCATTTTGCCAAGAGATCTCTGACACAGACCATTCTCTACCGTAGACACACTGAGGTACACCTCTCACTGACAGATCTTGCACATCTTATGAAATGATCTTTATAGCTATATTCTCAGTCTTCCCATATGTGGGGATATTTCCCTATTTGGACCCTGAGAGGAAGTCTGGTAAGGTTGAGCTAAGGCTAGAAGCCCCAGAGACCCTGAAGGGATGGTGGGAGTTTTGCCTGCTCCCAGCACCAGGTACCTGTCACATAGTTGCAGCCCCCGATAGAGAGGTTTGTGGCCATCAGTCACATAGGGGAAATTCCCCAAGCCCTTCCAGATGTAAATGAGGCATCCCTAATATCTCAGACAAAGCCAATAGGAAGTACCTACTGTCAGACCCCAACCCACCCCTAAATTGTATATAAGATTCTATCCTGAAGAAATAAAGGTGTATGAGAATTACTCTGTCTGAAAGCATCTGTTGTAAGACCCGTAATACTGCCTGGCAAGAGAACTGCTTGTGCCCTTTCCCCTTCATTTGAACCCTCCCACCTGGCCAGGCCAGAGATCTCTCCATGGATAGCCTCCAGTACACAGGCCTACACCCATAGTCATAAGTGGTTAGATTCTTCAGGTCCAAACACTTTGCTTTGTTTTAAGCACTACAAAGTTAAAACTTCTTCCTCTGCACTAATAATTGGAATGGATGATCTATGATGCCCAACAGTTTAGTGTAGAGTCATAGAGGAAAACACAAAACAGTCCTCTTAGGAAAACATATAATATGTCCACACAGCACTTTCGTTGCCTACAGTAAGGATCCAGGAAATGGTGTCTAGAAGCCTCTGCAGGGCAATCTTAGAAATTTGAATTAGAACCATTGAATTTAGTTATTGCTTTAATTTCTATTTGATTTCCACTTTTAATACCACTGCCCTTTAATGATATTAGCATGAAGTACTCTTTTCCTAGTTATGTTGTATAATGCTCTTTACCTACTGATATTTTTAAAACACCCCACCTCTGCATTAAGAAATGGCAACACCATGGACCAAAACTCTGGGGCAAAATTGAAACCGTGCAGTCTATTTTAAATAATTTCATCTGAAATGTGATTTTATTAAGTTTAGTTAATTTAGTTAATTTTTTTCCAGCACACTGACTTATACTTTACCCATCATTTTGAGTGAATGGTGATGATGATGATGACAATGCCTCTGCCGATGACTACAAATGTACTCATAGCTCTATGCTTATCTTAACTGATACCCAGAGGAAAGGGCCCTCATAAAGGATCTGCAGCATAAAGAAAGGGAACATGTTAGACTCCTGTATGCAAGCATAACAGAGTATCAATAATAGTGTCAGGGATTGGTGCTTGTCCATGAGATGGGTCTCAAGTTGGGCCTGTTATCCATTGGCCATTCCCTCAGTCTCTGCTCCATCCCCTGTACCTGCATTTCTTATAGACAGGATACATTTTAGGTATAAAGTTTTGTGGGTAGGTTGGTGCCTCTATTGATCCACTAGGGATCTTGCCTGACTACAGGAGGTGGCCTCTTCAGGTTCCATATCCCCAATGCTGTGCTTCACAGCTAACATCACATCTATTGATTCTTGTGTGCCTTCCTTATCCCAGGTCTCTGTCTCAACTTGGAGATAGCCCCAACCTCCTCAACCCCATCAGGTGCAGAGAGGCTCCATCCAGCAGCTGACTCAGACAGATACAGACACCCACAGGCAAACTGGATGGAGCTTGGGAACTGTTACGAAGAGTAGGGGGAAGAATTGTGGGCCCCGAATGGAATAGGAACTCCACTGGAAGAACAACAGAATCAACTAACCTGAACCCTTGAGGCTCTCAGAGTCTGAACCACCAACCAAAGAACATACTTGGGCTGGACCTAGGCCTCCTCACATGTAGCAGATGTACAGCTTGGGTTCATGTGGATCCCAAACAATTGAAGCAGGAGCTATCCCAAAAGCTGTTGCCTGTCCGTGGGATATGTTCTATCTGGGAGACCTTTTATGGCTTCAGTGGGAGAGGATGCCCTAAACCCACAGAGACTTGATTTGCCAGGGTAGGAGGATACCCAGGGGGTCCCACCCTCTCAGTGGAGGAGAGTGTGGGGTGGGGAAAGGATTGTGGGAGCCGGTGATAGGGAGGCGGGCAATGAATGGGATGTAAAGTGAATAAATAAAAAATAACAAACAAACACAAAGAGAACACATCCGGATAACAGAAACCACTGTTCCCATCTTTGGGAAGCCACCTAGGCTCTGCCAGACTATTTGCCATTGGGTAAACATGAATGACAGTTAGTTGTTCTAAGAATCAAGCAGGAAAATAATTGAATGATACCAGATCATATTTGTTGGAAATCTGTATTGGGTGTTCTTTTCATTGACTTAGCTACATGCTTCACTTTTACTAATAATAATTTCTATAATTATTAGTATTATCCTTGTGTTAGTCTCATATTTTGTTTATTTTCTCATTGCTGTAACAGGATACTAGCACCAAAATCAAAACAACTTCAAGTAGGAATTCTGGTTTGTGGTTCAGGGATATAGTCCAGAATGTTGGAGAAGGCACAATGGCAGGAGTTCACAGTAATGACTGAAGAAACTTGTAGTGATTTGTTCTATTACTTGGGTAGTCAGAGCTGGAAAGAGGCAGCACTGTAGTCTATGTGACCCTCTCCTGGACTGACCCGTGTACTTCACAAAGACTGGACCTGCTAATAGTCCATCCCAAAACAGCACCAACAATTTGGGACCCAGTGTTCAAACACATGTAAACAATCCACACTCAATCTATAACTGTGTCTACTTTCTCTTTGTTAATCATCTCTGAAAATTTCTTCATAGATGCTAATCTCTTAGGCTTACCTCAATCTAATCACTATTAACCACCAATGGATCAGAGAAGATTGAATGACTCATTCTGATTTGGCAAAGCCAAAATTCAAACCAACACAGCTTGGTCCAGTGCTCATATTCTCAACACTGGGATGCTATACTTTTCAAGTCAAGTTCTTGATTGGGCTCTCATTCATAAAGGTACAGTGAATGACAGGTCTCATTACAGTTAATGTTTGTAAGCTAATGCTATTGGAAGGCTGTCTTTTCGTATGTACAGCTTTTTTTAGATATTCTTCATAGCACAGAGTAAAAGAGGAGTAATGGGTGAGTAGAAGAGGCCAAAGGCCGATTATAGGGTGGTACCATACAACTGGAGTCCCACATGCATTTCAGAGGGGATGTGAAGACTTCTCTTGGACTTATTCTACTACCCCATTATTCTAGGACTTGAACAGATGGAAACTTCAGCTTTTATGCTCAGCAAAATACTTTGTGTTACTAAAATCAACATTGAAATTGGGATTCTATAGAGGAAAAACAAAGTCTTCTAGTTGAAGTACAGGTAAAGGAAGATGCTTAGATGTTATTTAATATTGACAGGGGACTATCCATGGGGAGAAAGTAATCGAAAGGTCAGAAAGGATACAAATTGCATATCATGCTTAAAGCAAAGGCATTGGAGTCCAACATGTTTAGATTCTGTATCCGGATCTGCTACTTACAATGTCATTAAAGTGATGTTCATGAAGCTATTGTTTATATGTTAATGGCTAAAATAAAAGCTTCTTACTATAGGACAACTTTGAAAACTAAAGTTTTGTCACACATACAACATGTAATATTGTGACGCTGTACAGTGAAAACTTTATAAGTATTAACTCGTGCTATGGTTATTATTGTTGTTGTTGAATAATACTTTGTAGTAAATTCCATTGTCTATATATTATAGTGTGGCTCCCTTGTCCCCCCTTGACTTTTGCACACCTGTGGTCTTAGGTGTGCAGAAACTGGGGATTAGGGTTCTGGGTGGTGGTGAGTAAGGCAGATGTAAACAACCCCAGAGACTGTGTCAGCAAGCAGCTCATTTGTAAAAATGGCAGGACTAGCTTATACAGCTTGAGTCAGGTAGGAAGGAGAGAAAAAAGGACAAGGAAGAAGACATACTTAATTTGCACATGTGGACTTGATTGAAGACAAGCAAACATGAACGATGCACCAATTCAAATGCCAAAGCATGACAGAAGAGTCTTTTTTTTAAAAAATTTTTTTTATATTTTATTTACATTTCAGATGCCATCCCCTTTCCCCATTTTCCCTCCCTAGAAAACCCCTGTCCCATGTCCCCCCCTTTTTTTTGCTTTTATACAATTTTTTAAAATGTTAATCAAAGGATTTATAAGTTTGGTAATGCTCAATCAGAAGCGTAACCCAATACCCAACCTAGATATAAAAACTATCTTTGACTGGTGGAGACATGTGAACATCTGCCTCCATGCCCCCTCTCTCTTTCTCTCTCTCATCACCTAGCTTCTCCTCTCCAAAGTTTTACTTTAACAGGAAGAGTGATATGTAGGAGGAGCTAAGTGGGAAGGAGTACTGAGAGGAAGAGATGGAGTATGGAGTAAGGAAGAGTCTTTCTAATCAGTTAGATTAGCAGTCTGTCAGTCACATGATTTCTGAGAAGCCAGTTCTCTGGAAGGAAACAGAAGCCTAACAGCTTTTATCATGAAGTGGCCTTTGTTTCTTTGGGGTTGAGTAGGCCCAAGCCTTATGTAGGTAAAGAGTGGCCCCACTCTTGTCATGCTTTCTGAGAGATGTGTTGGGTGTGGGCAGCACTCTACTATCCCTCATCTGGCTTGGGAACCCACAGGGTGGCATATATATAGTAGCCAATACATGGTCATTGTCAGTATTAGAAACAGTATTATTATTATTATTATTATTATTATTATTATCAAGTAGTCATGAAATCTCAATTTCTTAGATAGGTCACTGTTGTAGGTCTCAGGATTCACAGCTGGGTGACATTGATGACGACTTTTCTGGTAATACATATACAACTATAGAACAGTGTAGTGTAGTGTAGTGTAGTGTAGTGTAGTGTAGTGTAGTGTAGTGCTATACTATACATGCTGTCTTCCAGCACTATAAATGCTAGTCAATAGGGTAGAGCTTCGAGTTATTTATCAGCTTGATTTCTTCATGCAAGATGTCATGCATAAGTGATGTTTTTAGCAATAGGACGTTACTGTTAGATTGTAGAAGATCATCAATAATCTTGGAAATATCCTGTAACATCTAGGGTAGGGTATCTTAGGCCAACAATTCAAGATGTAATTTATACCTGGTGTAAGAGTCTCATAGAGCAATGTAGGAAGGATGGCAAGAACCAGAGGTGGTGGATGGCTCCTTCAGACACAACAGGGTTAATGCACTTATAAACTGATGATACTTAGAGATTATAACAGCATGTACAAGACCTGTACAAATTCAATCTAGTCAAAATCCCAGCACAAGAATGGAAAGTCAGCACAAAACCTCACCTATAAGCAAGAAGTTATTTGTGATTAGTACATGTAATTAGTACATGTACATGGTATATGTAGGAAAACGAGTTTTCAATACTCCAGGGAAGGTCTCATACTTAGGAGTAGTTGACTAACACAAGGACTCCATGCTTTACTGTATACTTTCTTTCTGTTATAGTTTGGTGGTTTTGTCTTTTTGTTTTGGGTTTTTTTTCTGGGATTTTGTTGTTGTTTTGTCTGTTCTTTAGCAAGAGAATATGAAATTGGATAAGTGGGGAAATAGAAAGGATCTGGGAAGACTTGAGGGAAGAAAAAAAGAATATGACATATATATATAATTAAAATTGTAATATATTATTTTACAATTACCAGGGCTGAAGAGATGGTGCATTCAATAAAGTGCCTGCCCAGTAAACATGAGGACTTCTGTTTGAATCCTCAACACCCATGTAAAAACTAGGCAGAATATGGTGCATCTGTAACTGGGAAGGGGCAGAGACAGATCCTGAAGCTTATTAATCAACTTGCTTAGCTGAATTGATGAGTTCCAGATTTAGTGAGAGAATGTCTCAAAAATAAACTAGAGAAAGACCAAGGAAGACATTTAAGAATGACCTTTAGCCTTTAGTGGTTTGAATAGGTATAGCCCCCATAGAGTCATGTGTTTGAATACTTGACCATAAGGAGTGGCATTATCAGGAGGTATGGCCTTGTTTTCACTGTGGGGTCAGGAGGTATGTCACTGTGGGGTTGGATGTATTGAGGCTATATGCTCAAGCTCTTCCCAGTGTGGAGGGCAGTCCCCTTCTTGCTGCCTGAGGACAAAGATGTAGAACTCCCAGCTCCCCCAGCAATATGACTGCCTTTATGCTGTTAGGATTCCTGCCATATCGATAATGGAGTGAACCTCTGAAACTATAAGTCAGTCCCAATTAAATTTTTTTTTCTTTATCAAAGTTGCCATGGTCATCATGTCTCTTCATAGCAATAAATCCCAAACTAAGATAGAAGGTGATGCCAGCGACTAGGGTATTGCTGTAATAGATCTGACCATGTTCTTCCTTCCTTCCTTCCTTCCTGTCGTGCTTTCTGTCTTTCTTTGTTTCTTTCTTTCTTTCTTTCTTTCTTTCTTTTTTGAATGTGGATTTGGAGACTATGGATTAGGAAACAGCCAATGGGGTGCTTTAAGTGGGACTTAACAGGCCATACAAATAGATGCATGGAAGACAGTGGTGCTGAGAATTATTTGAACTTGGGGGTCTGGCTCAAGAGTTTCAGAAGAGAAGAATTTTAGTATGTTGTCTAGAAATTGTTCTTATAGAATTTTCATGAAAAATATGGCTACTTCTTGCCATTGTCCAAAAAGTTTGCATGAAGCTACAAGTAAAGAGTTTTTGGATTAATTCCATTGACAACAGAAATCTCAAAACAGCCTAGCATAGACTCTGTCCAATAGTTCACTCTTATGAAGAGCATTTTGATGAAATGGAACAAGCTTAGAAAAGAATAGTATAAAATGTATGGTTCAAGGATTTAAGAGGCACCAGGAAGTAGAATGGAGCTAAATCCTGTGTTCAAGGAGATAAACAAATTACTAATATTAGATAAAGTAGGGAGTAGTGACCTTAAGACAAGATTCCATTCAGCTATGCTTCTGTCTTCTGAAAAGGAATTAAGAAAAGCTTAGACCCAGGCATGGTGACATACACCTTCAATCACAGCACTCTGGAGATAGATCATGCAGATATCTGAGTTCAAGGCCAGCCTGGTTTACAGAGCAAGTTCCAGAATAGACAAGCCCAGGCAGTGAAGGAAACCATTAAAACCAGAAAGCTTGTGAAGATGTAATAAAACAACTGGGCCATGTTCCAGCTTCAGCAAGCAACACAACTTTGCAGCTTCAACCATGTGGTTTTGGCTTTAGAATTAAGGATTGAAGAAAGGGATTATAGGCTTTCCCTCCACAACTAAGGAAAACTGCTTAGACCAGGAATATCCCTGCATGGAGGGCCAGAGAGGCCATTGTGTGAAGTGGGTTATGAAATCTCCTTCTGAATCTAAGCAAAGTGGCTGAGGTCAGGTATGTGGCAGGGATGTCCCTGCATGAAGTCTTAGAGAGGCCTTTGCATGAAGCTGTGAAGGTAAAGCCTGGAGCTTCTTGGAGACCCCAAAATGATAAGAGATGCAGAAGCCATGGAATATTTGTCAAGAAAAGTTGTTAATAAAGAGTGGAACCAGTCCAAGAGAAAGAAGTGTGCTGCAGTCAACAAAGATGAAAGGATTTGGAGACTTGAAGAGTGTTTTGACATCAGACATGGAGATTCAGAGTTTGGAGTATGCCCAGCTGGGTTTTTTCAGTCTTGCTTTGGTCCAGAATTTTTTCACTGTACTCCCTTTTCTACATTTTGGAACATTAATGTATATCCTGTGCCATGATATGTTGGAAATATGTGATCTGCTTTTTGATTTTGATTTTATAGGGCATTACAGGTTAAGAAAATATCCATTAAAAAAGTAAAAGAGAGAGAGAGAGAGAGAGAGAGAGAGAGAGAGAGAGAGAGAGAGAGAGAGAGATTACATCTCAGAAGAGACTTTGAACTTTGGACTTCTAAACATTGTTGTGACTGTGATAGACTATGGGGACTTTTGAAATTGGACTAAATACAGTTTGTATTATATTATGGCTACAAGCCTATGGGGACCAGGGAATGGAATTTGGTGATTTGAATAAGTATGGCCCCATATAAATTCATGTGTTTGGATGCTTGGCCATAGGGAGTAGCACTTTCAGGAGGTGTGGCCTTGTTGGAAAATCTATGTCACTGTAGGGGTGGAGGCTTTGGTGTTTTATATGCTCAAGCTATACCCAGTGTGGAAAACAGTCTCCTCCTTGCTGCCTGCAGATCAAGATGTAGAACTGTCAGTTCCTCCTCCAGCACCATGTCTGGCTGCCTGTTACCATGCTTCCTGACATGAGGATAATCGACTACACCTCTGAAACTGTAAGGCAGGCACAATTAAATGCTTTCCTTTATAAGAGTTGCCATGGTCATCATGTCTCTTCATAACAATAAAACCCAAACTAAGGCAGCCTCCACCATATGTATATGTGCATGCCCACACACACATGTATGTGCACACAGATAAAGAAAAAAAACCCTCTCTTTCACTACCTTCAGTCTTTTTTGTTGTTGTTTGCCTATGGGAGGGAGTGCTTGGTCTGGCCATGCATAGGTGTATATATGCAAAAACATAACACAGCTTGTTCCAGGACATATTATCAATGCTTTTACAAAACTGCTAACTCCCTCCTATAAGATAATGTCCTTATTTTATTTACTGTTACTACTTGGTCACAAGAACTAAAAATGTGGACAAACCCAATGCTGACACATCTCTATTTGTTAAACTGAGCTATGAAATAGAGAATTCTGGAAGCTTTCATTGCCGCCTTTATGTCTAACATGCTTCCCAGACCTAATGGGTTAGAGCAAAGGCGGTATGGCCCCTGGATTATGGTAAAGTTTGGTGATGGATGATGGAGTAAGGATTCTGCCTGGTGCCATTAGGCTAGTGGTGAGCTTCACTATGGTATCTAGGGAAGAAAGGAGCTGTCTGCTTAGAAGACCAGGGGCATTTGTTCTTCATTTCAAGAATGCTTATGGATCACTACAGGGCCCAGGTACCATGTAAGAAGCTGGTAGTGTCAGGCTCAATGTGGTGGGATGAATACCTGAAATTTAAATCAATACCTGCAACCTGTGACTGCCATCTTTGTTGTGGATATGATCTTATTTAGAGAGGGTATCGTTGCATGTGTAATTAAGCTAATAACAGCGATATGAGCTCTTGTTGGACTATCTAAGTGGGCTGTAAGTACATAGACAGGGATCCTTATCAGGGACAGAGGAAAGACAGAGACATTCGATGAAGAGGAAGCCATGTGACCATAGAGCCAAAGGTTAGAATAAATTGGCCAAAAACCAAAAAAAAAAAAAAAGCCTGGAGCCACTAAAAACTCGAAGAGGCATTTTTCTGCCCTGATTGGAGGTAGCTGCTATTCACATTTCTGCTGAAGATCATGATTTTGAATCCCCAATTCTTTCATAACTGCACGAGGATAAACCTTTATTGTATTATGACTCCTGCTTTGTTGTGGTTGTCTTTAACAGCTTTCAGAAGTAATGGGCTTAGCATCTGCTTGTGTGGGGCTCAGAGAAAGACAAACTGAGACTAAAATAAATTCTGATGGCAGGAGAGGGATGAGGGAGGAGAAGAAATGAGTGCTGGTAGACTATATACCAAACCCAATCTACCTAGGATACAATTTTAGAAGCAATTTTTACAGTTGAGCCAGAGTCCACAGCGCCCCCTGTCCTTTTGCCCTTGCTACTGTTTCATGGCTTAAGCAGCCTTGAATAGTCTCTTGAACCTCTGATCCTTCAATGTATGGAGGCTGAAGCTGCCTCATCTCTGGGTCTGTCATGACTGACAAGTCAAAGTAAAGCAAACTAGATCCAAAACCCTGAAAACATTCCAAAAAAAATGAACTGGAGCACCCACCCCCAGGGGTCCCAGCACCCAGAAAACCCTGTAGTCAATGGGTTCCATACCATGCTCTGTGACACACTGTTAATTAGGAGAGCTCTGAACATTTATAAGATAGAATCACCAAGCTAAGAATCCCAACTTAAGTCTCAGGGAATTTGTCAATTTGAAAAATAAACCACTTGTATAAAGATAAATTCCATTAGCTTCAATGGGTGTGCAAATGCAAAGGCGAAGTGGGGGTCTCTCCATGTCATTTTCATATTTTTTAGTACTATAATTTTTCTCTTTTTAAAACGTTCTTCTTAAAGACATATTTGAGCGTTGACAAACTAGACAGGAAGCATGGGAATATGAATACGCGTAAATACCAAGTCAGACGTTTCTTAAAGATGTCATTTATTCTAAAGTGTGCAAGAATTACTTCGAAGCCATTAGTGTCTGGAATTCTCTAAAGGCAGAGACACATTTTAAAAACACACTCTTCCTATCAGACTTTGATAGTGTTAAAGAAAGATCTTTTCTTCAACAAGAAACAAAAAAATATTGCTTTTGACCTGACAGCCCATACATAATACTTGCCTATAAGTTTTTTGTTGTCGTTGTTTAATCAGGATCATGATCTCTACAGCTGGAAGTATTCAACCATTGAGAGGAACTGATTGGGAATCTCAATGAAAAAAATCTATGTTGTGAACTGGAGAGCCTTAGGTCTTGTATGGGGTGGGGTGGGGTAAGTCAAATTTCCAATAGTCTTTATTTGAGTTTTTCATTATTTCAGACTTTTTTTTTTTAATAGTTCCTCTGTAGTGATTAAATAAAGTAGTGGAGACTACCCTTCCCCCACCTGTTTCTTCCATATTCTAGAAAGTACTGGGTTATTCCAAATGAAGATACAGCACTAAATCAAAAGTGTCCAGGGACAAAACTTTCAAATGGATTGTACTCTTCTGCCTACGTTTAAGAGTGAACGTCTCTCCACAAAAGAATGATTCAAAATAAGGCAGAGAGTCATGTGAACTCCCCGTGGTTCATTTTTTTTTTATTATTACTCAAAAACTTCCTTTCTCAGAGAAAATTGATACTGGCTCTGGGCTGAGAAGTTACCTGGAGAAGACTTAAGGAGGGCTGTTTGCATTCCAAAATTACAAGCTTTGCAGTGCGCATGTCTTTTGAAAACCCATCCCCTGATGGCTTTTGTGTCTCAGAGTGGACCAGAAAATGGGTTTGGAAGAAAAACAGCTTTTTCTCAAACAAAGCTTTTTCTGATTCTGACTTGAGTTCCAGAAACTCAAACTCATCTGAAAGGATATGAGGGTACAACTGTACCCCTCATTCTTCCTCTCAATGTGGATGAATAATGTTCCTCAAAAAGCCTCCCCTTGTATGGATTCTCACATGGGACATATAAGGAGAATTCTGTTTCATGGAAACAAGAATGAGGAAAGGAGAAAGCCAGAGAAGACAATAAATGACAAGAGAGAAACAAGGAGACAGAAGAACACTGTGCAGACACAGTGTGCTTTGGCCTCTGTCCCGATGACATATCTGCTCATTCACTTGAACATGTACCTGGAATTAATATAAGTTCCTGCAGACAAAGGAGAGGGAGCCCAGAGTGGTTTAGAGCATTTATTTTACATTCCCCATGCTTTGACTTGTAGAATAAGTAGAAAACAACTCACAGACAGGTAGTGTTGGGGGTGACAGCTTTGTGCTGTCTGCAGAGCTGTCTTTTTTTTACAGCTCCTTGTGAGCCCCCTCCGCCCCTTCTTGTCAGAAATTAAGCAGTCTGCAATGTGAATTAACAATTAAGGAAACCTTCTACTGCTCTGTTGGTATGTAGGGTGTTTGAAAGTACGTGGCATGCAATGCAATCATGATTATAGAGACAAATTATGGATGGTTTCTCTTCTGTTTTGATCTGCTCATTGGGACAAAGAATGCCTGAGGATTAACACACTAAGTTCACAGGAAATCGTAGAATAGAGCATGAGTCGTTGTAAGTGTTCTGCACCGTGAGCCCTTGTTATTAAATGCTTTCCTTCTCATGATAAATGCTATTTTGCTTTAGAAGTTGCATGTGTGCAGATAGGAGAAACTGGAAAAAACGAGTTGAATTTAAAATCTTCTGATCAAATGGTCTCAGAAGACAAAAAAAAAGAAAGGAAGAAAGAAAGAAAGAAAGAAAGAAAGAAAGAAAGAAAGAAAGGTTTTACTTTCCCTGAACCAAAAGTCAACTTTTGCATGTGCTCTAATCTCGGTTTTGATCCATATTTGATAAAATGAATATGAACAAAACAGGATCTGGAGTTATGCTCACATTCAAACCCCTCCAACTTTTTAGGATGAAAGTTATTTATGCTTGTTGGTGAATAGCGTTACCTATGACATGGGGCCAATGATCCTGTGGTTGGTAGTGAGAAAACTAAATGGTATAAAATGCATTCATTAAATAAGTTATGACAAAATCATGTTAAGTTTATTGATGTGTGTGTGTGTGTGTGTGTGTGTGTGTGTGTGTGATCACAATCATCTAGAAGGTAGCTGTAATGACCTTGGTGTTTAGCCCTTGTGCTTTGTAGGATTCTTAAAAGGTCTGGTCTGTCATTTTATATTTCCATACAATTCTGGATACCTTTTTTGGTCTCTTCTTCCTCTGTTATTCTTCACAGGATACCTTGGAAACTACAAGGTGCATCACAAGAATGCTCTGTCCTATCAGAGGTTTTAGAATCAGCCTCACTGGGATCCAGCAAATGTTCCATTCCAGAAAAGTACAGAGATGGGACACAGGAAGGAGTCAGACATAGAAGCTACCTGTAATGGTGAGGGAGAGGGGTACAGAGGAGGGTCCCCAGAACTCCCTTCCCCTGTATTCAGGAAAAGGGAGTTTTCTCCCAGTAGTCTATAGGCAAAGAACATTTTTGGTTAAAGTCATGCAGGGTATCACATGTAAAGCTGAGATCTGCAATCACCTAGCCTGATGGCTGAGCAGGAAAAAATTTCTTAGATGAAAGATAATATTTCATAATTCTTATTATGAATTATTATGAATGATCCTTAGAATTATTTGAAAGAAATGTAAAAATTTTCAAAACCGTCACTAGCTATATGAAGGCTCCCATCCATTGCCTGCTAAACACCAGCTCTCTTGCCTACTTTGTGTGATTCCCTAGCTGAGAGCATTGCTATCATTGATATGTCCATTAATAGAGGAGGAAACTGAAGCACAGAGATGTTAAGATACTTGCCAAAGATTGCACATCAAGCAAGGGGGAACCGCAGCAATTGGATTCAAGACAATTTGGCTCCTAAATCAAGGCCCTGATCCTTCACACTCTCCTGACTCTATAGCAACAACCTGGAAGCCGAAATATCAAGGCATAATTTCCAGTGTTTTAGAATATTATTTACACTACAAGCTAGTCTAGGTGATTAAAAAAACAAAACAGAAACAATCAAACCCAGGCCTTTGCAGTTTTGCTCTCATTGCCAGATTATGTAAAACGTGAAGGGGGGTGGGCTAAGAATTTGAAAATTGCTTTCAGATTTCATTATAAAATTCTGTCGCAGCAGGAGTGGCTCTGAGGTCAGCCTCATAAGCATTTAACAATTCTTCCATGAGTAGGAGAGTCAACACTGGCCAAATCTCTTTCACACTGACTTGAGTTAGCCATTTAGTCAATCAATAGTCCACGTTACACAAGGCAAAATGGCTGAATTTAAGTTAAAAAAAATTAACAATGATAAAATTCAAAACAGAATTAGGTCCAAGTTCTTCTTAGGAGGGGAATGACATCATTCTTGTAGTGACAGGTTTCAAATGTCCTCATTTATGGCTGAAGAAATTTTGTTTGGCTGTTGAGACATTCAGATTGTCACATTAAACACCCTCTGGTAATTATGTAATGACTGCCTCACTCTTGTGTGCCTGTCTGGGTCCAGGATGAGATTTGCTCAGTGCTGGGCCATCTTATGCTGGTTGGTAGCCATGCCTTTGTAGGGGTCGGAGATACACAACAGAGCTGTGAATCTCAGGATGGTGTCTTCTCTTCCCTTCTCTTTTCTTTATATTCCTTCCCTCTCTTTCTCTTCTCTCCTCACTCTCTCATAGTCTGTGCACCTGAAGGTGTCACGCTCCCTTTGCCTTTAAGAATAGCCTTCATTACAAATGCGAGTTTGGGCAGGCTCAGCCTCCCAGCAAAAACTTATTGAGTCCTCCTTGGCTAGCTGGGGACAGTTAAAATATGCTGTAGTTCCTTTCTCTCAATGAGGTCTGAGAGCTAAGGCTTCCATGAAGAGCTTCACTTGTCGGCTGTCAGTCAGAAGACAGCCTGTCCCTCCCAGGCGCTGCCCCTGCCACAGGGGGGTGACCAGCCTGTAAAAATGAAATAGACTTCAGTGGGATGCCTGAGATTCATTTTCTCCCTCGGATGCTTTCATCTCACTCATTTCTCTGTGTTTACAGGCCCACGGGTTTCCTGAGGGCAGCCATGATTTAGATTTACAGTTCCCCAGGCAGTCTGATTCCGAGGAAAAGTTATAACACCTGTAATGTATTACTGTCTCCTGGAGGAGCAAAGAATGTCAGGGGCTGTGGAGGTTGGCTACCCCAATAACTGCAGACTCTGTGCTGCAGCACACAGCAAATGCAGGAAGCTGCACCTGTCCAGTACTCCCCTGCCCATGCATGGGCACATGACACTCGGGTTCATAGACATTGGGAGGGGCAGCAGTAGCATCCGTGTCTGGTTTATAGGCAGCTCTGGTGATAGAAGTCCAGCAGCAGCTATGAACCAGACCACAGGCAAGGCAGACAAACTATGGGAATGGAAAGAGTGGAGAACCTGGCTGGGGTGGAAGTGAAGTTCCAATCACATATGCAGAGTTTTATCATCGGGCTCACCTCTTTTCTCATCATTTTCTCTTCAAGTCTGATGTATTTTTGCCATGAAGAGCAGAGTCAGCGTTAATTTGAACCCTAAGGGTATACCCAGGATGGGAGGTTAGCACTGGGCCCCTGCCTAGAAGGTACCAATTCTGATCATTTTTGTACAAAAAAATAGAGCTTCCCTGATAGTCTGGGACTGCCACTCAACCAAGAATCCACCTAGCGGGGCAAAAACCACAACAAAAATCACCCTTTGAAAAAGAAAGCAATGAGCAGTTGAGATGTCGAGCCAGGTTTATCCAGCTTGCCGCCAGCACAAGCTCTTGAACTTGGGGGTCCGTAGCTTCACTGTTCTTCCCCACGGTGCCCTGCCTTTGTTCTCCAGGCTCACTATTCCTGACATGTCTGCACTGCTCTCACTTCCCTGAGGGTAGCCCAAACCCCGGGAGGCTGATTTGCTTCCATCCCCTTGTCTTGCATTGCTTGTAGTCTGGAGGACCACAGGGGCCATATTGGCTGGCACCAGGAGCTGCTCAGGGCAGTAGGAGTGTGGGCGAGGGAAATAAAGGTGAGCTCAAGTCTCTGCACAGAAGCTCAGTCACTCATACAGTTAAATGTGGTTTGTTTTGGTTTGTTAACCTCGAACATTTCTTTAACTTGGGAGGCAGCATCCTCAAAGCCCAGTGATAAGTTTAAAAGCCCAAGAAGATGTGGTGGGCTGTATTGTCAATATTCATCCTGCCATAGTGAACAGGAGAAATTTTAGAGTCTGATGAGTTCTGGTAGTATCTTAAAGATGACAATACATTTGAGTTGTTGTTGTTGTTTTAACCATTCTACATCAACCCTTTGCCAATGTTTTTTGGGATGTTCACAGTTACAAATGTGGGAAAACGTTTCTAATTGGCACCAAACTTATCTTGTTACACAATCCAATATGGCAAAGGAAATATAGTCAATGGAACTTCAAATTTCAACTTGACTTAATTTTATTTTAAGTAGAGCTCTCAATAGATCAAACAAAAGCTTGGAGACTTCAAAGGAAAACGTTACCTTAAAGAGTCCCAAAGACCAAACAACAGGAGTTCTGTAGCACCCTAGTGCAGGAGCAAGCCCTGCTTCATATGCCTTTCAAGCCCAGCTTCCCTAGCAAGTAGCTTGTGGTCATCTTCTGAGCAGCATCTGGGTCTGGCCTCCTGAGGTCCTGGTACCTGCTCATCCTTTTCTTCCACTGATGGGGAGAGGAGAAACTGTCATTGGAGGATACAGGCCACAGAATATAATAAGCCTGGTCTCTGAATGGCAGCACACAGAGACACTTCTGTGCCATTCTCTCATATCCATAGCACACACCTTCCAACATGCATGGGAACTGACGTGAATGAGGTGAATGAGGAATGAGAGTCGAGGTTCGTATGATTTAGCATTTGCTGTTGCATGCCCTCATTAGCACATCCCCCTTTGGCCTCTGGATTTTAGAACATCAAGATTACATAACATAATTTTAATTTGGGAGAAATTAGTTGCATGTTATAGCCTTCCAGGGCATGGTTTCTAATGCTGTATTAAAAAATGTACTTAAATTCAAAAATTTTCAATTCTGCTCTATTCCTAAGCTGCATTTGGCCATAAAAGCCAAAGCCCTGAAGTTACTCGGGTAAGTTGGTAAATAAATATTCATCCAGTTGCCTACATTATTCATTGTTTGCTTACAATGTATTAGACCCCGACACAGATTCTGGGGATAGGGATGGTGGCAGGTGGCAAATAAGATGAAAAGGTTACTGCTTTGTGTTTTCATTCTAATAAAAAAAACCTGATAGTTTAGAAAACAGGTAAACAGGAAATTTTTATAAATGGTAGTGTGAAAACAATAAAGGATTTTTGTAAATAATGCTTGGGTGTGGGAAATAGGACAGGAGAATTCTTCACTCTTCTTCCAAGGGGTCAGATGCATACTGCGGGTTGACCTAAACATCTCAGAAAATCAATTATAATTTTGATATATTTCTTCTTTGAGATGCTCTTGAGATCCAGAACTAAGCAGCTATTGTGTCTAGAGTCCCTCTGGGGTCTTTGCAGCATAAAATGACATTCTCACTTGGTTGTTTGTTTCTTTGGGAGGGAACTGAATTTGTATTTGTTTTCAGAGGGGACCAGTGTTCTCAGCCCTATGAAACCTGCTCTTTTGGAGTCCACACAAGCTTTTGCCAGATTATCAGATCCAGCTATTGGATGTAGGCTGATCCAGATCCAGAAAGGGAACACAGTGTGTGTGTGTGTGTGTGTGTGTGTGTGTGTGTGTGTGTGTATGTGTGTGTCACTGTGTGTGTTTGTATGTATATGTGAGTGTATGTGTGAGTGTGTGTGTGTGATGTATGTGTGCATGAATGTGTGTATACATATGTCTGCATGTGTGTATCATTATATGTGTGTATGACTGTGTGGTGTATGTATGCATGTGTGTGAGTGTGTGGTATGTATACATGCATGTGTAAGTGTCTGTGAGTGTGTGCATGTATGTGAGTGTTTGTGTGTGTGTAATATTTTGGGATGAGGCCTCTGTGATATATAGCATCCACTTTCTTCAGTTTTTAAGTTTTAGCAGAATGGAGCAAATGACCAGAGCTGAACTTTATTCACAACCTTGATGTATATTTCACCAAAAGAAAAATTTCAATTTTAGTTCTCCTTAATATTAAGAGGGACATCTCCTTAATATTTTAACCAAATGAGGAATAGAACCTTAACAAAATATTTGTTCTGGCAAGCATCTCATAGGGATGCAGGGTTGGAGGTCATTTAAAAGCAAAGGGAAATCCACAGCTTTACTTGGGCTTAGGACAGGTCGAGAGCTTTGTGTTTTAATAAACTCTGGCACACCTTCCCTCCATAGACACCATTCTCCTATTTTATTGCTAGTCACCTTTTCTTCCATGTCACCAATGCTTTATTTTGTTGAAGAAATTCACCTTGCCAAAGAAGGCAAATGAGATCACCCATTTGGAGAAAGACCCAAAAGGACATTCCAGTTAGCAAACATTAACACAAAGTATGCACTCCATAAAAGTAAATATGATTTAAACTGCAATGTAAAGTCCCCTCAAAGTATGATTATATGTGCTTTTGTCCCCATTCAGTTCAGTTCAGAACATTACTAACATTGAAGAGAATAGCTTCTCTTTTCCTATATGCCATAAATAAATACTTAAAATGATCTAAAGTATTGCAAATTCTTAAGGCAAAATTGCAGTAGTGAATAATGAGGGCTTACATTTACAGTAGGATTATTATGGCCCAACTGTTGTGCTCAGCACTTTGCATGATTTTTTTTTTCTTTTAGATAGAGAAGAGCCTTTGGGACTGAGAGGGCATGGGACTTATTTAAGTTTCCATAGCTAGGAAGAGGCAAATCCAGGAATCCAGTCATCTAAGACTGCCTGGCTCCAAGTCAGACTATTAAAAGGCACATTTCCTCAAATACAAAGTCAACAAATGTCAAGCGACCCTTGTGATGAATGGTGCATCCCAACTAAGTAGAGAGGGTGCACTCTATTTCTAGGCCAAAGAATCCACTTTAATTTGCTTTTCTTAGCAGAGGTCTTTGAAATGGCAATACATGGTAGCCACTATAGAGGCTGTCTGAAAACAGTGTCTAGTCAGCTATGACTCTGCACTCATTATTTTCCACCCCTGTGGACTCCTGGGGAATTGTGTCTGAATCTCATCTTACCTCATCTTGTCCTCCAAAGCACCTCCAGACCTACATCTCATGACCAGAATGAGTCAAGATGGACTGGGACTTTCAGAAAGAGATCCCGAGCAAGTGCTCTGAAGACCCAGCTTTGATTTTGTTCTTCAATATGATGCACCACTGTGACAGAGCTCTGGCATGGCCTAGGACAGTGACAGCAGAATGTCTTGCTGTTCCTATATTAAGAATGTGTTCTCAGAAACAGCTGGTGTGTTACAAATGTAGCCGAGTGCCTGAGAAGTGGGATGATTGGAATCCCACTCCTAAGCATGCAGGCTGTCTGTGTTTGAGAGTCAGAAAATGAGATGGCAGGAAGGATTGTAATGGAACCCGAGGGGATGAGTGTAAGACCGGGAGCAGCGCTCCATGTGTCCGCTGGCTGTAGGAACCTGTATCTTTTGCGTGACCATGACTATGTAGGAATTCGAGGGGTAGTAGATTGTATTGTTGATCAATTCTCAGATCGTTAAAGAGGATGCTGTGTGGCTGTCCATGTGCATGCATGTGGATGGCATACTGCTTTCTATGAGAAGTCATTCTTTATTTCTGTTGAATTTGTGGTGAGAGTTTTTGTTCAAAAATGTTACTTAGAAAATATCCTAACTCTAAGGTATGAATTGGTTATAGAGGCTGCATGGACTTGTTTATAACTAAAAAACTATTTTGAGAATGTTACCTGTGAACACTGTATTTACATGATTCCAACTCTTTCTTCTTTCCAATTTAGTTCATCCCATGTTCCTCTCTTCACTGTCAAGACTCCTTCTTCTGTAATTATTGTCATTTATATGTTTATACATAGATGCGCACACACATATTCATTTTGCTCATATGTACATGTGTTTTGATCTGACTATCTTGTGTTAGATAACCTGTCAGGGGCTCATCTCTGCATGGGGGGTGGGACTGAATCTCCCTCTTTCAGCAGCCATTGATTCCTCAGAGCTTTTCATCTAGGGAAAGGGCCTTGGGAATTTTCTCTTATCCACATTAGCATGCCATCTGGTATTGTCAATATGTGGATCTTGTTTAGTTTATTGCTGAGATTTCATATGTACACCATCCTCTTTGAGTCTAGAAGACCCTATCAAGAAGCAGGTATCTTGGTCCTTTTATAATCGTTCCACGTTCTCTTCTGAAATATTCTATGAGCCCCCGTTGTTGGGATGGCATTGTAGATTGCATTGTATTGTAGATTGTAGGTTGTGTTGGTTAAGATGTGGCACCCCACAGTCATTTATGCTTTGTGTTTTGAACAGGTGTGGATCTCTGTAATAGCTTCCATCTATTGTAAGGAAGAAGCTTTTTTGATGAGAACTGAGAGCTACATTTTTTTCTGTGGGTATAAAGATAAGTATTTAAATACAGTTAGAAATTATATTTCCCATGGGGGTAGAGAGGAAGAAAGAACACTACAGAAGGGATAGTAGGACACAGATACTATGACATGGGAAAAAGGGAAAAGTGTTGGGGGCTTTAACTGGGAGGTAAGATGGAGGAACAGGAGATAAATAACACTAAGAGTGTTGGAAAAAGCCATAGAAAAACATTTTATATGATTACTTAAAAGCATACCTATAAAACATATGTATATGCATACACACACATAAATTTATACAATATATACTTTATAGAATCCTACATATATATGTATACTACACACACACACACACACACACACACACACACATGCATGCACACACACACTTATATATACTTTAAATGAAGGTATCCCAGATAGTGTTCTCAGCCCCAAGCCAAAGACTATGTAACAAAACCCCCAGTGCCAAGCATGACAAATCTCCCTTCAAGTTCCTTATCAGGAGGGTCCAAGAGACTCTCTAGAATAGAATAATACAGGTTGTTGTCATTGTTAACTTTAGTTGCCTTCCAGAAGTTAGAGTTAAGCCCCTACTGTTGAAGACACCATAGCCTTCAGTCATAGGACTCAGAGATATTGATCTGTAGCTAAGGTAGAGCCCTCCTCTCTGCAGCTAGCTCTCATAGTATCTTAAGGTATCCTATCAGCTTCCAGGAGAGAGAAAGTAATCAATAATATATTTTCAAAATAATCACAGGTAACACTGACACAAGCAATATGTAGTTTGAAATTGAATGATTTCACATAAATTATCTTGATTGATTTCCCAGAAAACAGCTAAGTAGGTGTAATAATAAATATTTCTGTAGAGTCCCAAGATGTACATAAGGGACTCATCTAATCCACCTACCTATGTAGTGGTGCACATTAATTATGATTCTACCTTCCTACATTGATATTTTCCTTTTGGCTTCTAGGATTGTATTTGTGCTTCATAATTTGTCATCTTAGCCATTTTTATGTCTCAATTTAAGAACTTATTTTTCTGTATTTTCTGAAATATTAACATCATCAGATCTTCATTTGCCTTTTCATCCTTTTTTTTTTACATATTATCACTTGGAAAATTCGATTATCCCTGTAAAAACACCAAAAATTTGTTTACTCAATTTTTGCTTCAACATCTTTATATTGTATCTTTTTGCACAGAATTGTAAAGCAACACGTTATTTTTCTCAGACTCCCTTGCAGCTAGAATTCAGGGGCTAGATTAAGTTTTAGCAATTGGATTGGTATATAACTGATATACCAAAACATTCACCCACTTACCACAATGTATATAATTCAATGGCTTCTCATATATTCACAGTTTTACAATCACCATCACAGTCAAGAAAATATAGATATATAAGATTTGAAAAGTTGAAAGGAGGCAAGCACCATCTGCTTGTTATACTTGATGGTTGCTTCTGGCAAGAACAATCATGGGAGCACCAGAGTCTTCACAGCAGTTTTATTGTATCTGATCATTAGCCTCTTATATGTACAGGCATGTGATGGCTAGTTTTGATTGTGTACTTGACACATCTAGGAAGAGAATTTTTATGAGAAATTGTCTAGATTATGTTGGCATAAATTTCACTGTGGGCATGCCAGTGAGGATTTTTTTTTTTAATTGGGTAATTAGTTGTGAAGAACTACCCTGAATGAGGATGGAAACCATTTCATGGGCTTGGCCCTGGGCTGAATAAAAAGAAGGCAGCTGAAGACTAGAGTGTATATATTAATTCATTGCCTTCTCCTCTTGAATATGGAAAAATATGACCAACTTTTTTCAAGTTTTTGCTTCCTTGACTCTCTCCAACCCCAGAGTAGCTTGTAACCACTAACCATAAGCCAAAGAAACCCTTTCTTCCTTAAAATTCATTTATCAGAGTATTTTTATCAGAATGGTTGCGAATGAGACTAAAATAAGGTGTATATGCAATGATAGAAGTGGTCTCTACTTTACTTAATTGAGCCTACTGATTGTGATGGAGAGTTTGGCTTTCATGGAGGGACATTATGTTTATACCTTTTCTACCTTATAGATGTTATTTCTGCAAGTTCACTTAGGTCTGGATTCTTTAGCTTTCCTCGTGATTTTGCCAATATTAAATTTACTACATAAATACTTATTTTGTTGCATAAAATGACTAGAGTGTCTCATTTCTTCTAAAGTCAACCAAGTTTGAGAAGAAATTTTATGTCTTTAACTTTGAATTCTTGTTAAATTTCTCTTTTAGACCTTGCAGTCAATGTGCTCAAAACTGAGTTCATCATTCTCATTCCCCAGCCTTCTCCTCCTAATCCTGTCATTCTCGAGGAAATAGCCCTAGTGATAACCCAGTTAACCTGCCAATAACCTTTGGGTCACCTCTGACTACTTTCTCTACCAGCATCCTTCCCTCTTCCACAATCAGTTACCCTGTCACTAAATCTCTATCTTTACTTCACTCTTTATTCTCAGTGGCTCTGACTATTGCAAAGATTAATAGTCCTGATGCCCAGCTAACCACCATTCCCTGTCAATCACCACATATACAGTCCAGAGGCATCTATGTAAGGCACCAAACTCATCCTGCCATGTTCTTGCTACAAATCCTATAGTAGTTCCTCTTGCCTCAAGAGTAGAGTATAAAAGGCCTTTAGCCTAGGCGTAAGACCCTTCCTGGCTTGCCCTAGTTCTTCAGACTTATTTTCTGATGTTTTAATTTAAGCTTGAGACAGATTAAATTATACACCACAGCATTTTCTTTTCTCTTATGTTTGAATATGAATTTCTCAATCACTTTTCTGGAATGTGTTTTGCAGGAATTCTTATTTCCTGCCTAGATGCCATCTCTGTGATTGTGAAGATTCAGTGGACTTCCATCAATAATCCATTAAACTCACCACCATCAGTCATTCCCTCCTTTCTTCCTCTGAGTGTATGTGCTATTATGTATATTTCATCTTGTGTCCTTGTTTACCAGAACTTTCTCCTTCTACTCTAATATTGCATGATAGACAGGTATAAATCAAGCACCTAGCACAGAACTTTTACAGGGTAGATGCTCTGAGCACAGTTGAAGAGTTCATCTGGATGTAGATTCAGTAATCTTCACATTTTAAACATTTAATGGGTTTTTAAAAAAGATTTTATTTATTTTATATGTGTGAATACATTGTCACTTTCTTCAGACAGAAAGAGGGCATCAGATCCCATTACAGATAGTTGTGAGCCACCATATGGTTGCTGGGAATTGAACTCAGTACTCTTAACCACTGAGCCATCTCTCCAGTCTTTAAACATTTAATGTTTAACAAGAAATTAAACATTGAGATTTTCATGACTTCCAGCTTGCCCAGGACTTGAGGTATTTTATATAATCAATAAAATATGTTTATCCAATATCAACTTGTGGCTACATACACAAAATAACTAAAAGTGGGGACTCAAATGGACATTATATACAAAATAACTAAAAGTAGAAACTCAAATGGATATTTTATACTGATTTTCACAAAATTTCACATCTAAAACGTAGAAACATCACAAGCTATTAGCTTGTGAATAGATAATCAATATTGGGCCTATAAATACAGTTAGATGTTGTCAGCTTTAAAAAGAAACAGATTTGGACACATGCTAGCATATGAATCAACTTTGAAGACATTGTGTTAAGTGGAATAAACCAAATATGTAAGGGCAGCTACTGTCTGGTTGCACTCTGTGAGATTCTTAGAAGAATAGAAATTCATCAAAATAAGTTGGATTGGTGATTTTCAGGAACATGGAGGAAGGGGGAAAGGGTTATTGCTTAATGGACACAAGCCTCAGTTGAAAGAATGTTCTGGAAAAGAATAGTAGTTCAGCCATATGCTGGCTAGTTTTATGTCAACTTGACATAAGCTACAATCATTTTAAAAGAAAGAAACACAATTAAGAAAATATTTCTACCAGATTAGCCTGTAGGCAAGTCTGTGGTGCATTTTGTTGATTGGTGATTCTTATGAAAGAGCCCAGCTCACTTTGTATGATGCTGGGCTGATGATATATAAAAAGTAGGTTGGGTAAGCAATAGGGTGAAATCTAGTAAGCAGCACTCTTTATGATCTCTGTATCAGCTCCTGTCTCCAGATTCCTGCCTTGCTTGAGTTCCTGCTGTGATTTCCCTTGGTGATGAAGTATGCTGTTGAATTATAAGCTGAAACAAGCCCCCATTTTTTCAATTTGTGTGTGTGTGTGTGTGTGTGTATGTGTGTGTATGTGTGTGTATGTGTGTGTGTGTCTTAGTTAGGGTTTTACTGCTGTGAATAGATACCATGACCAAGGCAAGTCTTATAAAGAACAACATTTAATTAGGGATAGCTTATAACTTCAGAGTTTCAGTCCCATATCATCAAGGTGGGAGCATGGCAGCATCCAGACAGGCATGGTACTGGAGGAGTTGAGAGTTCTGCATCTTTATCTAAAGGCTGCTAGCAGATACCCTTTCCAGGCAGCTAGGATGAGGGTCTTATAGCATACACCCACAGTGACACACCTACTCCAACAGGGCCACACCTGCTCCAACAGGGCCACACCTTCTAAAAGTGCCACTCCCTGGGCTAAGCATATGCAAACCATCAGTGTGTGTGTGTGTGTGTGTGTGTGTGTGTGTGTGCGCACGCGCGAGCGCACATGCCTGTATACATACATGTATGTGTGTTACTACTTGTCTTAGGGTTCTTGTTGTTTTTTATCATGGTGGTTTATCACAACAATAAAAATTCCAGTCAAGACAAATAGTAAAACACCTATGTATGCATACACTTGTGCATGTGCATGCATGTATTCCACACACATCATAATTGCTATGACTTGGAGTTTTTTTGTTTTTGTCTTTTGGCATTTCAAGACATGTTTTTTCATGTGTATGTCTGGCTGTTCTGGAACTCACTCTGCAACCAGGCTGGTGTCAAACTTGCAGAGATCCTCCTGCCTCTACCTCCCCAGTGCTGGGATCAAAGACATTTGCCACCACTACTCAGCTGGCTTTATGTTCAACTATGCCCAAATTAATATAATAAAACTAATTAATTTGTGATGTGGAGGTATTCAGGTGTAAGGCCTTTGGGGGGGGGGGATTATATAATACCCCTGGGTCTCTCCTTCTATCACAAGAGAACACAGTCAGAAGTTTCTGCTTATGAACCAATTACAGTCATCAAACTTCAAATCTCTTATGCTTTTATCTTGGACTTCCCAGTGTCCAGAACTGTAAAAACTAAATCTTGTTGTGTACCCATCACTCAGTATTGTGTCATAGGAGTCTGCCCATACAGACTACAGTGATGACCTAACTATAAAAGCCCTGTTCTAATCTCTAACCTGGTTATACAAGCTCTACTCTCAATCTGCCATCACACAGTTACATAAAATCAATACTGCACTGTACTTTCCTACAACTCAATTGACATATCCTTATGGTGAAGGGCATGTTTGGCAACTTTTATCTGTATAATAATTTTGCCTACAGGAAGTTCTAATTCTGTTTGGCTAGAGGTCCATGTTAGTGAATATATTATCATAGTCCAGGAGTGCTTTATAACTTCTCCCATAGGCTCCTGTGAACCAACCCAGTTATAGAAGTTTGGTCTTCATCATGACTGACCAGAGCATATAGTTTCTTTTATGCCTCCAAGAGAGTACAGAGCACAGCATGTGTCCAGAACTTCATTAGTCATTCATTCATCTATCCATTCTTCCAGCATCCATTGAGCATCTAAGTGCTGGGAGTATAGATATCAAAAAGGCATGTGTAGTCTGAGGCAGTTATAGTACAGGAGACATTGTCCTGCTCATAAGTGCTTTAAATGATCCTTCATTTAAAAAAATACAGATAAACACAAAGAACTGTAGGGTTTGTAGAGTGGTGTATTGCTTATGAAGAATAAACAACAAAAAGAAAGTTGATTTTGTGCTAATTTCAAAGGATGAGGAGTACATAAAAATGGAGCTGAGTCACAGAATTCTTGTTCCCCTCCCTGTTTGTGTGTGTGTGTGTGTGTGTGTGTGTGTGTGTGTTGAGACATACTCCCACTTTAGGATGGGTTGGCATGTAACTAAGTAGCCTAGATTGGTCTTGAGCTCATAGTAATCTTCCTGCCTCCATCAAGACAGTCCCAAAATTCTACTTGCTGACTTTCCCCCTGTTTATCCACCTCTGTGTTGGTGCTGTCCAGCATGGCAGTATGGACAGCTAGGCTATGAGAAGAATTCAGAAAGTGTTTCATACCCATGGTGTGATTGGTAGGATAAGTAGCATTTCCTTTAAACGCGATGTCTGCTGATACAATCTCATAAGTAAACCCTCTCTTAACTTAAGACCCCCTTAGGCACAGATAAAATATTACCACAGTCTGCCATTCTTTTAATAGCATTTCAGTGTTTGCTGTTCTGATGTCAACAGTCATTGTAAAGCATGGTTTTCAATCTGGGATTAGACCTCGTCTATTCTAGGCATAATCAGAAAAGCAATTGGATAGTTGGTATGCTCTTTGGAATTCTGTTGAAAAAAAAATGAGGTTCTGCCAGGTCCTGTCAGAGAAGAAGAAAACAGGCTTGAATAGGGGAAGATAAAGCCCAGAAAGGGAAGTGCTGACAGGTTACACTAGTCACAAAACATGCATGCAGCACTCAGGGGGCACCAACTTGGAAAACATGCCAAAGTTGGCCAGCAGGTCCCAGCATGCAGGAGCTAGAAGGGAATTAATTAATTAAAGAGTGTCAGACACATTGTCAGAGTGCAGACAGAGAATAACATGGACTCTGAGAGCTTTCATGGAGGGTAGTGTTAGTGGTAATAAGATTATACTGAAGCCATAAAAACTTTTGTCAGCTAAAGATGGATTCAAATATATTTTTATCATAGAAAGAAGAGATTGCTGCTTCAAAGTCTGGGTGAAATAGAGAAACTAAATGCTTCCTAAAGATAAGGGAGAAAAACTAATGTTTACTGGGCACATATCATGTGCCAGTTATTGACAAGAATTTCCTAGGTAATGCACTGACTGTTGTAGAGATCCCCTATATCAGAGTCTATGTGAAGCTATGCAGAACTGCAGCCCTGGTGCTATCTTGTTTGCCCGTGTCATCTCACTTCATCCTGTGAAAAATGCAGTCAAGGAAATGTCATTTTATACATGAAGAAACAGACCTCTACCCCTACATTGTGTTGCTACATTTGAACACTTCTTAATCTTGGTGGACTTTAAAGTCCCCCATTACCATACTACCCCACACTAAATGCCAGGTGGCAGCTATTGCTGTATAATTAACTTCCTTGGAAACAACAGCTAAGAAAATGCTTCTAGGCTTTGCTCATCCACATGGAATGCTGATGTGAGCAGACTCTAACTCAATCCTCCTATTTTGTTCCTGAGATGTTTTCTCCTGAAAGTGTAAGTCTTCATTTTCAAGATCTCTCCTCTCTCATTTTGAATTCTTGCCCTCAAATCTTATTCTACTGTTGGACATTCAGTGTCTTACCCCTAAACCTCTTTGGTGCTAACCCTCTCAGGAATACCTTTATTTAAACAGGGAGGAAAGCACTGGATCTCTAGACAGCCATTGGCATCTCTCTGGAAACAGTAGGATCTTGCCCTGGAGAGATCAGCCAGTTTACTTTAAGAGCGCATTCAGGGCTCTGTGTCTCCATCTGTGACTACTGCTTTAGTAGGGCTTGTGGACTTACATCCTTCCCAAGAAAGGATGCTCTAGTGTCTTTTTTGCCCATAGGAAGATTACTGATTCTATCTGCAGACTATCCTCTTTAGAACCTTTAGAACAGATGCTCTCTTTGGATGTAGACGTGGGGGTAAGCACTGTGCATGGCCGCAGAAATGAGAAAGGAAAAGGCAGGCATGTCCTTGCTCACCTATGTGAGGTTGTATTGTTCACAATCTGTTACTGTGTGTTGTCTATGTGTGGTTGTTAGAGTCCAGTCATGGGGAGAAGCTGTAATTGAGTTAGGCTGTCTCCTAATCCAGTCACACTTGATCATTCCTCTTATTTTCAAGCTTCTGACAGGTGGTAAAATGAAAGTAGTAGACCTGCTCCTCATAAGAATATTGGACATGTTTACTTTCAGGAAAATAAGAGAAATACAGAAGATACATGTTGGAGCTTGGATAACTGCTAGAGTAGGGAGAAAGCAAATGCCAAAATCTCCATATTTTCAAATACACCATCGGGTAGTCAACTATTACACATAATTGAAGCTCTTCTTGTTTGAATTTAAATAAGTTATTCTCTAACCACTAGGTATCATTGCTGCTGATTTACTCAATTCCTACAGAGATAATGTTTGCCATCAGTGTACTACATGTTATAGTCTCCTTTTGGAGGCTGGGGTATAGAAATTTTCATTTGATTTCATTCTCTTGAAAGTTTTAAATGTGCTAGATACAGAGGACAGAGGTTGTAGTCCCAGAACATTAATTATAAACTCAAATTCCTTTGTATGGATGACTTCATTAAACCCCCCATTTAAAATGCATGATGTGGTTTCATTATTGTCTTGGTACCATTGGCTCTTGTCTTGTCTGAGGAACTAAATCTATACAAATCATCCACTATAAATTGTAGTCACTCCACCATGTTACCTTCTCTTCCATCACTTCTGATACTTACAGTCTAAGTCCTGGGGTTTCTTTCTAGTCTGTGTAAAGTCAGAAATCCAAAGCAGCTCAGTCAAGGAAAACTGAGAAGGCCAAGGGTGAGTGGTACATGGCTGAGCACTGGAAGGGACCAGTCAGCATCCTGGTCTCTTTTCATTTCCAGATAAGAGTCTTGGAAGACCACAGAGACAATGACACACACAGTGAAGCTAAGCTTCTTTAAACATCAGATCTACAACTGTAAAGTACATCTCTGGTTCTGTCTGCAGTTTCTTACCCCACACAGATCCACAATGTCCATCTCCCTTTCAGGATACAGGAGTCATTTTAGAGGCATGCCTACAAAGAAAATGAATGAAGTACAATGAAAGCATACTTTCATGAAATCAAGCCATCCAGTTAAGAATCTTGGACATTCTCATGACTATTATCCTCAGCAACAGGGTACACCCAGCCCTGAGATCAGTGAATTACCTGTGCAATTCCTAACACCAAATCTCTTGCTAGTTTTGATTTACATTAGTATCTATAAGACAATCCTGAAGCTGGACACTCCTTCTAAATCACCAGGATTTTTCATTGCAAGTGACACCTTTTGCGTTCTATTAGCATGGTCTATTTTTGATGAAAACTTTTTAATACTTTTTGTGATAAAGGATCAATATGCCATAAAAGCGTCATTAAAACACTCTCGCTTGTTATAAATTGCCTTGTTGGTAATATGACTACATCTCCCAGAACCCTTTGAGAGACTGAGCCTTAAGATCTGGGCATGTTGCACAGCAGAAGGATGATTGCAGCCTAGCGTGACTCCTTCTGCACAGAAAAGACACATGGTAGAATAAGAAAAGCAGACATGGTGGGTGTGTCGTAGGTGGGCCTGTCAATGGTGAGTTTCACTGTTAAATGCTAGAAACTGCATTTAACTTCTCTAGGTCCTTTGCATCTACAAAATAAAATCTGCCTTGCCTAGCTTACAGGTTTAATACAAAGGGGAAATAAGACAATATACATGAAATTATTTTGAAGAGAAAATTTGTTTTTCTAAAAGGTGGAATCTTAGGTGAACTTTAGCATGCAGAATGCTTACTGTAGTTTGCCGTAGGGATATACAACTGAAAGAAAAGAGAAAGGAAAATTACATCAGGAGAAATTCAGTAGTTATACAATCCAGTGAAAACTTCAGCCAGTGCCACAAGAAAATCCAGAGCTACCATGGTCTGCCAAGATGGTCTCAGCTTCTGTTGAAACAGCAAGCAATGTAACATTGTCACTGAATGTTCACTGGATGTCAGATATCTGAGGAGTGGCCATGAACTTGGGGCAGGTGAACCTCTGCAGCTGAGGAGACAGTGAAGGCTTTCCTCTGACAGCATTCGGAGTATCAAGGGTAAAATGTCTTTTCCAGAGAAGAAAACTTGCTGATAAATTACAGTGTCTAAAACAACATGCCCTTATTCTTTCTAACTGTACACTCAAGGAGAAAAACGTTCAGGATGCCTTGAAGGAGGAATGGAATTTCTTTTTCATGGAGGAAACTTACAGGGTGAAGAAAAATGGGAAACTGATAGAGCCTGTGCTGCTGGAACTGGTCTCAGAGCCAATATGCACATCAGAGCCTGCAATCTCCTCTAGCAGCTCCTCTGCTCATATGGATTGGTGACCCAGATCCTCTGGCAGCGTGTATTGTGAAACTTACTTAGTCCCATGACACTTGATTATGCATTTACTTTCAGCATTAGGCAAAGGAGTGCCAAAAGGCACTCAGATAGATCTCCTGGTTGTTAAATACAGCCTTATCCTTCCCTGTTGTACAAAGCGACCATTGAAGGATGGCCAGTTCTCCCTGGAAATATAGCATCCCTACTTTTCTTCTGGCTTCTAGACACATGAAACATGAAGTGAGCATAGAGGATCTCTGTCTTATTGTTCCATGTGGTTTAGCTGTATCCTTTGATTAAAATACTCTGACTTACATGGCCAGGACTGCTGAACTCACAAAGCTCAGTGTGAGAGACAAAGCTTACTTTTGTTCAGTGATCTGGCAAGGAGGAATGGTAATTAGACTATCCCTACTTTGCATTTTCATTCATAGTTTTGTGTGTTATGACCACTGGGAACAGAGCTCTGGATGCAGACCTGTGATTTAAAGTATCATCTATGTTCCAGGCACTGGAGCATCATCCACTTAAGGTATCTCTTATAAACTAGTGCTTTTGCCACACCTTCTGAAGTCCATTCACATTTTGCTGTGCCTAGGTATAAGATGCATTTTTTTTTAACCACTGTATGAATGTATCATCATTCACTCTGAGTCTTTGCTGTTGGGGGTCCTGGTTATTATATCCATATTGCCCTATGCTAGTAGATCAGAAACTATAATTCCTTGGATATGCATTGAGTCTTCTCTGGCAATAAAAGCATATTTATACCTGAGATATAATTCTGTTTTATCAGTGACTATTAGTCATTCCCAAGGTTAATTGGTTCACTGCAGTCAGCTTAAATACCAAACAGTTTCTAATAACACCATATCAGTAACTGAAGATTAGGTTTGAGTGTTTGGTAAAGTTAGATAATGGCAACATTTAAAGGTCATACTTTGGACTTGAGAGTGCATGATTTTAAATCAGAAAATATGTCCATCCCTGTCTTCTTGGCAATGTTACTCTACTGCTCATGACACTAAAACCAGGGTAAACTGTGACAGTGGCTAGCTGACATGAACTATCCATGTCATCTTTTCTGCTTACTTGTTTATTATTTCTGATATTGAAAAAACTTCTGGGTATGTATTAAAGTATATTGGAAACAATTTCATACTAGTATGCACACTCATGTATACATGACACTCTGAAACTATTTTGTTCCTATTCTTCCCATTTTAACCCCTCATCCACCACTACTTGTGTACCTGGACACATTTAGACTTCAGGCCATTCTTCTTGTATTCTTCTTCCTTTGTCTTCCACTTTCCTCCTCTCAGCAGTCAGCTCTTCTAGGAAAGTAACTCACAAACCCTCAAATATGAGGGCTCTGGATATCTGGTCTTAGAACCCTTATCAATTCAGAGAAGAAAGCATATGCCAGGAATAGTTACTCTCATAAGTGATTTTGAAGGCAAACCTTGGTTAAAATACAACACAAAGTTCCACTTCCAGCTAGGTAAATAGAATAACCCACCCCATCTATGTGTGTAACGTGTTCCCCTTTCTCCTTGGTCAGCTTGTGTTAAAGAACCTTGCCTGCTTACCCCGCATGATTGTGGCTGTGAGCTGAGACAGTGCTGGTACACAGTGATAGATGACATGGAGTCATGTCTCCAAGCAGCTGGCTTGCATTTCCCCTTGCTACGTTTGTGATTTATTTCAGACACTCCACTTCCTTCTCTTAATGTTTCTGGACCTGCCTGACCTTACAACTGTATGGCCCAGAAAGAACCCAGTTTACGATAGTGTGTTCTAAATTAAAGTTGCTTGATTTTTTTCATGGTCAAAATGTCCAAATACTTTGTACCTATCAAGATCAACAGCATGTCCAAATTATTTTCCAAAAAGTATAGAATTCCCAAACTCAAATGACATGAATTTACTCTAGAAGCTCAGGCATCTGTGTTGTTATTCTCCTACTGGGACTTTCTGTGAGTCATTTTTCTTCAACATTAGTACTTATGATGTCAGAAAATCTACTGAATGTTTTCAATGTGAACCTGCTATGCATAGTTTTTTTTTTTTTTTTTTTTTTTTTTTACTTTGGCATCTAAAAACTAGAAACCTTCTATGTATGAATTATATACATGTGGAATTTGCTGCCAGAAAAATAAAAAAACCTAATGAGTAGTTAACATTCTTTGTCATAGTGGGAGAAGCATGCTGAAATGATTAGAATTTTAATTTGGATAGGATGTCCAAGAATAACGTTACACACTGACCCTTTCTATGTTTTATTAAGGTGACAGGCCTCTTGTTCTTTGTCAGAAGTATCTATATGCTGGACCATATGTATATAACTCAGTCAGGCCTATAGAGTACTAACTGGTCCTTGTTTATGTAACTCTATAATAATAACAACATTATCAAAGTAGTAATTCAGTACAACCGTTGAAGAACATTATTATGGATGTAATAGATACTAATCTTCATCAGAACAGCTGTGACCACTTGCAAGAAACTCCCAGACTGAGATCATTGACTGATGGGTGGAGAGCCACTGGACACTCACCTGAGAGACTTGAGCCACTCCCTCCTGAACCTCTGGCTGTTAGTATGTAATTCTGTTCTAATTGGGTGTGGCTTCATGGTCTTAGAAAGTGCTAGACTGTACAGATCACAGAAGGTTAACTAAATTTAGGGAGGAGTTCATCTATGAAGCTAGGGGGACATTAGCATCCATGCTAAGATATGTCTGGTTTCTTCAGAGGCCAGACTGGTAAATTAAATGAGAACATGATTGATAAACACTATGAGGCCCATAACATGTAAATGGTGCTAATTTCTTATAATATTTGGTATATGATATGATGCTTAACTGTCTTCTAGGGGAGATGTGTAGAGATAAAATCAATTTTAGAGATTTCTGTTTGGCTTTCCATCAAGGTTGTCCTTTCTCTTGAGCTAAAGAACCTACTATGGGAACAGTATTGATACCATATATGTTTTTTTTTTTTTCAATTTCAGAGAATTAGAAAAATATTAAACTCAAGAGTTTGAGAACACAGTGGAACCACTATGAGATGAAGCTTGGTCAGGATTCCGATTACTAACCAACCCTTCTGTGCTGGCTAGCTTTTATTGACTTGACACAGGCTAGGTTTATTTTGGAATAAAGAACCTCAACTGAGAAAATTCCCACACGAAATTGGTCTGCGTGCAAGCTTTTCATACCTCTTCTTCATTGGTGATTGATGTAGAAGACCCCAGCTCACTGTGGTCAATGCCACCACTGGACTTTTTCTGGGTGCTATAAGAAAGTAGGTTGAGCGAGCAATGAGTAGCAAGCCGGTAAACAACACCCTTGCGTTACTCCTACATCAGCTCCTGCCTTGAGTTCCTACCTTGACTTTTTCCCTAACAGACTGTTATTGGAACATGGAAGGTAAAAATCCTCTTTCCTCCCCAAGTTTCTTTTAATCATAGTGTTTTTAACACAGCCTAGAAACCCTAATTAAGAGGTCTTCTAGTTAAGGATTCAGCTAGCTCTGTCACTATGACCTAAATGCTTTAGTCTTCCTAAAATCCTTATGTAATGGTATTAAGAGGTGAGACATAGGCAGGAGAGATGGCTTACTGGTTAAGAGCACTGACTGCTCTTCCAGAGATCCTGAGTTCAATTCCCAGCAACCACATGGTGGTTCACAACGATTTGTAATGGAATCTGATGCCATCTTCTGGTGTGTCTGAAGACAGCCACAGTATACTTACATAAAACAAATAAATCTAAAAAAAGAGGTGAGACATTTGAAATCGTTTCTCTTATAAAAGGGACCTGGGGCCTGGGAGAACAGCTCAGTTAGCAACTGTTTTGGCATACAAGCACTAGAATCTAAATTTAATCTCTAAAATGCATCTTAAAAAACCAAGTGGGCACAAATAATCCAGGGGGAGGTAGAGATAGGTGGATTCCTGAGGCAAACTGACCAGCAGCCTAACCTACTAAGAGAGTATCAAGGTAGCAAGAGATCTTGTCTCCCAAAATAAACATATGGATGGTACCTGAGCAACAAGACCTGAGCTTGTCCTGTAGCTTGTACATACGTGTACACACATATACAAACACGTGTCCCCATACATATAAGCATGCATATACATATACACACAAAATGAAAATTACAATAGTATAAATAGGCCTGAGGGAACTTCTTGCCTCTTCCACCATGTGAAAACAAAGTACAAATATGCCATTTGTAAACAGTAGACTGTCACCAGACATTCAATCTGCTACCCACTTAATGTGGGATTTCCCGGGCTCCCGAGCTGTGAGCAATAAAATTATATTACAAAAAGCTTAGTTTTTGTTTTTTTTCACTATGTTGATCTGAATGGACGGAGACACTGGCCATATGTCCCATAGCTTCAATGGTTTTTGGCCATCCTCTTGCCTGGAGTGTGGTGGAATCAGCTGGATGAATGGCTTAGGTTCCTTTGGAGGAAAATGAGAGAATATTTTCTAGGCACACTTATTGTGTAGCATGGGGTTTCTTAATGGAGAATCACTCACCTTTGCAATCAATTGATTATAGATACATAACCTGGTAATGGATGGGCAATACAGTCATAAACCCCAGCTGCCAGCTGCTCTCTTGGACAACCTTGGGATTACAAAGTATATATGGAGTAACCAAGGTTGCAATTCTGAGCCAGTTTAACATGCAAGGTACTTGATAAAGGTTATGCTTGGACTCACATCTCTGAAAGAGGAGTTAATTAAAGAGTTGTGTCACCCACAAATCACAATGCACTCTGAAGCCAAAGTGACTTCTCAGAGTTGTATAGAGTTTGGCTAAAAACATCTGACTCCCTTACAACAGTGTCATGTAGGTCCCACTGTAGGTCTCTGCCTTGGGCATGAATTTAAGTGAAGCAGCTTTGTACCTGAAGCAGTCCCAGAAGGCCATGCTGGCTGGAGGGCTTCTTCTGCTAACACTCTATTGCCTGGAGAAAGAACAAATGCTGCAGCAACAGGATCAGGGCAACTGCATCCAGCATCTGATTCTCACTCCAGGAAGCATGCCCATACCCGTTCCCACCACATCTCTCAACTCACCACCCAGAGTCAGAGACAGCTTCTTCTCCCTAGCCAAAATAAGTCAGTGGCATCTTGTTTGCTTTTCACTAAATGGGGCTGTGGATTTCCCTTGTCTAGTTTCCAAGACTGCTGAAGGGGCTCAAAGAGGAAACAGATATGGAAAGTCCTTGAAAACAATAAAGCATCTTGCTGGCAATTACTAGGTTGTGTTATTGTCACTAATGTTGAAGATTCTTGAACATTGGAGGAACAGGTTTTAAGTAGCATTCAAAGGCACAAAAGAGTAGTACTTAATGTCTCTTGCTTATGTTGCTTTATTAGGTTGATGGTCCACATTTTGTACCCTAGGACTGTACCTCTCACAACTGTGGTGCTCACAGGTTTGTCCTTCAAAGCTTTTAAAACATCAGTAAGCCTTTATATTTCGCTATGATTAGCCACACAATCACCAAAAAAGATCTGATATTTTAGGATGATGAAATGAGGGGCAAAGTAAGAAATATACTTTGTGCACATGTGCAGTAAGTAGTCTGCTCAGGTACACGCCTCCCCCCATCAGTTTTTGCATCAACAACATGAAGTATGGAAATGAATTCTTCCTGGACACCAGGTTAAACAACAGACTTCTTATTTTCATTTTGGGCATTTTTTTGTGCCCTCTCAATGAAGTCAGAAAGCAGGACACTAACCTCACAACATTTCTGCCATTTGGACTATGAAGTTGCTTCTTGCTTCGTTGCTTAGAAAAATACAGTTATGTCCACAGAGCATAAATCTGTAAAAAAAAAAAAAACACAAAATTAATACATCATCTCCATTTCAAAGGATGCACACAGGGGAATTGAGCAACTACAGTGAGTCTTTTTCCTGCAACAAATCAGAGACTAAGCCAGACACCAAAGCCCCAGCATGCACCTGTGTTCAGCAGTTCTACCTGGGGAGTAACCCTGCATGATCTATGTGGCACTGGTTTTTTCAAAGAGAAGCCACAGAAGGGAGGAGAAGAATGTCTGAGGGTTTGTCTGGGGAAAAATAAAAGAAATAATTGTTCTAAAAAAAAAGGAGAAATTGGTATTTCACTGGCAGCCTCGGTTGCACAGGAGCACTTTAAATTTCCTTGGCTGATATCCTTCAACTAGAAATCACCAACTTGTTTAGTAATCCTTCATCCGGGGATTTGGCTGCCTGCAGTCACACAGCCAGCAACTGAGTGCATCTAGATTCCCAAGTGTCTCCAGTGGGGGTACTGGGGCACTGTGGCAGGCTGGTGTCCAAGTTCTTCTCAACGGTAAATGTACGGAAAGAAGCTGAACACGACATCCATTTTTCACCGCATGTTGTCAGCAAAAAGAAAGAGTAACCTGGAAATGAGGTTTTGCATCATGATTTCAATGGGCCCCGGAGACTGTAGTAAAGGCTTTTTCAGCCCCAGACATGGCACTTGACTGCGTTGCACACTGTCCCTCATTCTGGCTCTCTTAGATGAGATGTAAAATGACCTTGTCAGCAAACAATGCATGTAGCCATAGTGCACAGATCAGTGTGCATGTGTACTTGTGTCCCTGTGCCTCTATAGGTGATGAATCTAAAACCCTTCCAAATTCAACTTGGTTAAACATTTTCCTGTCTGCACCTACACTAGTCAATTTCTCTCTCCTCTTATTTAACTATGGAATCTTCTTTCACTGGTAAGGTGTTTCAGCCACCTGCTGGGATGAACAATGTTGTGGAAAATAAACCTGAGTTATATTGTAATGACAATATTAAAGCAAAGAGAGAGAGAGAGAGAGAGAGAGAGAGAGAGAGAGAGAGAGAGAGAGAGAGAGAGAGAGAATGTTGCAGTAGTTTGGTATGGTATTCAGGAGGGCTCAGTCTTATCCATTTCTCATGCTACTGTGGGACTTTACCCAGGTCTTCAGACCCCTTGGATTTCCATTTCATCATTTCTAAGAGCAATGCATTATGGGATTCTGCATGATCTTTTTCCACTTCAGCAGAATCTGGACAGTCACTTTGGAGAAACTGTTATTTATCTGCAAACATTTCCTAACTATTATAAGTCATCCCTTGTGTTAAATCCTGGGGGCAGGGAGACAAATCAGCTATGGTTCTGCCTACAGAAATCAGTCCAATCAGCTATGGTTCTGCCTACAGAATTCAGTCCAATTCAAGAGCAGGAAGAGAGATGCCACCATATGAAAAGGACCACAATAGAGCTACAGTTGGAGATTTGGATAATTGAGGAAGAAGCGTTAATTCCAGGAGTTGGAGCGATCCGACCATGATTTGCAAAATGAACTGACATTTGTACAGATGGTGGGCAGACAGCACACCAGTAAAGAACAGAGGGCAAGGAAGGTGATGTTAGGGTACTGGAACCTCAGAACATGTGGACGAGTGGCATAGTCACTAGACAGTAAATCTATCAAAGTGGGAGTAGGGATATGATCATTGTGAGAGTGCTTTGGTGTGGCACCATGTAGGACCAGGAGGAAACAGGTGAGTGATTTAGATGCTGTCATGTAGCCCAGATTCAGACAAGGTAAGCTAGAAATTATTAGAAAACAGAAGGAGGGGTAATGACTGATCAAAATGGGAGCCATTGTTTCTGCCTGATGACTAAGTGAGTCAGGGAACCTGTGGGATGCATGGACCAGAGGTCCTAGACAGCTGTTTAAGGAAGGACTGAGCTAGTTATTGACAATAAACGTTGCATGAAATACTGGAAGGGAAGGTCCAGTATTGGAACCAACCTTGACACTTAGTTCACAATTGTATCTAGGTCTTGAATGTGATAGATTTAGGATTTGTGATGTCTACCTGATGGATTAACTTCCACATGGTGAAATACTGCCCTCTGGTCTTGTTTGGCCTTTGTTAACAAGGATTAACAAAATTAATCCTTGTTAACAAAATTAACTTTGGATTAGTAGTTCTCAACCTTCCTAATTCTTTTAATATAATTCCTCATGCTGTAGTGACCCCCCCATCATAAAATTATTTGGTTGCCACTCCATAACTGTAACTTTACAACTGATATGAATCAAATTGTAAATATCTGACATGAAGTCTTTCCAAAGGGGTCAAGAACCACAGGTTGAGAACCATTGCTTTAGCCAAATAAGATCTAGCAGAACTTCTTTGAACAAAGCAATACTATAGTTTATGAATATGGCAGCTTCTAGAGCCAGTACAAGTTCTGAACCTTCCAGCCAGCATCTATGATAGGAAATGGAAGTGAAGCAACATGCAGGATATAATTTAGTTGCCTACCATCTGGTTAATTCAGTCAATTGGGTATCAATTACATAGCTACTTGTTTACAGCCCACTCAGTTAACCACTTAGAGGCCTTTCAAAACCACCAAAGCTCATGTGGTGAGATTAAACTTCACATTCATTTGATCTATGGGCCAAAGGCAGTACTCAGTCCTAATCTCTGAATTTTCTTGCCCTATAGAAAAACTGCTCTGATGCTAGTGTGGTATTATTTAATATGGTTACCTTTTTCATATATATATGAAATTATATATATATATATATATATATATATATATGAACATTATGTACCTGTATCTTTAATTTTATGAGTATTTATATTTCAAGCTTATCTTCAGTAATCAGTGTGGAACTGGGTTTCATTTTATTTAGCTGGCAATATGAATATTTTATATGTCTCATTTAGTTAATGTAAGTATAATTTAATTACAGTTATAGCTAAGATTTAAATGTTATCTCATCCTTTTTGATTCACCTATTTTATGTTTGTGTTCATCCTTCTTGGCTTCTTTTCAACTAATCAAATATTTTAATGTTTACATTGCCCCATCTAACAGTCGCCTCATTTGCTCTAGCAGAGAATACCTTTATCACTGGCATATTATTGTCTAAACCAAATGATTACTATTTCTGCCTTTCTGCTGTTTAACATTTACTATTCACGCCTCTATCTCCTGCATTATTATTTTCATGTGTCTTTAATTGTATGCGTGTTTTATATAAGCTATCACTCCCACTGCAACTTAATCAGGTTATATTTATATTTACCCATATTCTGCCCTTTCTTTTGTAATTCACTTATTTTATTTTTATTTTCTTCTAAGATATTTTCCTGTTTGTCGACATTGTAACATATTTCTTTTGGAAGTAGATTTCCTAATGGCGAATTATCTTAGCTTATGTTTGCTTAAAAAGATCTCTGATATATTTTTAGTTTTAATGGATAGAGTTTTAGTTTTATTGGGTGATGTTTTAGTTTGCCAGTCACACAAGCGCTGTGCAACTTGTGAGATTGCTTCCTGATAAACCAAATAATTTGAAACTAATTTAAGTTGAAAATGTGGTTAGGTGGCCCCACCTGCTGAACAATACAGTGTAAACTTAAGCTAACTTAAATGCTTCCAGAGCACTTAAATGTTACTTTACAGTTTCTCGAAGTCCTAAAACACAATGCCTACTTAATAATCGAGCATCAAGCATTTCATAGAATTTATCAAGTACACCAGCATCCAACAACCCAAAGCGCCATCTACACTACACTGTGTAGCATGAATAGGCTTCTTAGTGTTCACATGGCTTATTAGGGGATGTAGCAAGTTGTCTCTTCCAATGCCAAGAGAGTGTGATGGCTCATCAGCTCTCCCAGGAAAAGCTCACAGTTCAAATGTCAAAGAACACTTATTTTTAAATGATACCATTTTCATGCCATCACAAAGTCAAAACTTGAGTCAAACCATCTCTGGCTACAGCTGTCCATGCTTTCTTTCACCACTAAGAAAGAGACTGCCCCACCTGGGGATCCATCCCATATACAGTTGCCAAATACTGACGCTATTGTGGATGCCAGGAAGTGTTTGCTGACAGGAGCCTGATATGGCTGTCTCCTGAAAGGCTCTGCCAGAGCCTGTCAAATACGGAGGCAGATGCTCAAAGCCAACCATTGGACTGAGCTCAGGGTCCCTGATGGAGGAGTTGGAGAAGATACTGAAGGAGCTAAGGGGGTTTGCAGCCCCGTGGGGGGGGGGGGGAGCAACAGTGTCAACCAGCTAGACCCTCTGGAGCTCTCAGGGACTGGACCACCAACCAAAGAGTACACAAGGAGGGACTCATGGCTCCGGCTGCGTATGTGGCAGAGGATGGCCTTGTTGAACATAAGTGGGAAGAGAGGTCCTTGGTCCTGTGGGAGTCCGATGCCCCAGTGTAGGGGAATGCCAAGGTGGGAAGGTAGGAGTGGTGGATGGGGGAGCACCCTCATAGAGGCAGGGAGAGGTGGAATAGGATAGGGAGTTTCTGAAGGGGAGACTTGGAAAGGGAATAACATTTGAAATGTAAATACAGTATCCAATAAAAGAAATATATATATATATATATATATATATATATATATATATATATATATTGACATTCTCTTGTTTGGGCCTCTTGGGGCCAAGCCAATGAAAGTTGGAATTCCTAGTAAGGACTATTCGTGATCTTCTTAGTCTATCCCAAAGATCTTCAACTAAATTCCTTCTCTGTTCTTGAACATATGTCGAGTGGACACTGAGTCCCAATATCTATTTCATGAAACCATTCAACACTTTGTTCTGGTTTTTTATCTTTCTGCTTAGCTTTTCAACCTCCCTCCCTAGCTAATTCTAGAATCTGGAAAATATCCTTAGCACAAAGCTAGTTATGTGCTGAAGTCTCCCACCCCACCCCCCATAGCCTAGACCCAAACTCTGCCAGTTTCTCCAGTTACTAGAAGTTGGTACAAATCCCAGAATCTTGTCCAAGGCCAGGATCTCTAAATGGTATCAGAGAGAAAATGGTTGCAAAATCCAGCTCGTCTCTGAGATCCTCCCTTTCCAGAGTTTTAGCGCCTGTGGGACTCATGGCCTCCACAGCTACCCAGCACACTTAAACAAGTGAGTACAGTCAATTTCTTGATATTTTAAACTATCCACCATGAAATACAGCTTTGACACATTAGCTATTCCAACTATCGAAAACCCCCAAATCCTTCCATGACTTTCAGGTAGTGCTGATTGGATAGTCTCCATGGAGGGCATAGCTTTCACTTAGACCAATATCCTGGCAGAAAGCAAGTAAACTTCTTTTACTTCCAGAAGCCTCTAAGCGTCCCTTTGAGCGTGTCTCAATTACAAGACCCATGCCACATCTCCATACTCATGTGCATAGCAATCTAAAGCATTGAATTGCTTACAAGGGTAAAAGTGCTTACTGGCTTATACCATTTTTTTAGGGATATGGATGAAAGAATATATTATGAAGATAGTGCACTTACTGCTCCTCAATTGAGTGAATACTGAGCAAGTGTCAAGACATTTACTTCGAGTGGAATGAATGCAGAGCCAGTGTTAAGTATACAAAATTGGGCAAATTGGTCCTTCCGCTTCTTGTCCTAAGTGGCATGTCTATTTGTTTGCCCTAGAAGGTTGCATAAAGACAGAGATTGTTCCACATTGTTTTTTATAGTTAATGTGTTGTCATGAGAAGTAATCCAATTGTCACTTGTTGATTTGATAGGAACTTTATAGATTGGAGACGATTTAGATGGTTCTAAAAGATGGGAGAGTAGTGATCACAATGGCAAGGTTATATGCATGTGTTTGGAGTGACCACTCACAAAGATGGTAGAAAAGGGGGCTGTGTGAGGGCTGGACAGAGCTCATAAGCCTTGCTAAGTTGAACAGTCCATGATAGCAACAAGTGCAAACTATCTGCTTAGCTTTTCTGAGCCGTTAGACAAATAGGATAGGAATGGTAGGTGTTTTGCTGAGCAGATGGAGAATCTAAGAAACAAGAGATGAACCAGGCCAAGGTCATTGTATCTAGGATTGAATCTATTGCATCGTTCAGACTGCAGCCCCAACTCTCCTTGATTAAAGTTAAATTCTTCCCAACAAATTTTATGGAGTTTCGAAAGACACTCTTTGACCTAGACACCAGGTAAGTTATACACAACTGAGCTCCACTTAATTGCATAATGAATGAATCAACTACTTTAAATCACTTTATGAAATTCCATACACTATCACATTTCTTTCTTTGTTACCAATACCTGTTAAAATGCAACCCTGGCAGAGAAATAATTCATTTCATTGTATTAAGAAGTGCCCGACTGGAGGCCTTTAAGTGTTGCAGATCTCAATTATCTCACCCCAAATCCACTGTGCAGTGATAATTAGGGGCTAAAAGCTAAACTGATTACTGCAGAATTTTCTCCTGACAGCCATTTAATAGCTAATCAAGTGTTAAATCCCCAAATTATGCATTCCTCAGCAGCACACTGATCACAATAAATTTTAAAAGTTTCAGTTATCAATGTGTCTTACATGACTTTGCCCCAACACACTAAATATAAAGAAAGTCATGATTTAGAGGATTTAAAAATTTAAAATCTTTGATGATTAATTCATATATATGTATATATACATATATATACATATGTATATATATGTTTATATATAATTTGTATTGTTAGTCACTCTTAATGCTCAATCCTAGCAAAGCACCTTATCATTTAACTTACCTTTTCCTGATAAGATACTATATCACATGGGTGCTTTATTTGCATACATGCATGCTTAAATAAATTGCAACCAGATTAGTAGAAGTAATGGACCCAATGTGTATGTATACTAAAGATATAGGACCAACATATGTAACTTTTTTAGTTGTAAATTATACGAGTTTTCACAGCAACATGACACATGCTCCTGCTACAGAGGTATAAGCTGGCCGAACACTATCCTAACTTTGCAAAGGTGAGTCTCTTAAAGTTGCTCAGAGCAACCACATAGACACCTCTGGGAGACATTCATATCCATATGAAAATGAGCCACAAACTATTATAGCAACCTCCTAATGTGAACGCATTGTAGCCTTCTACTTCTATCCCAGTAAAGTCAGGGGTGCTGAATTAATCACAGATTTTTATTTAGATAGGTCAGATAATTATAGATAGATAGATAGATAGATAGATAGATAGATAGATAGATAGATAAACAGGTAGATAACTGATACATAGTTCATTAGGTTGGTGCAAAGGAGATTCATGAATTTTAGTTATGTTCAAGTACACCTTTATTAATCACATTAGGAACCAGCACTATCAACATATTTCACCAACAAGAAATAAGGTTGTTTCTGAGCATAAAAGATCATGCCTCAAGACCTGGAGACATGGCACAATGGTTAAGAGCACATACTGCTCTTCCATGGAATCTGAGTTTGGTTCCTAGCACCCAAGTCAGGTAACTCACAATTGCCTGAGACTCCAGTTCCAGTGGATCAAAAACCCTCTTCTGGAGTCCACACACACATAAACATAAACACACACACACACACGAAGACACACAAAAGAGAAAAGTTAAAATATTTTTTTAAACTCCCATGCGAAATGATTGAACAAACTCTTGGAAAACATTTCCTGAATCCCGTTGGTTGTGAAAATGTTTTCCCTGCAAAAAAGTTGTTGGGGTTCTTGAAGAAGTGGTAATGAGTTGGTGAGAGATCAGGTCAGGGGAATATGGTGGATGAGGCATGTCTTCCTAGCTCAATTTATTCAAGTCTCAAAGTGTTAGTTATAGGAAGTGCACTTGGACACTGGAGAAGATTTGGGTTCTTTTTTTTTTTTTTTTTATCAACGTAAGCATTTTGGCTTTCTGTGTTTCATCAATTACAAGCATGCTTCTTAAGTATATTGGTTTTACCAGGATTAGTAGAGCAGAACAGACCCACCAACAGTAACTATGACATTGTCTTGGTACAAGTTTGGCTGTGGGAAGGGTTTTAGACTTTCTTGATTCAAGCTAGTCATAGTCAACAGTCAGATTTTCATCTCACCTCACAATTCAACTGGGAAGGGGTTCATTGTAGCAGAGAATAGGAGAGGATAAAAATTTAAAACCATATTTTGATCAGCTCATGAGCACCAACTTTCTGAACTGTTTCATCTCTCTAGTTTGCTTCACTTGCCTAATGACTACTGAATGATAGGTGCTAGTTCTTGGGTACCCCTGTATCTCCATCATTATATGAGAATCAGTGCTGGTAAGTAGCCAATATGATACTCATTTTCAAGGTTTCCTTCTCCTTTGCAAATGCTCTTGAACCATAGCTGCATTTTAGGTTTGTTAGAAGTTTTGGAGGGCAAATAAATTATGGATCTTCCAAGTTCTCTTTTTGTCTGACATCATTTCCATCATATGAAATAAGCACAAAATAAGCTGTAACAAGTCATTACCCCCCCAAAAAAAACCATAATGTAGGAAATGTGCATCAAGATGATGTCTATCTAATATAACTGCATTTATTTATGAATGTGTTCAATACTGAACAGCAAAGTTTGACCATGCAAAAAACCCTGTTACTTTTGCATCAATCCAGTATAATAATTAGTTTCATTATTTATATTTGGGACAGTTATGATTTCAAATAATTATTTATATTTATTTTATAATTGTATGAACAATTCTTTGACACTCTGCTGCACATGTATTCTCCAAGGCTGGAGAACAGGGGTGAGGGACAGTGGCAGGGTATAGGGAAGATGTTTCACAGGGTCTTCCTCAGTAGCATCCTTCTTTTCTTTACTTTTTAAGTGAACACGTAACACTATTATTTAGTTCAGTTACCGTCTTCTTCCATTTTATTCTGGACTACATTAATTCATCTAGGATCATCCTTAGTTTAATTAAATATTTGTAGATTCCTTTAACAAATAATGTTCAAAGGCCAGTTGTATGCTATGTGTGATCGCAGCTCTCATTGATTCATGTTAAGAATTAGTGTGATCAGCCGGGCAGTGGTGGCGCATGCCTGTAATCCCAGCACTTGGGAGGCAGAGGCAGGCGGATTTCTGAGTTCGAGGCCAGCCTGGTCTTCAGAGTGAGTTCCAGGACAGCCAGGACCACACAGAGAAACCCTGCCTCGAAAAACCAAAAAAAAAAAAAAAAAAAAAAAAAAAAAAAAAAAAAAAAAAAGAATTAGTGTGATCAATACCAAGAAGAATATGATTTGAAATAGAATATTAGAAAATACAGACACCTACCAGATTGCACATATCTGTAGGGCTTGCTAGGGGCTCATTTATTAGGACTGTGGCATTCTTTGAAGACTTTATAGGGAGGACCACATACAAGAAGAAAAGTTGGAAATGACCTGTTGAAAAGAAATAGCCTTACCATGAGGACTCTTCAGTTTACAGTAGGAAGAGGCCCACTCATAATACTGTTGGGTCCTAGAGGTTTCCATCTTCTGTTCTAGTCAAAATCGTGCACATACCGATTTAGTTTCAAACCCAAATCCTAATTACTTGGAAACAAGTGTTTAGTCCCTTGCTAATCTTCCATCTTGATGCCTGGTCAGGACTCTCATTACATATACTGTTCTACACACTGACAGCTGTGACCCACACTGTCCAGGACTTCGAGAGGCCCTTTACATCTTACTCCCTGTGTCCTAAAGTCATAGGGCCTGCTCCTCTCTTGGTCATGACAAACAGAAGCAAAGATAACATACAGTTGTCATAGATTTGAGTTGCACATGCTTGTAGGTAAGAAAAAGCACATGCCCATTAACTTGTCAAACATTTCCTCTTACATTCTTGAATGTTAAAAAGAAATTAATTTCCCAGTGCTTTCCACTGTCCATTGTCAAGTGTCTAACTTGCAGTTTTTTAAGTAGTTGCTCCTCAGTACACTTGATGACTGCATTATTGAAGTTTATATCACCCTTCACCAAACTTGAGGTGCTTCTAAAGAAGCTTAATAGCTAATTTATTTATTGTTAAGTTAATTAATTAATTAGTCTGCTTAACTGTCTATTGAACAGAAAAATAGAGAAAAAAACTTCTGATCCTCTGGCCTCCACCTTCAGAGTGTTGGGAGTGCTAGGGACTGAAGCCAGAGCTTTGTGTATGTGTAACCAAAGAGCCAAATTGCTGGTCCAAAAGGTTCCTTTTTTTTTTTTTTTTTTTTTTTTCTTTCTTTCTTTTTTTTTTTTTTTTTTTTTTTTTTTTTTTTTTGCATGGTTGCCTAGTTATCCTTTTTGTGCTATCAGTGTTTAGCAATGAATTGAGGGGTTGAGCGTATTTATACTAAGAATTTGTATCTTCCCCCTCTCTGTAGTATATCTGCCTTTGTGGCTCCCTCTAAATTATTCAACCCAATGATCTCCCCCAGGAGGGAAATTGTACATGTGCAAGGGGTGGGTGTGGGGGGGAGGTAGCCAGAAGATAACATATAGAAGTTGGTCTCTCCATCTGCCATGTAGGTCCTGGTGCTATAACCATAGATTGTCAGGCTTTCTTTCAAGTGCTCTTAGCCACTGAGCTCTCCCACCTTTCCATGAGCTTTAACTTTTTGACATTCATACAATACATGGATGAGGAATGGATTCATTGAAAGCATAAACTCATGGATCTTATCAGGAGACAGAGATGCCTATGAAGAGTTTAGTTTTTGCCCTTTTTTCATTGGGTTTCCTATAGGTTCCTGTAGGAATGCATTAATGTGGAATGTGTAAATTCATTTTATCAGTCAGCTGGATATTTGGACTGAGTTCATACTCAATTCTTCCATCTTTCTCTAAAACATCCCATACCTGTGACCATCCCAGGTTTGTTCTCTGGCGAGCTGTACTTTTCTGTCACCCAGATTTGGAATAAGAATTTAAGTAAATATGTATCAATAAAACCAGAAAGTCACAATTATCCCAAAGACAACAGCGGTCTGTCAAGTGGCTATTGTTTTGGGGCTGCTGAAGGTAAGTTGCTTCTTGGTCATATCACTGGGTATCATATCTAGATCATATTGGAATTTTTTATTTTTTTCTGGAACTTACAAGGCAAAACCATAAAAACTGTAAATATTTGTTTATGGGAACATGTTCAAATGCATAAAAACGTATAGTTTGACATCATCAATGACAAAGAGAGGGAATAGATCACTAAAGAATACTATTTTATATATGATTGGTGTTGTTAGCAGTTTACAACTGATTGTTGTAACTGGAGGACATTGTATGCAGTCCCCATAGTAACCACAGAATAAATGATGAACTGCACACAAAGGAAGGAAGAAAAGGAGAAAACGAAGGCCTGAAAAGTAAATATAAGGCACACAGAAATCAATGAATAGATTAGCAAAATGGCAATAGGAAGTAATTTAAATTTGATCAGAATAATCATTGTAATCAAAGTAGATATATAAAAGCATACTATATGGGGATAGAGAGACTGCTTGATAGTTAAGAGCATTTGCTGTTCTTGGAGAGGACCCATATTTGATTCCCAGCACCCACACAGCAGCTCAGGACTGCCTGTAACTCCAGTTCCAAGGGATCTGATGTTCATTCTGGCTTCTGAGGGCACCAAACATGTACAAGCTACACAGACAGGCAGGCAAAACACCTGCAAAAGATCCATACACACTATATATGCACAAAAGTATTTCATATGCATAAATGTATATAATTTTAAATTATATATACAAACTTATAATTTTCTTTAGTTCTTTGATACATTGTAAGATACATATACACACAATAATATATATGTATATATAATATATATTATATATATACACACACTATCTTAACACTGCAACTATAAAATCCTTGGAAAACAATGAAATGATACTTTATAACATTAGATCTTCCATTGTGTCCTTGGATATGATGCTAAAAAAAAAAACCACATGCAGCAATAGCAAAGATCCATACATTAGACTGGTCAAAATCAAAGCTTATGTGATTGAAGGATGCAATCAAAAGATTAAAAAGACCATTCCTAGGATGGGAGAGAATATTTCAATCCACACATGTGCTCAGACTTGACATCCAAGGTGTTAACAAAGCTTATGCGGCTGAACAACCATCAAAAGCAGATAACCTGATTTAAAACGAGGCTGAAAACTTACACATGTTCTGCAAATGGTTTTAGTGTGGCCAACAGGCATTGAAAAGCAATAATGTCACTAAGTCTCAAAGCCATGCAAATTAAGCCACATGGGATATCATCTCAGCCAACTATGAGAAAATTATGGAATATATGTTGCTAGAATTGAAGAAACTAATAGAATATAGAATGCTTGTATGGAAAACTATACAGCCATCCTTCAAAATACTTAATTAAATTAACTGATATACTTATTTTTTTATATTCAGTCCTATTTTATCTAATTCCTTTTTAAACTCTATATGCAAATTATTGAAAAGAGAATCTCAAAGGAAACTCCTCACAACATTGTCTATAGCAGCACTATTCACAATAGCAAAAATAAAGAGGCAAACACAATCTCTCTTTGACCCAGGATCAAGCCTAGCTGCCAGAAAGCCCTGACAATCCTTCTTTCTACACCTCCTACTTCTCCTCTCCCACCTCTCTCAGTATTGGGGTTTCAGGTACATGCCTAGCCACACCCAACTTTTACAAGGGTGCTGGGGATTTGAACTTGGTGCCTTATGCTTGCTCAACAAGTGTTCCTACCTGCTGAACCAACTCCCCAACTCCCCATGTGTTTGTTTTTAAGGCATTCTGTCAACAACTCTATTTTTCTGCTCCTGTGAAGACAGGGGTGTCATTGAGCCTTCTCATACAGCTGTTCTCAACTCTCTTTGGAGATCTTGAGGCTCCATGGGGAGGGAGGGAGTGTCTTGTTTGATCTGCTGCTGAGAGCCTGCCTTCCTCTATCCCTCCTTCCTTCTCCTCTTCCTCCTCCTCTTCTCTTCCTCCTCCTCCTTCTTCTGTCTCTGTCTCTGTCTCTGTCTCTGTCTCTGTCTCTCTGTCTCTGTCTCTCTCTCTCTCTCTCTCTCTCTCTCTCTCTCTCTCTCTCTCTCTCATAGTTTTGAAGCATGGTTAAATACAGCAACTTATACAGTGGCTCCCTGAGAATAAAGTTGACACCTCCCCTCCTCCCAGAATGAGTGAATCATCTACATTCCTGACTGCTATGTGGCCAATTGTGGGATTCTATGATGGACACTGGAATCTTAGTAATATGGCTTTAAACTTTCTTCTTTTGGTATCTGACTATAGAGTCCCTTGCATTCAGATTGCACAATCCTTCTCTGCAGTTTAAAGTGTTATTTCTGGAAACAGCAGACCTTTCCTTTGTTCTCAGTTTTGCTGGCTGGAATGTTAAAACCCAAGTCATCTCCCTTCCTGTATGGTCACTGTGAAGCTTGCTCTGTTCTCTTGATTCCCGAATTTCATGCTCTTCGACGCTGTGAAATTTCTCCAGTAGTTTTCTCCCATTAGTCTCCTGCATTTTCCCTTCTGGATCTCGACATTTACATATGATACTAGCTGTCTTGATTCCTTACATTTCCATCTTCTGCTTCCCATCTCTCTGTGTTGTTTCCTTGATTCCTTGGGAAATTCCCTCAAGTTTTTATTCTAAATGCTGTGTTGGAATTTTATGAGCTTGGTTAACTCTACCTTAAACACACACACACACACACACACACACACACACACACACACACACATATACCCACACATACTGTGTACATGCAGCCACACATACACATGCATGCACACCTCATTGGATCTTGATGCATTTCTCACTTTGTACTACCCTTGACCCCTCTTTTGCTAAAATTTTGTGATAATCATATTTTTTTTATTTTCTCCTGTTCCATATATTGCCTATTTCCTTCAAGCTACTAATAATATTCCTTTCAACTATCATTTCTTTGTCTTGTCTTTTCAGAGAGATGATTCCTGTGACTGCCTTGTGATCCTCATTTCTTCATTTACATTTAAGAATGGGCAATGATTATCTAGGTAGGTGCTGGCTGGCTGTTTCTGTATATTGGCATATACGAGGATGGTCTTTGTGAACCTAGACACTGTTCAGTGACTACTCAGTGTTCTGGTTTAGCCCATTCCTTTGCAAAAATACCCTGGTTTTTGAGTCCAAGTTTCCCTTAATGATTCTTAGATTTAACTCTTATAATAGGAGAGGGTATTCAAAGGTATTGGTAAAGGGTATCTCTTGACTAATCTTTGACAAAGTATGGGTTGTTTTCTTTCAATCTGTGACATATTTTCCAGAAAGAAGCAGGAATAATTCCTTGACTCTGAGGGTTGGGAAGTAACCCTTAAAATGGAGTTGTTTCATAGAATTTCTGTATCTGCACTGGCTTCCTTGTATTTCCAGTTCTTTAGATTTTTCCGGATTATATGTTATCAACTACTGGCTTCCAGGCCTTGGTTGGCATACTGGCTTTCTGGTTTCTTAGGTCCAACAGTTCAGCTCATTGAAATCATCTACATTTTTATTTCTGTGAATTTTACACCAATCTCTCTCACTAACATGGGCTCCTTTGTCTTTTCAAATACAGTTAAGATAATTTTGGCGCATGACCATCTGCCATATTTCCCAGTCCTCAGTTTTGAATCTCTTTTTACCCATCCTGGGATGGAGTTCTCTGTGCTGTGTATGGATGTTTACTTTCTCTTTATCATTGTTTACTCTAGTTTCTAGCACTATATAACAGATGCACCATATGGAATGAGACACTAGGTACCTGTAACAAACATTCTACTCTCAAGAAACTTAGTTCTACCATTACCACAGAAGCTATTGTAAAATATTCCATCAGCCCTTCTTTCCAGCATTTTGCCTCTAAATACTGAGAGAAATCTTAGCTTCTCTTAATGAGTGAATATTGTTCTCCTCACTCCTCTGATTAATGCAAAACATTTTGATTCTTCATGTTGCACCTAAGCTGCCTGGAAGCTCACAATAGAATGTGGGATTGATTTTTTTGTTTTTGTTTTTTTGTTTTGTTTTTCGAGACAGGGTTTCTCTGTGTAGCCCTGGCTGTCCTGGAACTCACTCTGTAGACCAGGCTGGCCTCGAACTCAGAAATTCGCCTGCCTCTGCCTCCCAAGCGCTGGGATTAAAGGCGTGCGTCACCACTGCCCGGCCATGGTGGGATTGATTTTTAACTATGATGATAGGCTATCTCTTTCTCCCCTATTTTAATTTAATATGCACAGGTTTTTGTTCCAGGGAGCCCATTTTTTTTTTTAGACATTTATCTGCCCCTAAGGAAGAAGGAAATAGCTGAGCAAACCATCACCACCTTAGCACCCAGTGGGGAAGTTGTTAAGCAGAATACACTTCAAGAAATTTCTGGAGAAAAGCGACAAGATATTATTTGTGGTTATGCATAGGTCACAGGTCAAAGAATATATCAATTACTTGTATCAGTAACAGTTTCATAGTACAGCCATTTAAATATTCTGCAGTGACTGGCTCCATAAAAGATGTTCTTAGCAGTGAGGCTAATTACCATAAGACATTGTATTGCAAAGTAAACGAAATTAAAGGATCTTATTAATTGTCATAAATCAACTAGCATTATGTGGCTGTTTAGCTGGATGTCATCTTTGATTTAAGACACTTTCTTTGTTGTTTGGAAAGACAATACACCCAATGATCTATCTATTGTTCTGACCACTGTGAGGCTTGATGATTTCTAGACTCAGGAGTACTGCTAGATGTTGGTTTGATATTTTAGAGCAAGTCCCTAAGCACATAACCAGCAAGTAAAGTAATTTAGACCTTCATCCAGATCCATGCCCTGAGCTCTTCAAGATTGGATTTTTTTTTTTTTTGTCTTCCCATGCTTTGGAATCATATGAAGTAAACACAAAATCATTCCTGATTGAGTGATGGGTGTTCTTAAAAGGGCTGCTGGGCTTCCGGGTATTGAGATGTATAGCCTCTCTCTAGGACTCAAACCTATCAGCCCTCACTGATCTCTAGTACCACAATCCTCTTGTTTCCTAAAAGTGACGCAATATTGACGGGTGGCATGGCCTAAGATCAGGAAACATTTTATACTTTGTAAAGCCTATAAGAGACTTGGTTTTTAAGAATATTTTTAAGTAGTCCCCTGATGGATTCTGTTACTCGTACTTTAACTCACATTTGCCCTTTTGCTGAACCCTGTCAACTTAACTAGTCCATGGCCCATGCAATGTATTTACACAAGTCAGGAGTCTGTCATTTAGTCGAGTGGCTTGCTTTCCTTCATGAACGAATGGTAGAGGAAACAAGATTGGCGGAGTAAATGTTCCTATTCCAAATGTGATGGAGAGTGCAGAGCTCAGATTGTCTTTCCCGTCTTGCTGAAGGATCACAGAGATGCACAGAAACACTGTCGGTTTGTCATTACGAATACACATGTGCCAGGATGTAGAGGCTGGCAGGATTGAAGAGCAAGTGCCCTCTCTCTGAATCCCAGGGAGTTTACAGACTTAAATCACAGACTCTTGACATCAAGCAAATGGAGTTTCTGAGGCAGAACAATAATTTGGAACCAAAGGTATTTGAGAATGCCAGTGATTAAGAAAAATTATTTTCTCAAGTTCACCATAGCAAAGCAACTCACACAAGTGCAGTTAGGTCAGGGTGTGCTTTCCCTGCTCTTAGCTCCCTGGATCTTTTTTTGTTCGAAAGGGGGCTTCTGGTCAACAAGGTTTGATATTATACTCAGCCTGTAAGAGAACAGGAAATCTGTGATGGACAGTCATGAATGGAAGAGTATGAAAAGTATGTTCAAAGATGGAATGGATCCAATTCTGAATAGGATGGCATCATGTTTATTCAAGAAGTGGAGCCCCACCTGGGGATCCATCCCATATACAGTCACCAAATCCAGACACTATTGTGGATGCCAAGAAATGCTTGCTGACAGGAGCCTGATATAGCTGTCTCCTGAAAGGCTCTGAGCCTGACAAATACAGAGGATGCTCACAGCCAACTATTGGACTAAGCACAGGGTCCCCAATGGAGGAGTTAGAGAAAGGACTGAAAGAGCTAAATGTGTTTGCAACCCATAGGAAGAACAACAATATCAACCAACCAGAGCACCCTTCCCAGAGTTCCCAGGGACTAAAGCACCAACCAAGGAGTACACATGGAGGCACCCATGGCTCCAGCCCCATATGTAGCAGAGGATGGCCTTGTCAGGCATCAATGGGAGGAGAGGCCCTTAGTCCTGTGAAGGCTCGATGCTCTAGTGTAGGGGAATGCCAGGGTGGGTGGGTGGGGGAACAGGGGGAAGGGGATGGGATAGGGGGTTTTCAGAGGGGAAACTGGGAAAAGGGAAACATTTGAATATAAATAAAGGAAATATCCAAAAAGAAGAAGAAGAAGAAGGGGGAGGAGGAGGAGGAAGAGGAGGAGGAGGAAGAAGAGGAGGAAGAGGAGGAGAAGGAGAAGGAGGAGAAGGAGGAGAAGAAAGAGGAGGGGGAGAAGGAAGAGGAGGGGGAGGAGGAGGAAGAAGAGAAGGAAGAGGAGGAGGAGGAGGAAGAGGAGGAGGAGAAAGAAGAAGAGGAGGAGGAGGAACTGCTACACTTCTTAGGGGAGAAACTATTTGAGCCTCTTCTTGACTCTTTTTGCTCTGAAGTTACAAAACATAAAAATATAATTGATCTTATAATAGTTGATGAAACCTGGTGAACTGTCAATGAAGAGGAAGCCCTCTTCTTGACAGTAATGTGGCCAGAGAACATCATATCATTGCCAGTCCTGACAGAGTGGAGCTTAGATGCAGCAAACACCCTACTTACTGTCATTGACTAATTGGAGCTTCCAGCAGAGTTGCCTGTGGTCTTCATAGCTAACTATTTTAACTGAAATATAAGTCCTTAAAATCAAAGGCTAGGACAAGAATCTACACTGTAAGAGAAATATCCAGATAGAGGAGAGGGGAGCTGAGCAAATCACTGCATTTCACCCTTTGTAGAGCCAGAGGATTAGACCACAGGAAGGACTACAAGACATACAAGCATGGGACAAAACTAAAAAATGAGTAGATCCTTTATTATGGCTGGATTAACTACTGTTTTTGATTATCCGTTTTATCATTTATAAAAGTTGCTTTCCCAATCCAGCTGCAAGATGCCCTACCTGTCTACATCAAGATTTTGCACTTTGATTTTTTTTTCCTGGTTTACAGGAATTTTCTTAATTATTTTCCAATATACTTCCTCTTGGCTTAGATGAATCTTATTTTGAGAGCATATTCACAGAATCACTTAATAAATGATGTTCAGAGCACATCTGCCCTATGTGTGGTTCCAATATTATACCTCAACATTAAACATTCAAAGTAAATACTAAGAAACTGAGATTAAAAAATAAAAAACTAAGAAAAAGATCCATCTCTCAGATCAGATAATTGAGAATTCTGATAGGAAGTATTTCAGCTGTACTAACACTTTGATGAGAATACACAGGGAAAAATCGGTCATGCAAAAGAACAACAATTGGCAAATGAGTCACTCAAAAGGAAGAATTTCAGAATAGGAACTGTTGGTCCACATACAGGAAGGTAATATATGCTATCATAAGATAATAAAGAGCATGATTATTCTTTCTTTTATGTAATCTCTTTATTAATCAAAATGAAGCATATGCTTGGTTTAGAAAGGGTCCCATGCAGCTTTGTCAACTTGATTCAGCCTAGATTAAGGGATTGCCGAGTCAGATCGATCTGTGAACATGCCTGTGACTTAATTGATTGTTTTCTTTTCTTGCCTGCTGATTGATGCAGTGGGGCTCAGACTACTGTGGGCAACACCATTCCATAGACACCTACTCCTGGAATAAAATATAAGAAGGCCAGTTAAGCATGAGCCCTCAAGAAAGCCAGAAAAACATGACTTCCCCATGGTTTCTGCCTCGAATTCCTGCCATGACTTCTCTCCGTGAAGAACTGTGATCTGGAAATGTAAGCAAAATAAGTTCTCAGTTGCTTTTGTTTGTAGTGTTTTTGTTTGTAGTGTTTTTATCTCAGCAACATAACGAAGCTAGAACAAAGAGGCAGGTAACAGTGAGAAACAGCCATTGATTCCGTACTCTATTATAGATACGTGCACACACACATTTTCATGTGTGCCTTGTTCACAAAAGCTCAGGAGTGGAATTAGCCTAAATGTCTATTAACTGATAAGTGAATCATGACAGAGTGAAATTCTATTCAGAATGAAATAAAAAATTAAATTGTTAAATTTACAGAAGAGTAGATGGGGCTGGGAAATATTATAGTAAGTGATGTACCCTAACCCAGTCCTAGAAAGGCAAATGCTATACATGATGTGTGGATCTTAGACTCAGTTTTTTAGATAGCTTTTATTTTTTTTTTAACATTAGAGTGGGTATCAATAGAAGATGGGCAGCAAGAATGAAACCAAGAGAGCTTTGGGGGAGAGGCAAGAGGAAGACAATAATACTCATGTAATATGAAAGTGGAAGAAGAAACACTAGGGGAGAAGAGGTTTACAGGGAATGGAGATAGTATAATTGGGGAAGTGGGTGGTCAACCAAAGCTAAAGATGTATGAAGGATTCAAAGAGAAACTCATAACTTTTTATATCATTTCTAAAAGGTTCTAGAGCCAGGCTTGGTGATGCCCCTTTAATACAGTCAATCAGGAGGCAGAGGCAGGCAGATCTCTCTTAGTTAAAGGCTATCCAGGTCTACAGAGTTAATTCCAGGACTGCCAGGGTCACACAGAAAAACCCTATTTTGAAAAAAGGGGGGGAGGTGTCTAAAATAGAAGTACTTTGCATGAATGGTTAGCAATACTCTCAGAAGTCATAAGTTTTCAACCTAAAATCCCAGTGCCTGGTAGAAGATAATTGTGTGAATTATTGGCTAGGTAGCCCCCAAAGAGACTACTAAAACACTGCGAGGGATTGCCATTGCTCTTGGATGCCCACCAGAACTTGGCAGTAAGAGCCTATTGATAAAGTCATCACACATTTTGCATATAGGACACAGAGAAAGCAAGCTGAAGCTAAGCTGGAAGCTTCCTCCCTGCCAGCTAGTGTTCATACAGTTGGAAGTTGCTATGCAGGCTACTGGGGAAGAGAAGTCATTAACAATCACACTCAGTAGTAGACCCTGAGTGCTAAAATTGTAAACTGCCTGGCAAGATGTGTCCACTGGGGCATTAGTGGCATGAATGTTACAAAGATAACCATCCATTTCCTGATTGGATTTGCAACAGACTCAGGAGGGAATACATGCCTGGCAGTATGGAACTTGTCAAGAGACTATAGCTAGAGAATCCACAGGCCCTTAAGGGGAATTTAATAATGGTTTTACAAATGTACATATAGATAAATTGCCTTGGATATACTTATATCTATATCTAAAGACATATCTATGGGCAGGTCTCAGCTATGGTCAGAGATGCCTCTTTTAACGGTGGGCAGTGGTCAAAGTGGGGACTGATAACAGGTCAAAGTTCTGAGAGTGACAACTGAGTGCCTAGCTCCATGGAGGACATGCATGTCACCCCTCCAAAGCTCAAGCTGCATAGTAACATGAGGAGATTAGAAGGACTCTGGGAGCTGAAGGATGAGAGGAAGACAAAGAAACATTATCTTCCTATAACTATAGCATGGTTATTGCAATCCTGAACACACAGAATTCTTGTGATTGCCTGCATTGGGAGTGGCCTGATAATTAAAAAAAAAAAAAAAAAAAAGACAGGAAGAACAGGAGACTAGAGGGGTGACAGCGTGGAGAAAGTCAGTGAGAAGGGCGTAAGGTAGGGTTTTGAAGGGTGAATGTAAACGTAATGCCGCATTGTATACAAGTAACATATTGCAAAGGAATATTTAAAATAAATTTCTATGAAAATTTATTTTTATTTAGGTTTATGCATATTTGTCTCGTAGGTGTGTGCCACATGCTTCATAAGTTGCCACAGAAGCAAAAAATCTCCTATTCTCTAGAGTTGCAGCTACAGGTGGTTATAAGCCAGCCAACATAGGTATTGGGAACTGAATTTGGATCTCCTGGAAGATCAGCAAACATGGTTAACTGCTAAGCCCCCCTTTTAAATAGGTTTTTAAACATTTAAAACATTTTACTCATTCTCAGCCTATCCCCCATGTCTTAATATTTGATTACCCAACGTGTATACTTTTTGCTTATGGTGTTTATTTTTTAAATATTTAATATGGATTTAAAATGGTCTGTTTTATTATTTTTAAGTTTGCAAAGCTTGCTCTGAACCACACTGTGAGCTCAATGATGTAACCATTGCTCTGCCAGTCACACTTGTTATCTCAGGTTCCACAGAGACCCTGCATGGCCATGAGCAGCTGTGGCCTCAGTCTCCTCAGGGCTGGAGGTATTTCTGTTTATAAGGTGGCCTGTGGAATGTAATATACAGGAATATCTCAAGATTGAAAAAGCTATACTCTGAGTGTGACATGGCCTTGGACAAGTCATCGTGACACCCCCGAGCTTCAGTTTCCATCTTTAAACCAGGATTCATAATCTTCTCAGGACTCAGTGGTGCTCCACCTAGTGAGGGTGGGGATGTTCTAATATTTGAGATATCTTGTATTATAGCCACCAGCTACATGCATACATCAAACACTTCAAATGTCTCTGGCGTAACAGAGGGCCTGAGTTTTAAACTTTTAATTATATTTAATTCTTAATTAACTTTGGTCTCAATTTCAGCATCCAATTAAGACAGTATAAGTCTAGTCTGACCTCCTGTTTTACAGATTAGTCAACTTGGGTCTAAGAGATGAAGGTACTTATCAAGTTTCCGTGGTTGCTTTCCAGAAGCAGTGTGTAACAAAACTTACAACCATAAATTTTAATGTAGTGAATTTCTAGTTATTGTTGAATGATGTTCCCATTTACAATAAATTATGCTTCACAATGGATCAGGGAGTTGTCTTTGTCAATTAAATGGAGAAATAAAGGAGTCAGCAAATTATTTTGCACAGAGACTGGATGGGGCCTAATGACTAGAGACTATAAATGGGAACAGATAAGAAACTTAAGGACATGTGGATTGAATTAAAATTTCGGTGAAAAGTTTTTTGGGTCCTGAGACTTTGACACTAAGATATAAGGGATCCTGGGGGCCACTCAATTACATTTCTCCTTTTGACCCTGTGGAAAATTAAGACTAATTGGCTTGTTCATTCTTTCCATTGAACTCCTCGTTCAGTGTTGTGTTCATAACTTAATTTCTCTTTCAGAATGGCATCTTATGTGCTATTTTATTATTGTACTGAGCACAGTTTTAAAAATGCCTTTAAGACGTGTTATAGCTTAGTCAGGATCCCCACTTCACCCAAGGCTGCAACTGATAACTAGAACCTAGTAATATCACTCACTCAAGATACCCAGACACAGTCCTAGAACCCCATGATTCCCCCTGGAAAGTGTCTAAGCAGAGACTAAGAGCAATGCTCTGTTCTGCCCATCTGGAGAGATGCCAACTTGATTTGTTCTGTGGCTGGAGAGTATCCCCCAGGATTCTGACCCTCAAATCAGAGACTTCCGATTGAGACTGAATGTGACGTTCAGCTAAGAAATGTAGCACAGGTGAGAAGGCTTGGGGTAATAGGCTTAGGAGCATAAGTAAGAATTTAGAGTGAACTTTGTGTGATGGCTGTCAGCATAATAAATATAACTTATGTTATACCACCTAGGTGTATCTATCATCTTACTTTCAACAATTGTAAAATATGTCAGGTATCAAAAGTCTTAAAAATAATCTTTACAAATGAGAAAGATAAAATCACTTGTATTTCTTCTACTTATGTATAAATAATTTTTAACACTCATATTTTCCTACTACTTTATAAACAGGGTAAGATTATTTACACGAAGTAGGAATCAGTATGTTTGATAATTTGATCTATTTTTCCCTCATCAAGAAGAGATAAACAGCCGGGCAGTGGTGGCGCACACCTTTAATCCCAGCACTTGGGAGGCAGAGGCAGGCGGATTTCTGAGTTCGAGGCCAGCCTGGTCTACAGAGTGAGTTCCAGGACAGCCAGGGCTACACAGAGAAACCCTGTCTCGAAAAACCAAAAAAAAAAAAAAAAAAAAAAAAAAGAAGAGATAAACATTTGGAGGTTGGGGGATGGGTCAGATATAATTTTAAAAGTCTGGCTCTGCCTTAACTAGTTGTGTGATGCTGAGCACATCTGGGTGTTGGTCTCTGTTGTCTACAGCTCCCCAGTGATGTAAAGTGATACCCATTTCACAGAGTTCTAAGTATAGAAGAACCGGTTTTAGGGCACCCAATGAAGCCAGTAACTTGAGGAGAGTATGACTAGTGGAGAAAGAATTTCATTGGTGGAATAGGCAGGTGGAGGGGAGGTCCTTTACTATGCCATCTTGCCAGCCATCAGGGACACAAACTCTTATATGGGGCTTCTGGAGAGTCTATTTAACCCATAACCAGGAGATCAATCTGAGTGGTAATTAATTCTTGCTGTAATCAGTTTTTTTTTTTTTTTCAGTGTGGTTTTGACATCCACAGCTTGCCACACATTCCTGCTAGCCTACAGAAAGATTTCTGATCTGAAAGTTGTTTGACCTGTGCGTTCTTGGTTTTCCCTTATTCTCTTCAGACCAGTCTCAGTTAATTAGCTAATCATTTTGGGTAGTGTATTGTTCCCCAAAATTTTGGAATAATTCCACCAGAGCTACATGTTAGCAAAGAAATTAGGGAACCCCTCAGAGTTTAGTCTTGTTAATAAAATAATTTAAGAGCAGACTGAGAAGAAAGCACAAGGATGGTTTTATTAGAGTTTAAAAGAAAACCCTCAGGGTAGGCAAGCTGTAAATCTTTGCACCTTCCTGGAGGAGGGAAATGGAAGGGTGAAGAGCATTATTTGTAGGCAGCCACATGGCAGAGACGCAGCCGCATAGTGGGGTGGGCTTCCCAAGAACAGAGGAAAAGCCTGAAGTAGGGGACAAAGCACACATGGGCTCTGGCCAGCTTCTAAATGAAAGAGACACAGGCGAAAGCTGTGCCTTCCTGACTCGGAACAGCAGAGTCTGTGTTAACTGCACAGAGAACCGGGTTTCTAGAAAGGAAAAATGGCATTATCTCACTAAAGGGAGAATTATCCATTCCCACCTCTTTAGCATGGCTTCAGGTGACTCAGCCTTCCTGAGGGGTGGTCCCTTTCCCCAGGTGCTTCACCCCAGGTAATTGATTGGCCAACACAACTAACTCTTAAAGGAGACAACAGTGTGTCTCCCTGACACACTGTTCCTGTTGCCTGATCAGATGGAAATACCTTTTTGTCAGTGCATCTTCAATGTCAAAGTACCAGCATTAGTCAATTATTGCTCAATTATTTTTACATAACTGTGACCAAATACTTGCCATGAATAACTCAAGGGAAGAAAATATTTTGGTTCACAGTTTCCTGTGGATTGGTCAGGGCAATGGGCACGTAAGGCAGAAGCTGGTCTTTACTTCTTAGTAGGCAGCTAGCTGAGAGGGAGCAATGCCAGATTCATTTCTACTTTGGCCTCTTTCAGTCTCCCTAGGCCCCAAGTTCAATACACAGTTGTATGAGCGTACTATGTCAGAAATGTAGATGAACACTTTTGTGTAGGTTACAGAGTGACTATACAAGGTTGAAGAGATTTCAAAGAGGCCTGAGCTGAAATGTGAAGGCATCTGTGGGGATGAGATAATGAACTAGCTAACAAATCAGTAGGCCTTATCAATAACAGAGACCAGGGACAGTGTAGAGTTCTCTGTCAGTGGACAAATGACTGGTCAATACGGACATCACTATCACAGTGTTAACTCTGAGGTCTAGGCTCCTCTCCTCAGTCTGGTGTGCCCAGTCTGGTGGGCCTGGATTTCCTGATATGATTTTACTATGTCCACATGCTCCTGTTATGTTGTCAAAAAACAGGAGCTAACAATGAGATGCTGCAAGGTAAAAAAAAAAAAAAAAAAAAAATTAGTTTTATAGACAGACCAAATTTACAAACCCCCTTGGTAGGAGAACAAAGTGGCCCAAACCAGAAACAGAAAGGCCTTTGATTGCAAAGGAGAAAGTGATTTTAAAAAGTAGAAAATTGCAGCTATTTCTATGATCAAGGGAAAGGTAGATGTTATAGGTTTATGGTCAGTCAGTTAACATACCATGAAATATTTTATGGTCAATCAATTCTTGGAACAATGGAAACAATTTACAATGTGTAATTCACAAGATTATTGAGAAAGAACAAATCAGAAGAACAACAAAACCTAAAACTAAAAAAACAAGTTGTCCTCTAGTTAAAGATATGATCAAAGTCTCATATCGCTTAACTAAACAGAAAAATGGCATCAGCTGTCTCTTAACACTTGTACACTCACTTTTGCTCTGATAAAGCATAGGGTATCACCTTGTCCACAGGAATGAATTGTTAATCGGTCTGTGCTGTGTAGATGGTGCCTGGCAGATGGTGCTAGTCAAGTGTCCAATCAGGTGCAGAGTCAGTCTCAATCTTTAAGAAGGTTTCAAAAGGTGCTTGTAAAATGGAGACTCTGGGTAGTATACAGGAATCTGAAACAAAACAAAGCAGAGCAAAACAAAACAAAAACAAAAAACAAAAAAACAAAAACCATTCAGGGTGAGTCTTCTCCAATTTTAGAAGCACATTCTTGGACACACCCAGATAGATGTTTGTGTCATTAATCTTCAAGGGATTCTAGAACTAGTCAACCTGAGGGGTGGTTAATCTTCATTAACCACCACAGGAAGTACAATACAGAGTAACTGAGCATAACAGACTTGACAGTGTTGGGGGCAAGTTAAAGAGTTCTTTGACATTAGAATGAACTGGAGGTCCCAGCTTCACTCTTAAAGTAAGAATTTCCAGACTGCATTGAATACAAAAACTTGGCATGCTGTGATTCTAACTTGGCTATCCTGATAGCCTTTTGGAGATTTCTTTTGTCTCTGTTCAGTCCCCTTTCCATCTCGAATCAAGATTCTTCCTAGAATTTGTCTAGAGATACTAGAAATGAGATACAGGGGTCAAGGAGAGTGGATGAAATGCTTCATTTTTATCGGCTCCATGGAATAAACAAAATGCATCCATACAAAGATATAACACACACACATACACACAGAGGGAGAGTGGGTGGGGTGGGGGTGTCAGATACACAAATATTCTGTTTCAAGAAAGGCCAAAATAAAAGTGACACATGTGTATTGAATACTTGTTATCTGCCAGACATTAGTTTTCTTTAAACTCCTTTGGCTACATACAATTGTTGTCCTCATCTTATAGAAAAGAAGTGGAATCACTTTACCAGGGTTTGGTTAATCACTGATAGATATATCCTTTGAATACAGGACTCCAGCATTCACACCCTTAATGTGACATTTATTATGTGACCAGAACAAAGTAAGCCACTTGGCAAAAGCACACCTGGCCTCCTGTCGTGGACAGGATCAGCATCAATTTCAGGAGAAGCAAATTTTTTGGGCTAATGTGTTTTGTCCCCTATTGCTGGAGTAGTCAGTTTGCATACCAGTGACTACCCACAGGGTCTGGTGCTGAGCAGGTGCTCACAGCCTGATGGATGAATGAAGGATTACCTGAATGAACAAATTACAAAGAAATTAAAGAGAATTTGCGTCTCCGTCCTCAATCAGAAGCAGAAAAATGGGACCTTATTCTGCATGTTATGCATGAAAATGGCACTTCCTTTCCATTGCGTCTGTATGGAAATGCAAACAGGTGTTAGAGATCTAGTGTTACATTTCAACAAAATCCATTTAAATCAACATGTCTGGGCTCGCCACAGTTCACTGAGTGTGGAGTGTAGCACAACAGTCAAGAAATTAGAATGGTTTTCCCTGGGAGCTCAAAGAAATGCAATTTGCATAGAGGATCTACATTTTAGAGACGTGTCTAGCAGGGGATACCTGGCTGAGCATGAAGTAGATTTTAAATTAGACATAGTAAAATAAAGTATCCTCGAAATCAGGGTCTGTCAACTGCCCAGACTAAATAGTTACTGTTATCTACCTAAATAAAACAAAAACAAAAAGACTAAGAAATGTCTCTCTTTTGAAAAAATTTCAGGTCTTAGAAGCTATAAAAAGTAAAAGCTGGGGTGTGGCTTTTGGTGATTATGATGTTCTTCTAGATTTACAGTTGAAGCAAATCTGCCACTTTGTTGGGGGATTTCTACAGAAGGGAATTGTGTGTGTGTGTGTGTGCGCTCGCACGCTTGTGTATGTGTGTGCTCACAATGCACGCATGTGCAATGACAGTATGTGGGAATTTTCTGTGCCTAAAAATGGTCTGGGACTTAAAATGAATCTGAAAGTTACGGTTAGTATAATTTAAAAAGTATGTTGGTTCCACAGAGAGGTTAGCATTTTCAAAGCACATGTTTTAAAAATATGAACATGTTTAAATATGAACAGTCTCTGCCTTCAGGAACACAAATCTGAGAAAAATTAATTCAAAGGATGCACATGAATCTCCAAGACAGAACCCGAGACCCCATATAGCCCTTACTGTCTGCCTCGTGCATGTTGGATTTATTCTGTCTTCTCATGGAGACCTCATGGGCTCATGAGGAAGAGAGATCACATTTATTTGCTCATTTGCTTCATAGTAACTAGCCAGGTGTTTTCCTTATAGATAGAATTCCAAAAAAAAAAAAAAAAAAAAGTAGAATTAGTTTAAATGAGCTTCAAGCTTAGCATGTGAACTGTGAAGCTCTGTAGATCCCTTTATGAGTAAAGTAAGAATATGTGGGTTTAAAGTGTCTTCTCCAAAATTTAAGTTGTGAAACCTAAAGCTAGCACTGACTAGACATTTAGCTTAGTGATAGAGTTTCTCAAACTGTTAAGTCAAAATATCAATAAATAAGTAATCAAATAAATAAATAAATACTTAAAATCACTAAGGAGATATTAACAAGTGCATCCTTGGAATGGTAATTATGGTAGTTAGCTAGGTAGATATTAATCATGCTTGGAGGACCATGAAGCTGGACTCCTAAAAAATGAAGGACTGGAATAGTGGAACATTAATTACCACTGAGAAAGATAGAATCAGAGTCACATCTTTGACCCTGAATTGCCTAAGAGATCATTAATAGGTAAGTAGTACACCTCATGACAGGAACGCTAAACCTTGTAAGATCACTATGTATAGGAGGCTTTCCAATAAGGAACAAAGATACTCCACTGTCTATTCTGATAAGCATCAATCAGAACAGGTCCAGCACTAAGGCTCTCAGTAAAATCTGCTTGTTCCACAGTTGGTGAGACTTTTTTTTATCATTGCAATGAAACACTCACCCGAAACCACTTCAACAAGAAAGGGTTTATTCTGGCTCACAGTTTGGGGGAACGTCTATCAAGGTTGGGAGGACATGACATCAGGACCATGAGGCTGCTGGTCACATAGTGTCTGCAATCAGTAAGCAGATAGTTATGAATGCTGGAGTTCATCTTGCTTTCCTCTTTTATTCAGTCCAGGACCTGGGTTTATTCAATGGCACTGCCTAAAATTTTGTGTGAGTCTTCCCATTTCAGAAAACCTAATGATGATAATTATTCACAGATATGGGCAAAATTCATCTCTGAGGTGATTCTAGGTCCTGTCATGTTAACAGTTGTGAGGAGCCGTATTTGCCAAAAGATGGTGCAGGCTTCTGCTTCCTGGTTCTTCACGGAAGCTTTACTTGAGAATGCGCCTGCGCATGGCGCGAAAACAGAGTATGACAATTGGATGAAAGATTTGAGCCAATGAGGGATCTGCACGTCTCACAAAGCTCTATTTAAGCAGCGGGCTTTCTGAGCTAGGGGTCCTTCCTCCACCTCACTATTAAGAGAGCTGTTTAATAAATGCTGTCAGAAGAATCCTGAAGTGTGGCGTGCTCCTTATCGGCGAGGCTGCGCGCTACATTTGGTGCAGAAACCCGGGGTTGAAGCCGAAAGTCTCGGAGTTTTGACCAGTAACGAAGGACCCTGTAAGCTCGCAGAGGATTCAGAACTGGCAGCGCGGAGAGTCTAGACGCTTTTCTGCAAGGTATGGTGGATCTTGTTTGGCTTACCATTGCTCTTTCTGTTTGGGTGGCGATAGTCCTTGCTTGTTGTTTGTGTCTTAATGATTATCAAGAGGGGAAAGAGTGCACTTACCCCCTTCCCCCGCCCCCCCCCCCCCGTGTTTATAGGAACTGTAAGTCACAGGTAGATAACTGTGCTAGTTCGCCCACTCCTGTAGATAAAGGAAGCATGGGGAAACAGCAAATAAAGCCGCTTCTCGCAGTGATACAGGCGTTGCTGCAGGAAAATGGTTTGAAGATTCCGGGGAGGGTTTTGATTAATTTTTTAAAGGAAGTGGAACGAGTTGCTCCGTGGTTTATTACTACCACCGGATCCTTATCTAAGGACACCTGGGATAAACTCGGAGCTGACTTGATTAGTGAAAAGGAAAAAGGGAAGTTAAGACCAAGGACATGGCAAATATATAAAATGGTTAGAGCTTGCATAGAAGACGCTAATTGCCAAGAAAAAGTGAAAGAGAGACAGAAAGTTTTGGTGGAACAACAAGATAGCCTATCAGAAGCAGAAAAGGGAGAGAGCGCTAATAAGAATGAGAAGCGGAAAATTGGAAGCTGCTGTGAGAAGGAACCAGTTGTTGGGTTCCAGAACTCTCAGCGGAAAATTGGAAACTGCTGTGAGAAGGAACCAGTTGTTGGGTTCCAGAACTCTCAGCGGAAAATTGGAAGCTGCTGTGAGAAGGAACCAGTTGTTGGGTTCCAGAACTCTCAGTGGAAAATTGGAAACTGCTGTGAGAAGGAACCGGTTGTTATGAGGGACGTTAAAGTCTTGGGGTTCCAGAACTCTCAGCGGATAGGGCGGTCAACCGCAAGCAGAGAAAAGGAGGATACCCCAAAAAGGGATCCTCATAATAAAGTGAAATTTAGTAACTTGAGAATAGATTCGTCCTATTCCTCATCTTCAGAGGAGACGTCCTCGGGGGAGGAGGAGGAGGACACATCATTAACTTCCTCATTGGAGGGGAGTTCCCCTGAGCCTTTCAATTCGGAGGAGCAGAGGGAACTAGAAGAGGAGGCAGCTCGTTATGAGAGATATGGCCGGGACCCGCCTTACTCACCAGGGTATGTCCCGTCTGCAGAGCTAAGCAGAATGATGATGTTAATTGATTTAACTTTCAAAATGGGTGTGATTCTGAGTTGTATAATATTTTTCTGGATAAAAACTCAATGTAAAGGTTTTTCTGGTTACTGGCTTAAGGAAAGGCTAATTGGAAAAAAAAGGTTTTTCTATGTGTTTTCTGATGAGGTCATTAAGGTAGTAGTTATGTCTTCCAGAATTATATGGATCAGACATGACAGAGGTAGGCCTCCAGAACACTAGATTTCAGAGAATCAAAATAATTATCTAGATACTAAACCTTGTTTTGAGATTTGTATATTGCAGAATACACAGCTTTGGAGAATAAATCTTATCACCTGCATGTTCACTGATGTCCTGGACTTCCAGCTGGATGCAGTTAAGACAGACCAGATGCTTTCAATTTACCCTTCCCCTCATTCCTCTTCTAAAAGTCAACACCCATGTTCAGCTTGAAGTTAATGAGGAGTCAGCGCCCCAATTCCCTGGACTTGGGGACTGAGGTGGGGGTAGCGTTATTTGGCTGCATGATCTTTGGGGGAGTGCTGCTTACCCTCTGGTTGCTCTGCAAATTCAAACAACAACATCAAAAGGATAAAGTGATGATCACGCAAGCATTGCTTGTCGTGGAGCAGGAATATCCCCTCAAGCCTGGTTGAATCTGCTTAAACAATGAGACGCCATCACTTAATAGGATATCCTGAGGGCTCGTGTTCCCATTGCACCAGGTATCCTAGTGGTGGTCCTCCACACTTCCCAGGGCTCAGGTTCCCATTGCACGGGATAAAAGGTGTGGAGGGTCTCGTACTGTTTAACTGCCTTGAACGCCTACTGGTAGAACGGTGGGTTAGATCGGCGACCTAACAGACCTTGATTGTTGTTGCAGTTTAATAAGGAAGGGGGAGATGTGAGGAGCCGTATTTGCCAAAAGATGGCGCAGGCTTCTGCTTCCTGGTTCTTCACGGAAGCTTTACTTGAGAATGCGCCTGCGCATGGCTCGAAAACAGAGTATGACAATTGGATGAAAGATTTGAGCCAATGAGGGATCTGCACGTCTCACAAAGCTCTATTTAAGCAGCGGGCTTTTTGAGCTAGGGGTCCTTCCTCCACCTCACTATTAAGAGAGCTGTTTAATAAATGCTGTCAGAAGAATCCTGAAGTGTGGCGTGCTCCTTATCGGCGAGGCTGCGCGCTACAAACAGTCTATATGAGCCTTCACATAGTGAGCCCATAGAAAATCATATAAAGTCTTCTCACACCATAGATCAGGAAAATGGTTGCTGGCCATAGTCTGCCCTCATTTCATAGGTATGTATTCTACTCTGCCTTGTAATAAATAGTACTTCAACACTACTCTCTGCTATTCATTTGCCAGGGATCACAAGGACCACCAGGGGAATCTAGACTAAGATCCCAGTGATATCTTAGTCACAAAACTTCCTTCCATTGAGAACGAGATTAAAATTCTTAATTTTTTTTAAAAGGCATCTTCATATAGCAGTCAGATGACTTGTTTTTGCACTTATAATCATGTGAAGACAGAGTCCTTCCCCTTGGAACAATGTGGCACTGAGACATCATCTTGGAAGCAGAAAGCATCTTCTCACTGAATAATAGAAAGTACCAGTGCCTCGCTCATATACTTCTTGCCTCTGAAGCTATAAAAAGTAATTATCTGGTTTATTTTTATGAATTAAGCATCCTTGGATATAATTTCTAAAGCACCAAACACTGGCTACTCTGAATGACCTCTCTAATTAGCTCAAAAGAATAAATACCAAACATGGAAGAATGAGGGTGGGAGGAAGTACTAGTAATGACTGGCCATTTTGTTCCCGTGTATGTTAGAAGCAACCATAAAGCAATAGATTGAAGTGCATCACTTAGTTGAGACTGAAAAGCCATGTTCCTTAGCAAAAGTGGTTCACTTAGCATCAGTGACCCTATATACAATAGTATAGATGCTTCGGTTGGTTTACTGCTCTCCCTCTTCTGACTTCCACCTGTAAGGATGTCTCTTGAGAAAGTATGATTACATAGAAAAGGAAGTATTTCATCTGTGTGTATTAGTTATCTTGCTGCTGTAAAGTTTCCAGGATTAGTAACTTCAAGAAAGAAGGATTTATTTTTGCTCACGGTTTTAGTGTGCAGTCCACCATGGTGGAAAGGTCAATGTGGCAGGAATTTGAGGAATTTAAGTCACATTCTATCAGTATTCAAGAAGCAGAGAGCAGTAGATGCTGGCATTCAGGTCAGTTTCTCTCTCTCTCTCTCTCTCTCTCTCTCTCTCTCTTTTCTTTTTTTTTTAGTCTACTATCTCAGCCAGAGGAATGATGTTGCCTACAACTACTGTGAGTTTCCCCTAATTTAGATGACCCCTCACACGTTTATTCAGCACCTTGTTGCCTAAGCAATTCTAGATAGTGTCAAGTTCATGATGATACTGTCTCAATTAAACTTGGAACAACTTCTTGACCTTGGTATATGCAAGAACACTTTTCATTTTACAGGTTTTAACAGCCTTAGCTCTCTCCCATGACACCTCTTTTTCTCAATTACGATGGTCTATGCCAAAGCACTCTACTACAGATCTCATTTTTTTCCTGATGTGTTTTTCTGGACGTTATTTGATTAATAACTGTTCTAATGTCCTTATTAATTATATCTTAAAGCTGTGTTTAAAGGAAAGAGAGAGAGAAAGATGGGGCTTGAAGGTGTTGAACATATGGGGTTAGAAAACTAAGCCAACTGCTGGTAGGGCCTCTTGGAGGATAGCCATGCCAGACTCCTGTCTGTAAACACATCATAGCATCAGTAATAGAGTCAGGCCTTGGTGCCCTCCCATGAGAGGGATATCAAGTTGGGCCAGTCATTGGACCTCCTTTCCTTCTGTCTCTTCTCCATTTTTGTCCCTGCAATTCTTCTAGAACTTCTGGGTCAAAAATTTTGACTGTGGGTTAGTAAACCTGTCCCTCCACTTGAGACCTTGTCTATCTATTGGAAGTGGACTCTTCAAGTTCCTTCTCCCCACTGTTGGGCATTTTGGCTAAGGTCATGCCCATTGAGTCCTTAGAGTCTCTCACATCCCGAATCTATGGTACTTTCTAGAGGGTCCTCCTACCTCCCATGCCCTTAGGCTGCATATCTCCATTCATTCTCTTGGCCTTCTGGGCTTCTCTTCTGTCTCCCTGCCCCTAGTACCTAATCCTGTTTTCCTTTTCCCCTCTCCTTCCCCTCTCCCACCCAGCTTCTTGGGCCTGACATGATTATTTCCTTCCCCCTTCTAAGTGGAATTGAAACATTCTCATTTAGGCCTTTCTACTTGTTACACTTCTTATGGTCTATGGGTTGGACCCTAGGTATTCTGTACTTTTTGGCTAACAAGAAGATACTTACACCCAATCATTGAACTGAAGTCAGGGACCCCTATGGTTGAATTAGGAGGAGGACTGAAGAAGCTAAAGGGGAGAGCAACCCCATAGGAAGACCAGCAGTCTCCACTTACCTAGACCCCAGGGAGCTTCCAGAGTCTGAGCCACCAACCAGGAGCATACATGGGCCAGTCCAAGGCCTCTGGCACAAATATAGCAGAGGTCTGCCTGGTCCGCCCTTAGTGGAAGAAGATGAGCTTATCCCTGAGAGACTTGAGGCCTTAGGGAAGGGGGAAGCCTGGTGGGGGAAGCACCCTCTCAGAGGCAAGGGTGAAGAAGGATAGGATGAGGAACTGTGAGAGAGGGGACCAAGGTGGGCCCAAAGACTGGAATGTAAATATATATACATTTTTTTCATCAAGTTCCAAATTCACATTATATTATCATCTATTCTCAGCAGTTCAGTTCCAATCTCAGAGGACAATTTTATGTCCCATTCCCAAAACTAAGTTCTTCCCTTAAAATTTTTACTTTGAGCCTCTTTTAAGAAGTTATCTCATCAATCTTCTTCTCTTAATTCTGAAGTTTCTTTCCTCTGTTTGTAGTGAACTTAGACACAAAGCATATCTTTACATAAAAAAAAAAACAAAAACAAAAAAAACAAAAAAAAAAAACAAAAAAAACTTCCTGAAACCTATAAAGTTCTGCCTAATGTTATGTTCCCCATGCTGGCAATAGAGGCCAAGGCCTTTTGACTTTCATGTGTGTAAAGTCAATGGTCTATATTTAGTGGCCTTTTTAAAAAAAAATGTGGTTGCTTAGTGTGTCCTCAGTCAATGGTAGTAAAATCAGGAGGCTCAAGCTCACAGAACTGTCTGCTTCTTTCTGCACATCAATTCAAGCTTTGAAAATTTCATGCAGTTTCTATTTATTTTCTTTTCCTGTGGTGGGGTTTGTGAGGAGTGAGAAGACAGAGGAGGTAGACATGGTCCTTCCCTCTCTCCCTTTCTCCCTCTCTCCCTTACCTCTTCACTTTGGTCCCATGTGATGATATACCAGACGATTAAAGCTGAGAAGGAAAAGGAAGGCAGTGAGAACAGAATTTCAGCTAAGACTCATTATGCTTAGTCCTGAGAAGAGTTTAAAAGTCTCTCTTTCTTCTAACAGGATCACAACACCTAATAAGAACACAATTTGTGTTTCCTAGCTCCATTTAGTCCTTCACCCACGTTGCTGTTTTAGGCATCTTTGCAGAGAACCATCTCTCATGAGGCTCCCATGATCTGTTTCAGATGACTCATTCTTGTGGGCCAGTTTTGGTTCTTCCACAAGACTCCTATGTGCTCCGTGGGAAATCTACTTTCATCCTTTTGGGTGTAGGGTCTGGTATATGGGCTAAGCTGGAAGCAGTAGCAATCCTCTACTCCCCTGTCAAAGAGGCACAGACCTTTTCCCTCTGAATTACTCACATAGGTACCAGACACAAGGCCAAGGTCTCACGGAGTACAAATCAAGCTGTCTATATGACCTGTTGACTTAACATGACATGGGAAGCTCTCTCCCCCAATTGTTACTATAACTTATCCTCTGAAACATAATTCTTTCATGTCTTTAATGAGGAGGAAATTTTTTTTTCATATTTTGAAATTTATTTATTATTATTTCTTTACTTATTCATTCACTGCCTTCTCACAGTCCCCCCCTCCCACAATCCTACCCCCATCTCCCCTTCCCTTCTCCTCTGAGAAGGTTGATGTCTTTTTGGGTATCCCCCACCCTGGGACATCAAGTCTTTGTGAGGCTGGGCGCATACTCTACCACTGAGATCAGACAAAGCAGCTTATTTAGAAGAACATATACGAGGAACATTTTTAAAGCATGCATTACACCTACTTTGAAGTTTCAGTGAAACAGCCAAGGTATCTGTCATCTTAGGTTATTTTTCACATAGCTCTGAAAATGGAAGAATTTGGGGACAGAAGGACACACCTAGACTCTTAGTGGCCTTGCTTGGTAGAGAGATCATTGCCCTGAATATACTCTCAGAAAAGAATGAGTGCTAATACATATTCATGTTTTCCTGACACCTTATCCACTTGGAAATTGGTTTGCTCAGTGATCCTCAGGTAGCATAATCTTAACCACAGTAGGTTCCCTCTCTTATAAAGATGAGTTCATGTTGCTCATGTCCTATCAGAAGGCGTCATTTGAAAAAGAAAATGTTCAGGGATTTCTTACAATTTAAGAATTGAGGAAATAGCAATAAATATAACATTCGAAGCGGAGGCAGTAACTTGCTTCAGGACAGAAGATCTTACATTTTGTCAGGGTAGTGGATTGTCATTTTAACATATACAAAAATCTGGATTTTTTTTTCCTGTCCAGTATTTCCCTAAATATCAATCAAGAACAACATACTTTGGTGGTAGCAGTGTTTGTGTTTGTGAGGGGTGAGGAGGCTGTGTTGGGGAAGCTGTGGGAACCAATTTCTATTAACCACAGTGGTAAATCCCCCATCTCTAAAGTAAGATAAACACATCTGTCTTATACTCAGTCTGAAAAGACTTTATTGCCAACATAAGACTCACAGCTGGATTAATGGAAAGCCTTGCCTTAAAAACACCTGTTGTGTTTCCCCAGCAGTGGAAAGGAGTTTGCTTCACTGGGAAGTATGGAAAGAGAGAACTTTCAGAATGGCTTTGAATCTGGGCTAAATTAGGAGGGCAGAGGGTTACACAATAATGTTTGTTTTGTTTGTTTGTTTGTTTGTTTGTTTTAAAAAGGAGGCATATTGGGTAAGAGCATGTACTGCTCAGCCAGGGGCTTGAATTTGGTTACTAGGATCAGCATAAGGCAATTAACAACCATTCTATCTTCCAGTAACTCCAGCTCCATAATATCTGAGCCCCCTTCTGGCCTCTATGGGCACTGCACTCATATGCCTATGCAGGCACACACATATACACAAAATTAATAATTGTTTAAAAAAATTAAAGTCAGATAGGCAAAAGACTTGTGTAGAAAGAAAGACTAATATGCCAACGTTCAAACTGGGTTCAAAGAAGATAGAATTAGTATAGGAGTTGGGCTGAGCTTGTTGCGGATGGACAATGCTGGAAGAAGAGGCACTGGGTTTCCTTACCTGCTTCCCCATTGGATGACGTAGAATATCTGTAACTTGCCTGTGCTTGCCCAAGCTGTTTACTTTCCCCAGAGCACATTTCACTAGTCAGTATATCTGGGGCCAAAGCTAAAGTCTAAGACTGTCTGCAAAAGATGGAGTGCTGGCTGGCAATCAGTTTCACCAAAAGATCCAGTTCCTGTCAGTCTGCCGCCACACAGGAGGAACAGGCAGCTGGAAGCAGGAAGGCAGAAAGGTATAAACAGAAGTGTAAAGTTTATGTTCTACTCAGCTAAAGAGGAATTTTAATAAAAAGGTACACAAAATTATATCACCTTTCTACTTTAAAATGTCCCCAAGTCTAAGGTAAGTATAAATTCAATAGTCCAACACCGATGCCCATCACAACAGGCATTGCCCCCACCCCTTCTAAACTTGAGTTTTACTTGTGCACTGTGTGCAAAGCACAAGTGCTTCCCAAATACTGCCATAATCACATCCCATAGCTTTATTTCAACTCAGCTGCCTTTACTGTCCCTCTTGATTTGCATAGTCTCCACACTCCTCCAGGCTATCTTTCCTTTGACCCTCCCTCATTCTCCATATCTTACTTGGCTTCCACAGCTCTCCCCACTGAGCAGCTCTCCCCACTGAGCAGCTCTCCCCACTGAGCATCCCAGCCTTTCTTTGTCATTTCTTGGGCGTATACTGTGGTGTTTGCTACACTGTGATTTTTTGATGGTTTCAATGAGATCAGATGGCCTGATTCCTACCATGGACCCTGCCACCTACTCACCTGTGACCTTGAGCTATTTACATAATAAGCTCCCAGAAACTCATTTTCTCATTTTATTGTCTGAAACAAATGAAAATAATAATGTGTGCATATGTTACCTAGTCGTAATGGACATTACATGAAGCAATGCATATAGAACATTTAAAACAGTGCTTGAAACACATGCACTTTCACTGATAGCCGCCATTAATCACAGCATTTATAGGGCCTCGAACGCCCCAGGCTCAATAAAGAGGGAGGAAATATGTACTCACTCCTCAAAGAATGCCATTGGATTTTGTAGTATTAAAAACATTAAATCTTTTGAAGGAGAGCTGAGAACTACTACCAAGAGCAGAGGACACTAGGACACAGTCATTCCCTGGCGCCCAGATCCGGCTTCCTGAGAGCCACAGTACCTTTCTTCAGCTCGACAGTAAACCACATCGCAGCCAGGAGCAGCCTAGGACCAGGGAGACAACCTGTTTGCAGGCCCAGAACTTTCTCCTTTTAGAAGAGAAAATGGCAAATAAATAAATAAAATCTGTATAAATTTAAATAATTGGAAGGCAGCTTGACTGAAAAAGACGCTTTTCTTTTTCACCACAAATGTCACCATCTGGACTTTTCCTTTTTTAATTTCTTTGGGACCTGACAAGTCACTGGGCTGATAGAATCACACCCAGTCAAAAATGACAGACATATCTCAGCAAGTTAGGGTGGGCAGAGTTCCAGGGTGGCCAGTGAGGACCCAGAAACCAGTAGAAGGGCATTTTCAACAGCTCCCCAGAATGCAGGAGCTTCTGAAGTGTGAGCCTGTGACATACACCCCCCCACACACCAACATACCACACCACACAAACACCTACCATACACACACATATACACCCACCACACACATGCCATACAAACACATACCACACATACATGCCACATACACACACATACACACACCATACGAACACATACCACACACATATACCACATACACCATACATACACACACATACAAAACACACATACTACACATACATGTATCACAAACACATATATCACACACATATACCAAAAATATACCACACACACACACACCACATACATACCACACACATACACACTCACCATGTACATGTTCCCCAGATAGCATTCAACTAACCTGATAGCTAACTCATTTTCAAGTCATGTAAAGGGTAGGAAAAGCCAGTAAGCAGACTGTGTTGCTATTAAAAACCCCACACATGGCCACTGTTTCTCTATTTATGTTGGCTTCTCCTAAACAGTCCTTTATGGATGGAGACAAGAAGAATCAAAAAACACCATTACACTGTTGTGTTGGTTAACTGAGGACATTTATGGGGTTACAGATCAGCAGATGGATTTAGAAAGCACCACTGATCATCACTACTGACAAACTTCAATACATTATTCTTGTTCTTTCTATCTGACTTAAGTGATGATTATTTGGTAAGTTTAACAAATATTTCTCCTTAGGTCTTAAGGACAGCACTTCTACAAAACAGAAAAATGTACTATTTTTCCAATGATCTTCTAGTGGCAATTTTGAAAGCTGTAGTTTTCCCTATTACTCTGTTTGTATGAGTCTTAAGATGAATGCGTTACATATACACATACCTAAGCATGCGTATATTCCTTTGACAATTTTCACAATGTGATACTAGGAGCTTGAGTCCACTGGGACTATACTTTTCAACCTTAAATGTGCCCATGAGTCCTTTGAGGAACTTGTCTAGATGCAGATTCTCATTAAATCATCTACATTTCTCAGGAGCCAGGAGAAGTGATATCAGTCCATAGTCCACACTCTTAGTAAAAGACTAACAAGCAACAGACAATGGTTTTCATTATAGATGATTGAGTCTTTTAGGGCATGCCCATACCAGTCATTGAACAGAATAGTATCTTTCTAATTCCCCGACTTTACCTTCTATTTGTACCCTCAGGGCCACAGCCTGCTCCACCTCTACCAGTCACTTGTAACCTAGGTTCCAAAGAGCTTCCGTGTCTCTAGTTATCTTTTCTGACTGTCGTTAAGAATGTGTTCAGAATGGTGCATTTAGCATGCACCTCAGGACCTGGGCCTTTCTTAAAATCCTTTTATGGCTTCCCTTCATTTTTAGGATAATATGAGAAGTTCTTTAAATGGCCTTCATAGTCCTCTCTCCGCTTCACCTTCCACCACACTCCCTTCCCATCACTAATTTGTCCACTGTGCCTTGGAAAGTTTGGCTTCTTAGGTATAGAGAACTTCTCCCCAACTCAGAGATTCATCCCTGACTTATCTACCACCTGGCTAACACTTTTTTTCATTTTTTTTTTTTTTTTTTTTTTTTTTGCTCCCTGGTCTCCCACACACCCCTATTCCAAAACTCCACTTCAGTTTTTAGACCATTCAACTGTTTCCATTGAGTGTTGGGTGCTTTCAGGGGACTTTGTCTTTTGCCTTCACGATATGTATGAATGCATTTCTTCCCTAAGTGTTCCACTCTAAACTCTGTTAGAGCAGGAATGATGAGTGTCATATGTGTCACCAAGCCACCAGCACATGGTACACAGATGGTTATTAGTGAATGCTGGAGAAAGATGAAGGAATGGGGGTACAAAACTGAACTAATTACTGAGGCTGACCAGTGGTTTATAAAACAACAGCTTATGCTGAGAGCTTCTCTGTGCTGGGGAGCAGACAGTGGGGTCAGATATCGGACAAGGGTAGAATATGGGGATTACTAAACTTGGAAGGTGTTGCACAGAGAGTAGACACTCAAAAGGCAGGCATAGGAGTAACATTCCAGACAGAAGTGGAGAGGCAAGCAATACCCAGGTACCGAGTCGTTTATGTTATGGAAAGTAACTTAAAGTTTAGTCTACAGGTGGGGGTTAGAGTAGGCTAAGTGGTTTTAGATTTGGAAACAATGTAATGAAATATGTCATAATTAAGTTTGTTCTTCAGCAACAGCTATGTGAAAACAACATTAAGGATGGAGGTAATCAAGATTTGAGACAGAATGGAATAGAAATTATTTTTTTCCGGGTAACATATGAAGCAAAATGAGTGTTAGTATAGAAACCAATAATGTGTCTTTGCCCTTCCCTGAAGCTTAAGGCTATTAAGTAGGCTCCATCAAACAGCTACACAGACATTGGATTGACAATGACTCAGAGAAACAGGAGCCATTAAGAATACATCACTCACTCATTCATTCATAAAGAACATGTTGAATGCTTACTTAATGCTAGGTACTTTAAAGGTCCTAGACATGTTATAGTGAACAGCTGAAAGAACCTTACCACCATACACATGTATGGCTTAGATTCCACAGCAGACAGAAAATGAACAGAGATAACAGGCAAGAGTAGAAGCAGGCATGATGGACTTGAAGATGGACAGACCATAGAAAACACAATTTCAGATAGCGACTTAGTTTGGGGTTTTATTGCTGTAAAGAGACATCATGACCACAGTTGACTCTTATAAAGGGAAACATCTAGTTAAGGCTAGTTTACAGTTTCAGAACTTTAATCCATTATCATCATGGCAGGAAACATGGCGGCATCAAGGCAGATGTGGTTCAGGAGAAGGAGCTGAGAGTTCTACATCTTGATCCTCAGGGAGCAGAGGAGACTGTGTGCCTCACTGGGCATAGCTTGAGCAGAGGAGACTTCAAAACTCATCCCCACAGGGACACACTTCCTCTAGCAAGCCCACACCTGTTCCAATAAGGCCACATCTCCTAATAGTGCCACTTCCTATGAGCCAAGCATTCAAACACATGAGTCTATGAAAGCCATACCTATTCAGACCACCACAGATAATGTGGTATGGTCACTTTGAAAACCTGATATTTGATCCAAGATGAAAGAGATAGGCAAACGTGCCACGTGACCCCTTACCCTTAGAGCTGTATCCTAGAATATAGCCCTATAAGCTATTTTGAAGCCAGTGGCCCAGTTTCATGGCAGCAAGTCACAATTGTGACACAGAATGGTGGTATTAATGAGTGTGACAGAGAGCTTTTAATGACAAGATCTCTGTGATGCAATGTCATTCTGTATGTTGATGGCCTACCTTTTACCATCCCAATTCATAAACTTCCAGCTCTCTAACTCAAAGAAGAAGGAGGAGGAGGAGGAGGAGGAGGAGGAGGAGGAAGAGACGAAGAAGAAGAAGAAGAAGAAGAAGAAGAAGAAGAAGAAGAAGAAGAAGAAGAAGAAGAAGAAGAAGAAGAAGAAGAAGAAGAAGACATGTAAGTATCTAAGGATGAGGAGATTGATTAAGACAGGAATACAAAGGGTTTCTTTTCAAAATGACACTTTTCTCATCAGAGTAAGAGGATGAGAAACCCACTTAAAACACAAAGTAAAGTATCAGTATTATAGTTTCTGCATCAAGATAGGAAAAAGAAACAGATGTTTCCTTTCAGCAAACAAGTGGGAGATACTGGGGCCTAGGCATCTGCATCTACTAGCAAGTATACATCTTCTCCAGTCTGAGTTGTGTCTTCAAATGCTAATAGCACTGCAATTAGTAGATGACCTTACCTCCGATTGTTCATGTGTTACCTCTTCCCTCCACCTCCTAAAGTTTGTTGTTAAATTTGTGGTACATTTTACAATGAATGGCACTGGAGGATCAACAGAATGGGACTATCCGGAGATTAGATTGGACAGACTCTTTAGCTGTTATTCCTTTCCAAGCTAGTACACAAACAACTTAGTTCTCAGAATTTAGTAAGAGATAGAGGATGTGGCAGTCATGAATGTGTAACAAGCATATTTCTTAATATGGGTATTCTTTAAACCCATCTGGGTACCAGGTATGGAGACTCAATGCTACAGTAGAGCCTCTAGCAGGATAGCACAGAGACAAGGGTACAGAAACACCTCTTACTATGTGGACACATGTTACTGGAAGTCTGTTGCTTCTGGGATAAAGAGATTATGTTGATTGAAGTCTAGGGAGAGTTGATGAAAAGCATCATGATGCAGAGAGCAAGTCTGGTGTTCTAATGGGGAACAAAAGGAGTGGCAATGCATAATTTTAATGTCACACCACCATCTCCCAGACATAGTAGGTGACTGGGCCCACCACATTACTAAGCATATCCCAGGAAGCGTGACTATGGATTACTATTATTTTAATAAAGTTTCTGATACTGACATGAGTTATTTGAAAGTCAATCGGGTCCTTGGTCCAGTTAAAACTTTGCAAGAACATAGTTGTGTTACCCAGATGTACTTCATTTTATTGACCTCAAACACAATACACACCAAAGCGAACAACCACAATGAAACCTAATGGTCAATGCTAATCATGGTATTCTCCTTAAACCTGATGACCTGTAGTCATTGAGGCCATGCCTAGGAAATAATGCCCATGAGCTTCCACATAGCCATGCCCTATGTTATCTATCCCTCGACTCTATCCTCCAGTTCTCCTCCATCTCCGGACTTCCTATTGGTCTCTTGTCTTCACCCCTAACCTCTCTGGGACACATGAGAAGTCAATTTCTTCAGCCTTATTTTGATTTCTCCTCTTTGTTGGAGAAATCAAAGTTTGTCTTACTTGACACACAGACCCTGAGACTTTCCTTTGTATGAGGCCTATCTAGAGAGTAGCTATCATGGCTTATGGGAGAAAGAAAGAGAGGAGAAAGAAAGAGAGAGGGAGGGACAGAGACAGAGACAGACAGAGAGAGATGAGACACACACACACACACACACACACAGAGAGAGAGAGAGAGAGAGAGAGAGAGAGAGAGAGAGAGAGAGAGAGAGAGAGAGCTCATCTCTGATCCAAACACTAGTCTTTGCGAGGTTTGTTTTAAAGCTTCGGATCCAGGAAAAAGCTACAAGTGTGACACTGATGTGTCTTTGAATCATATGCACCACTATCGGGTTCCCCGTCTATAAGATATAATAATTGCTCATTGTTCTTCCGGACCCAAACTGCCATGATTTGAACTGTCATCACTGGTTGCTGTTATCTGCATTGGGGGGAACTAAACAGCTTCTTGTAGGCAGTGAAATGTGCCGGCCTTTTGTCTGCTTCCTGGCTTTCTATGTCTCACAGCCAATATGACACAGGATAATGGGCAATTTCTTTTTCAACATCTGTACTCATTTACTCCATGGCAGAAAACCCTGGAACCTCATAGATACATGAACATCGGCTTTTATTTCCTACATCTGGAGTTGGTGTGTGCCCACTGATACTGCCCTGGGGCAGCTCAACCTATGTAATTCTGACCCTGGTGTGTGTCTACCCTCTTTCTAAATTGAAGACACACTTGGGTGTGACACTGAGAAAGTCCTTTGACAAAGCGCAAGTGTGCAAGCATTTTTAAAAGCCTTTAATGACTCCCTGCCCTCACGATAACATTTGTTTACTGCCTGCATTAGTCTGGTGCATTGGGAAAAGCCACAAAGCTTCAGAGACATAGCCCAGTCAATGCTTCGGCTTAGGTGTGTTAGGTAAACCTGGGAAGTGAGCCTAGTTAAGTGTGTCAGAGTGCTCTAATGCACCTAGGGTTCGCCTCTGTCTTTATTTGTCAATAAATTGTTCATCAGCAGTTGTGTCTTTGGCCACATGTAAACCACCACATCAGGCTTTTCAGGATGCAAGGAGTAACAGAGCAACTTGACTCATGATGTTTCACAGAGCCTTAATTTGAGAAACAAAATTCAATATGTATGGATGAATGGCAGGCATATAATGAATGCTTGATGTGTGTGTGTGTGTGTGTGTGTGTGTGTTGGGGGTGGGGTGGGGGTGGGGTGGGACAAAAGGCGAGAGCAAGCCAGGGAGAAATGGAACTGAGATAACAAGTTACAATCTGTGATTTGACCTGTTCTCCACCTGCCTAGCTGCATATTCATGTCAATTCTCCTCCAGTTACCCAGAGCAAGCAACGAAGAGGAAAGTTCTTTAATCATTTTTTTTTTATTTTAACTGAAACATTTTCCTTGCAAGTGGAGAGAGAACAGGTGCCTAACGAGTCCACATGATGATTCACAAGGTAGTAGATATCACCACAGATATAATTAAACTGGAAGATCAATGGAAAATTCCTTTTTGGACTCTGGCCAGGTCTACATAGCCTGGGATCCAGCTAGCTGCATTTATGCACAGGCAAATCCAGAAGTATGTACTCACGCAGGTGTGCCCAGCAATATCATCTCATGATAAATTAAACAGCCACAGACTTGCACATCCAGTAGGACTTATTTGGGAAAACACCTCGATATCTATGTACAGTTAACAACCCTGGGCTGCAAACATCAGCTGATAGAAGGACAGCTGATGGCGGCACCTTATTTGATCTTGGTTTCCTTTCTCCTACATTAGGCTTTACATTTTTTTTTATATACTAAAGAAAAGCTTACAAATAAATACCGATTCCAAGAACTAAGAAATAAATGAACCAAAGGAAGGAAAGAGAAATGAAGAGAGAGAAAGGTAAAAGTCAGAGATGAAACAAAGCACCACACATATGTGTGTTCTAAATATGTATGGCTGCATATAACTGTGATGGACTTATTCCAAGAGACCTAATCTCTTCAGATCGAAGGATCCCTGTGCTCTCTCATTTACAAATCAAGCACTGCAGTTGTGAGCATACGTGGCTCTTCAGGAAAAACGAGCAAGAGGAAACCTTAGAAACCTGAATATTAGTTTTTCAAGAACGTCCACATACACATTTTACAGGTTTGTTAGGCTTTACAAAAATTTGAATGTGTTGAAATTTCTTTGTATAAATGAGAAAGGCTCCTCCACCCATACTCCACCCCAATAGTTTGCTCCAGTTGTTTAATAGTGAGAATGTAACTGAAAACTATTCAGTGTCATTGTCAGATATCAAATTCTTTGCTCAGATCTGCAAACTCAGGTGAATTCAGGTATCACTGATATCACACATTTATAGGAGAATCAGCATGTTATACAGACCGCAGCCAAAACAAAACTAATACTGATATTACACTGCATAACTTGCAAAGAAAAGAGCATGAGAGGATTGCCAAAAATAAGAATTATCCTGTTAGGTTCTGAATTCCTGTGTCTTAATTCTAGATCAGCCTATCTGGTTTTGCCAGGATATGTTGTGTTGATCATTCCAAAGTTTCAGTGGCTAAGTGGAATAAAGATTTATTATCTGGATTCCAGCCCTGATCTAGATTCTTCCATCAGGGCAAATTTCCTTTTATGCCCCAACTCAGTGATCCAGGCTCATGCCAATGTGTGGCTTCCATGATTCAGCAACCTTCCGAATCCCAAAAAGACTATGGCAGATCACTTGGGCATTTTATAATCAAGGCTGGAAGAAGCCCACACTCTCTGGTCCATAGCAAAGGTACCTAGTTCTGTTTATTTTATGTCCTGTTGTTTCCTAAAACCTTTGCAGAGGTACAGCAGAGCTTCTGGTTTCTGAGGGAAGCTACATAGAACACAGCATAAGCCTTTTAGTATACTTACCAGATGAAATTCCTAGAGAAAAGTCTAAAACATTTAATTTAATTAGCAGTGTTTTTCCAAACAATACTTCTGATGGTTACCCTGATTTCTGGCAAGATCACTGTGAGGGCAACATGTTCCTTTCTTTTATAACACCTATTGACATGCTGCATGCATCTATTTTCCTTAATATTTATTGGTAGGCATGATAGTACTGTATCTCAAAGACACATCCATGAAAAAACAGACCAGTTAAATGTCTGGTGAAAGGTCAGGTAAAGATTGCAGTCTCTCCATGTCAGACAGAGTTCTAAAGGCTGGCAGTGTCGGGGAGAAGAAAATAGACACTGCTCGTTGGAGTTTCAGTTGACACCTCAGACTTGAGCGCAGGGATTTGTAACACCTCCTTAGTTCATGCATGGGCGTGTTTGCTAGTCCAACTTTGCGTCTCTTTTTAGTTGGTTGTTGTAATGTGTATATGTGTGTATAAATTTATATATGTGTATATATTTATATAAGCATATATATTTGATATTTTTAGGTATATAATTCATATATTTCAATAATCTGGTGCCACTCTGGACTGTTAAGTCCATGGTCCCAGAGTACATGAAAATAAAAAATGACATGCCACTGAGAGAATGTATTTAGCTGAGTTCTTTGGGGGAATAAAGTCAATGGGATGCGTGCATATAAATGATTTATTAGATTGCTTTACACGGTAGTGATTGGGTAGCCCAACAATGGCCATCTTTATGTTAGATGGGTGGAGAGACAGCTCAATCCATGGAGCAGGCTAACCCAATATTCCCACTCTGAAGCTGGAGACTTTGGACAGAAGCAGCCGTGAGAGATGCCCTGGCTCAGGAAGAAGGAAGGGAAGAGGTACAGAATGTCTTTTCCTCATACCTCTTCCCATCTTGAACTTCCACTGGATGGTGCCCATTGTGAGGGCTAGGCTTCCCAGCCTGGTTCAGTTCTGTCTGGAGAAATCCAAAAGTGAGTCTGCTTAGTGATTCTAAACTCCCATTAAGGTGAGAGCCAAGACCAACGTCTTAGGGTGGGGGTGGGGGGGGTAAGTTAAAGGGCCATGCATGTGGAAGGCATCCTGACTGGCTTTTCTGGGCATCATTTCTCCTTTCTTTAGAACAGCTTGTCTTGATTGCTGCTCCTGTGAGAAAAATGTGGTGACAAGGACATAAAATGAAAGGCAGTGTGATGGTTTGTATATGCTTAACCCAGGGAATGGCACTATTAGAAGGGTAGCCTTGTTGGAATAGGTGTGTGAGTCACCATAGGCATGGACTTTAACACTCTCATCCTAGCTGCCTAGAAGTCAGTCTTCTCCTATTTGCCATTGGAACAAGATGTAGAACTCTCAGCTCCTCCTAGATCATGCCTGCCTGGATGCTGCCATGCTCCTCCCTTGATGATAATGGACTGAACTTCTGAGCCTGTAAGCCAGCCTCAGTTAAGTATTGTCCTTATAAGAATTGCCTTGGTCATGGTATCTGTTCACAGCAGTAAAACCCTATCTAAGACAGGCAGCATAGAAGAACAAAAGTGTAGGGCAAACATATTCACATGAAATGAGTTCATTCAGATTTGTGTCACTACTGCAAAGCACTGGAGAAATTGATAATGATGTGATCATTCTGAGGGAGTCCAAAGAATTGGCTTCTCTGACATCATCTTTCACTCCCCTCCCAAGACAAATACTTATACCTCTAGGCACAACTGCATCCCTGTTTTTTCTTTGTAGAAATGTGTGTGTGTGTGTGTGTGTGTGTGTGTGTCCAGTGGTGAACATCAAGGTGACTCTGAACATATTTCTCTTACAGAATGATTGTGTCAAAATCTCACCCGATGAGCGATGTAAACTGGCTTTACTTAAGTTTCATCCCCTCTAATATCTTTACCAGCTCTGGGATTGTTGGACCTTCCTTTGTATTTTTGTATTTGTGTGAATCTGTCTCCTAAGGGACTGTGTGTTACTCGGCTGCATTTATATTTGGGATGCCTTTTAGAGAATCTGACTGATCATCCAGATTTGAAGGGAGAGCAGTGGGGGGTCAGGTGTGGATATTGTTCTGTGACCTGCAACCTTTGATGAACTAAGGGTCGGGCACCCCATTCAGCATGCAGAGTTCTTTGTGGTACACCATAGAAGATGCATTGAAGAGTTCCTGGGCCGCTCCATCACACAGCACAGTTCATCTGTTGTAGCCTGGAAGCAGCCAGGGACAAACCAAAACAAGCGTGTGTGGCTGTGTGCTCAGACAATTTTTCTTTAAGGACATCAACCTCAAGTTTCACATAATTGTCAGACAGCCTTCTTCTTATCCTATATTCTTTCAACCATTTAAAATATAAATAGCATCCTTGGCTTTCACAACATACAAAAACAGGTGGTGGGACATTTGGCCTGTGAGCCACAGTTCGCTGACTCCTGGACTCAATTTCAGGGCTGCTGGCACTGGCTTTGGTAGTGAGCTTTACTAATTATATGAAGCTGCTTTCTGGAAACTCTGATTCCATTCCCTTAGCCAATTCACAAGTGTTTTAGTTGATCCACTTCCTAACAGAGGAAATACTGTTGTGTGTGACGGCTTCAAGGGCATTGTAACAAATTAAGGTTATGGAATTTTAGAGCAAGTTACACCACCTCAGGACTAAAGAGTATGATTAAAATATTAAAATGGAAGAATGGAACATAATTCATGGTTTAGAGCAAATCATCTCAGATACTTTCGGGAATCAATAACCCATGACATCACTCCCATCCATCCCAGTGACATCTATTCATCTCAGAAAACGAGAATTCCTGCTACTATGAAATGATCGCAGAGCACACACAGGGGTCAAGTTAAATACTCTCCAAGAAGATTGGTACAATTGTGAGCTAGAATGAAGCCCAAATTCATCTGCTCATGTGCTTTTCAAAGCAACCTTGACAGTTTTAATACATTGTTGATGTCTACAATCTATTTGCACTGGAAATTTTGCAGCACAAATGTACACAAAAATGGAGGCAATAATTTGATATAAATAAAAACATAACAATATTTTAATATTTTATTTGTTAAACTTAAAATATAATCCTATCATTAAGCCTTCTTTTTCCTCCAACCCTTCCCATGTAATCTGCCCTCTACACACATACACACACACACACACACACACCATATATATATATATATATCCTGCTCAATCAGCATAGTCAGAATAATGCTACTTGTGTGTATATGATTTCAGAGCTGACCACTTGTGCTGGATAACCACTTACTTGAGGAGTTCTTCTTGAGGAAGACTATTTCTCCTGCACTCAATGATTCTTATAGTTCTTTACCTAGGGTTGGGCCTATGAGATTTCTCCCTTCTACAATAGCATGTCAATTGGTGTTGTCATTGTTCAGGTCTTGCTTAGCCAGCCTTGTTGATGAAATCTCATTGGGGTAACTTCTGTGATGCTTCTAAGAGATGCAATCTCAAAGTAAACTTCCAGTTCCTCTGGATCTCACCATCTTTCTGCTTCCTCTTTTACTAAAATCCCTGAGACGTAAAAGTAGGAGCTGTGTTATAGATATATCAATTAAGGCTAAGTACTATACAATCATTTATTCTTTGAATTTTGATTGGTTGTAGTTTTCTATAATGGTCTCTGTCTGTAGCAAAGACCTATACTTATTTATGTGAATAATGGTAAATATTTAAAATGTAATTAGGAATTATGGTTGTTTAGTAAAGTGGCAGATATAGATTCTCCTCAAAGATCCTATATGTGTCAGTGCCAGCAAAGGCTAGAAGAGAATATGAGATATCCTGGAGCTAGAGTTGTTGGAGGCTGGGAGCTGCTGAGAACTGAATCCAGTCACCCTAGAAGAGCAGTAAGTACTCTTAACTGGTGCCATCTCTCCAGTTTCACATAATAATAATTTAATGCCAGTTAGAATATAGCACCTCTAAGGAGGGCAGCCCCCAATTTTCCACAGGTCTACTTGTTGAATACAAGAGGAAGCCATAGCCATCTTTACTTGATAGCATTTCTGAGAAGAAGCCTGTACAAAGCAGTTACAACTTCCCCTCACTTGATACTGGAGCCTCCCATCTTCATAATCTTCATATTGTTTTCCTCATTCGAACCCCTTCTGATTTTTCTTTTGCTTACATTATGGCCTCATTAGAATTTATCAAATTCTTCCTTATTCAGAAACTTCTGATTGCAAATTCTATTTAATCAAGATGCTGATTGTCTACCTCAAGTCAGTGTGCTGAGAAAAACAGTGGCTGGACAGTCGCATCCCATGGACCGTGGTTCAGTGCAAACCTGAGAATACCTTAAAGTGGCATTAGGGGAAATGAGAGCTCTTTTACAGCCTGGCATGTGCTCAAGGCCTCTAGCATAACAGAAAAGATGCAGACTTTGTATCCCACTACTGGGACTCAGACGACTCCTCGGCCAGCACCAAATATAGGCTCTTAGCAAGTAATTTAATCTCACTAAATTCAGTGTATTAGTCAGCCCATGTGTGCATGAATCTATAAGGATTCCATTTAAGCAACAATTTTATGGTCATAAGCATCTGACACTAACCTATTAACTGTGGGCATTTCTTCATTCACTTAAAACAGGATTTAAGATTTAATTTTTTATTTTGTCCTTTAATTGTGTGTGTGTGTGTGTGTGTGTGTGTGTGTGTTTGGGTTTTTGTGCACATGAGTGCAGTATCCATAGAGGTCAGAAGATGGTTTTTAAAAACTGGAGCTGGAGTTACAGACAGATGTAAGCCACCTGATGTGTTTGCTGAGAACCAAACTTGGGTACTCCGCAAGAGCAGAATGTGCTCTTCAATGCTGACCCATCTCTTCATCCCCTAAAAGAAGATTTCTATATTTGCGACGTAAGTCATATATTTATCATTAACAAAAAGTTATATATTTATCAAGGTCCCTCTAGGCACACACACGGTTGCAGTTTTAGGACATCTAGGAAGCTGTTGTGACAAGGCAGTTGATGCCTGAGGAGCAGAAGGAAAAGCCATGTGCTTCATCAGCACCCTATACACAGAGGCATGAAGAAGTGGCTCCACAGGAGGATCACTGGGTAAGTACAACATACAGCGGGCTCAAACGATGGTCGCTTAACACGTCAGCTACCAAACTGACGTAAGAGAAATGCACAAGCAATCAGGGTGGAGTAGCTTCTTGTACAGTGTGATGAAGGACCAGCCCTGACCTGAAGCTGGGAAATGGAAAGATTCAGATGTGAAGGCCTCCAGCAGAGTTTTCATGCTTTCTCCCTTGTCACTTTAATTCACCCCCTCTGCCATTATCACCACAGGAATCCCTAAACTCAAATATGGCGCAAGGGTTACATTTCTGGCTGCTTTCAATTTTCTGCATTGTAAAATCTAGAACCTCAGATACAGAGTTCACCACCATATGCATCATCCATTCTGGCTCCTTAGTCTCATGTACACTTTCTCTTCCCCAGAACCAAAATACTCTGGACTTCTCGGTCTTCTTCATAGCTCGGTGTGTCTGCACATGCTATACCTCCTCCAGTAATAATCTCATACCACTTTACCCTTGGACATTTCTTTTTTTTTTTAATTTCAGTCTCAGTTCAATGATAATCTTCATGGATCAAAGAACAGGAGGTACAAGAAACTGTGAGATACCACATAGATGCTGGGAACCAAACTCAGGTCCTCTGCAGTAGCAGGAAACATTCTTAACCACTGAGCCATCCACAGGCTTTTAAATAAGTGTATTTATATGTACAGTTTCCAACTTCTAGGGATGAGAATGCTTGCAGTACAACTATATGTTTTGTGAATATTGTGGAATACTAATACTTAAATAAAATTATCCCAAACATAGAGGTTTGGGACCATCTCAAAGACGGGGGGGAGGGGGGAGGGAGGAGGGAGAGGAGGATGAGGAGGAGGAAGAAGTAGTAAAAAAAAAGAGTGATACTGTGAAACAATTTAGAATTTAAATAGACAAACCTAAGAAAGAACAAATTGAAATTCAGCAAAAAATCTTAAACCTTGGATAAGACAACTATGAATGTCTTTACTAATGAAATGATTTATGCATGAATAGCGAATGTCTCTTTTATATGTCAGGTACTGTGGATACAAGGCAAACAAAGCTGCATTAATATCTCCTGTCAATAAAATGTTGGCATCCCGAAGTGTGTTGAGCAAGGAGGAAAGGTGGAATACAAGAAAATCTTCCAAGTGAAGAAGAAAATTCTGTTTATTTTCTAGATGTAGTAGGAAGCCTTTGTAAGTTTTACGTAATGCAATGAAACGGCCTGACTTAGAGGCCACTCTGGTTCTTCTATGGTGATGAGAGGAGGATATGACCTTGGAAGCCAGTGTGCCAGATCAAGTAATAAATGGCATTCAGAACCACTGCTTGGGCTGTGAAGACATATTTATGAACTCCACCTCTACGAGTTCTAAATCTATAGATCTGGGGGTGATATGCATGGGTGGGTGGAATATACACATCTCAAGAGTTCCTGGGCGGTGCCTATGCTGCCAATTTTAGACCACACTCTGAGCAACACTGACTTGTCTTGGAGGGGGTAAACAAAGCCGAAGCATGCGTAGAACAGCCACTGGAGATACATGCTGAAGGGCAGATCATGAGGTGTGATGTGTCAGTACCAGAAAGTATTAGGACAAACCCAGACCTATGATACCCAAATGAGATTAAAACAGACACACATTCTCAGAAAGGAAATTTCTCAGCCCATGAAACCTAGATAATGTTTAAAAGGAGAACACAAGAAGAAAGACCTTTCTCTCTGGAGACCATTCAGTACCTGTTTCCTGACACTGGAAGAAGATGCTTTCCTGGCTCTCCTGGAACTCATTCTGTAGATCAGGGTTGCTCAAACTTACAGAGATCTGCCTGCCTTTGTCTGCCTCTGCTTCCTGAGTGCTCTAAAAGCATGCCACTACACCTGCACATGCTTTACATTTTAACCCAGGAGAGATTCTAGATTCTAGAGTTAACACCTGAGATTTGAGAGCCTGGGAATGGTTGAATATGAGAAATTCCTGGGGTTTCAGATAAAAACAGGAGGTTGGATAAACAGGCATGAGGTGTAACCCTGCATCATCCCTGTTTGGCATCTTAGGAAACCCTCCCAAAATATTCCAGTGTCACTCATAGAACGGATTGCCCACCCTAGCAGGTCTCTCTACAATGCTCAGTAGACCAGTGCCTGGGGATTCCTTCCGCCCAGCCTTTGCCTGTCTCTTTGGTTTTGTGTTTCTTCATTTTATCAACTTTTCTTTTGTCTCTTTGCCCAGCTTTACTATCAATTGGATTTGGCTCCCAAAATTTCATATGCCTAAGTCACAAGTCCTAATACCTTAGCATGTGTCTTTAAAAAATATTTTTTCATTGGCTTTGAGTGCACAGAAAATGGGGTTTCATTATGACATTTTCATGTGTACTATTGCACCTTGGTTATATCTGTCCCCTGCTCTACTCCTACTACTGTTTTGCATCCCTCCTCCCAGTTACTGGTCTCTTTAGCTTTCATGGTGTGTGTGTATGCACGTGTGTGCACATGTGTGCACGTGTGTGTGTGTATGTGTGTGCTTGTTTGTATGTGTGTATTTGTATGTGTGTGTTTGCTTGTTTGGATGTGTGTGTTTGCAGCATGTGTGTATGCATTAGTGTATATGTGTTTGCATAAGAAAGATCTCGGCATATCCCTGAAGACATAGATAAAGATGAGATAAAGACATAGATAAAATTATGATATCTATTATAACTAGTGCCTTATTTGAAGGAAAATTTGGACACAGAAGCAGGCTCACAGGAAGAACAACATGGGAGGAAAACAGAAATCAGGAGAATGTTTCTGTAAGATCAGGAACACTAAGGATTGCTCACAAAACCCAGAAGCCAAGAGTGCCGTGAACTTTGTTACAGCAGCTTTAGCAAGTCCCTAAGAACTCCTCCTGAGATCACTCTGGTTATACTGAAGGCTTAGCTTTAGACTTAGCCTTCTTTGTTGCTGAGATCTGCCTTTCTTCTTTAGTCTGCAGCCAGTGGACCAATGCCAACCTTTCCATGATACAGACCAGAGGCTCTGAGACTCAATCAGGATATAAGGCCTCATATCCCCATTTTTCCAAATATGGAGGTCATACCCTAGTCAGAAAGCAGATAGTCACCTGCTTTAGAATCTATGTCCTATTTTCTTATCATCTTTGCATCCTATCAGTTATCCTGAGCCTGAGTCATAGCCAGTATGTTTGTTGAGTGAGTAACAAATGTAAGCAGTCATTCTTTATTTTCCCCTGTGGTAAATGGAAAACTTCAAGGGCCTTTGACCTTCATGCTCGTGTCTTTCTGTCAATGCAATGAGTGGTTTATTTGGGAAGCATCTGTTTTTGGATCGCATTACCCTGTAAATGTATATTGTTAATGAAAGTGATCAGTGCAGATGAAGCTGACATTAACACTAAAGATATGGGGGATTGCTTGGGTGTGCAAATGGAAATGGTTTAGTGCCAGGGGATAATGAAAACATGAGAATTAGGACCGCGTTATTAAACGGAGGGGATGAGACTTGTCATTAGTTCCCACTGCTTCCTGAAGTTATTGTTAATAGCTGTTCGAGTGAGTTGACGGGAACATGTGGAGACAGAGGATGAGAAGAAACAAATGTGTAGACAGCGTCTGCTCACTGAGATGTGCGCGTTCAGAATTGATCGCCCCGCAGTGCTTGCTGAGAGGCTAGTGATTTTTGAACTGATCTGTTTTTCCAAACTCACTCAGAGGCCCAAGCAGCTGAAAACTCTGCAGATTCCTCTGTGCGCCTGCATGAGGCTTTGATTTCCAATGCAAAGTCAAGTTCATGTAGCCACACTTGGGTGCCAGACCCTGAAGAATGATGATATGGGGCTTGGGGGTTGTTTCGTTTTGTTTTGTTATTCGTGGAGGAGGGTGGTTCAGAGAAAGTATGCAGACAGAACTTAGTCTATTCAGGTTGCTATGACAGAATACTATAAGCCCTCTGGCTTATACACACCACATAAAATCTTATCCTCACAGTTTTCGGGACAGGGGAGTCTGTAAATAAGGTACTGGCAGATTGGTGTCTGGGAAGCCCCTCACTCTTGTGAACAACTGTCTTCTTGCTGTAACATCACACAGACAAGGGGGTTGGCCATCTCTCATGGGGCTTTTTGTAGTCTCACCATGCTCCAAAGCCCTCATCTCCTACCTTCATCTCCTACCATTGTACACGACCACAGGGTGCTGGTCAGGTTGGAATGGCAGCATGTGAGTTTGGGTGGACACAAGCCTTCAGATGAAAACATACAATTTCTAGAAAGAGGTGTGATGTCTATATAAGTAGGGAGGGGAGTACAGTCAGGGTTGATATTGTGTGTGTGTGTGTGTGTGTGTGTGTGTGTAGGGAGGAGGGCACAGTCAGAGTTGATACTGGCCAAACCAGAGAACATAATCACCATACTGCTGAGCCATCTCAATTCCAATAACACTCAACGATGCTGAGTCTGAAACTTAACCCTTATCAACCTAATACTTCAACTAAAGCTTCACTAACACTGGACCACACTTAATCTAAAATCCAAACAATAATCTAATGCTCAACCCACATACAATCTAAAACTCAACTCTATTCAACATAGCACACTCAGTCTAATGCCCAAACAATCTACAGCTCAACCATACTTTACTCCCGTGTTGCCTCAATTGACATTAACCAGGCACTGCCAGATACTATTCCTATCCTTCTAATTTCATATAGAACATAGAAGTTTTTCATATAAAACTTACATCACTTTTATGTTCTCAGGTTTATGACATAATTTTCAAAATTACTTTTAATTTTCTTAAATAAAAAAAAAATAATAATGGTATACTTGCAGATTTCATGACCAGACTGAATTGTGAAGCCTATGTCCTCGTGCTCCCCAGTGCCCATGGACAGTGAAGAAGACAAACAACCATTAAGCTTCTTGCTAAATAAATATCAAAAGGTTAGAGTTACCTAGATGTGGCTAGGTTGCAGAGCACTTGGACAAACTATGTGAAGCTCTGGAGCTTGTCCCCATCCCCACAAAACCAACCAACCAACCAACCAAACAAACAAACAAACACTACAGAAGAGTTATTACTTTGAAAAGGAAGAAGTTTACTGGGGTAGAGGACAAAGCATATGGCATTTAGAAATAATTGCTGGAGCTCAAATCACAGCTTATCTTTCTCTATGTAGAAACGACACCAGGAAAGCCAATTCGGGTGCTGTCAGCTACAGAGTGAACCAAAATAACCAGGATTTGTGAGGAATGAAAATAACAGTACATATAAAGGGCTGTGTGAGACATGGAGGTTCAATTAGCAAGAGATGTTATTACTAAGTTACACATACTCTGATTTAAATATGACCATTTGCCTCTTATGATTGTTTTGAGAGCATATTTTTTAGGGAATACTTCTCATGGGTATTTAGGCATTTATGTATGCCTCACCCACTGTAAACTAATCAATTTTGGTTTTGCATATTTTGTATTATGTTAAATGACAATTGTTTGAAAAAATCAGAAATATTTCTAAGTTGAAACATAAACCAGAAGCATAAACAAGAACTAATATGTCCTTCTTGTAATCTAGCTTGTTGTTGAACAAAATAAAACTGAGTCATCTCTGGAAAATATGTCACAGCAGGAATCCAGTGGAATTTAGTTTTTAAAACTCAGATAAATCAAATGACTCTCATAGACATAGAGATGTATATTGCTAATTCGCTTCACAGAAGAAAGAAACAAGTTATTGAGCTGTTGGTACCTATCCTGTAGCCTAACTTCTTCATCTCTACTCTTCATCATGAGACCTAATGATCAGTCATATTATAAAAGCCATCACTTTATTGTCCATGAATGGTTGAAGTACCACCTTCAGGCAAGGGATGCTGTGTAATACCAATGTAACTATTTTTTTCTAATTAATATACATTACAATATATTATTATATATTATACATTTTATTACATGTTATATATTATAGTATATTAATTATATGTTATAAACAATAAAAATATAATTATAATATAATACATTATATATGCATATATGTCTGCTTGTCTCTGTGTCTGTCACATGCATACAGGTACTCTTGGAGGCCAAAAAAGACCTAGGGTCCCCTAGAGATGGAGTTACAGTAGAGTGTAAGACACCCAATGAAGTTGCTGGGAAATTAATTCAGATCCTTTGGAAGAGCAGAAGCTGCTGGTAACCAGATGAGTCATGTCTCCAGCCACAATAGTTATTTCTTAGTTAGGAGAGATGACAGAGGTTCTGGTTAGTCAACAAAATGATAGACTGGGTATTAGGACTATCTTGTACCTCACTGGTACAATTAGGAATAATTATGCTCTAATTGTATTTTAAGAGAAAAGTTTCATTTTAACAGGAAGGGTGATATGTAGGAGGAGCTAAGGGGGAAGGAGTACCGAGAGGAAGAGATGGAGTAAGGAGAGGAGAAGATGAAGGAGAGGAGAAGCTAGGTGATGAGAGAGAGAAGGGGGGGGGCATGGAGGCAGATGTTCACGTGTCTCCACCAGTCAAAGATAGTTTATATATCTAGGTTGGGTATTGGGTTACACTTCTGATTGAGCATTACCAAACTTATAAAGCCTTTGATTAACATTTTAAAAAATTGTATAAAAGCAAAAAGGAAAAGGGGGCATGGGATAGGGGTTTTCTAGGGAGGGGAAATGGGGAAAGGGGATGGCATCTGAAATGTAAATAAAAAAAGAATAAGAATGTACAAAAAAAAAACCTTAAAAAATGTTTTGAAGGTAAAGAACCAGTATGGAGCTTCGTCTGCATGCCTGTTGTCATGCTCCTTACCCTGATAGTCATGGACTAATCTTTCAAGCTGAGAGCCCCTTATTAAAATCTTTCTTTTATATATAAAAAAAAGAATTTTTAATGTGTGTGTCCAAAAGGAGTTCTTTCCTAAGTAGACATCTCATCAGGATATGACTTTTAACTCCACAAGGAACATGCACAGCACAGTGACTGTGCACACCTTGTGGGTACAGACATTCAGTCTGGTGGCTCTGAGGACTATGGTGTTTGATGAAGGGTAGCTTTCTGAGTTTGATAAAGCCCCCAGGAGACAAGTACCTAGACAAGGAACAACCTGGGGAAGAAGCAGAGAGAGCAGCCAGTGGGAAATGAGACCACAGTACAGGGCTACCGTTGCAGTTCATGGAGATGTCATGGCTGTGAGTGTCCTGGTAAAACTGTGATAGAAGACTGTGCTGAGTGCCTCCAAGACCCTGCACATCCTTCTGGGACGACTGTCATGTCAAACAAAAAGCAGGCAGAATCTTAGGGTAGATTTGATAAATGTATATTGCAAGAGTAGGATAAACCATGTTTTATCTACAGGCAGCAGGTAAAGCTAAAATTCTCAGGGTATGTTTTCTTTGTATTTATTGATCAAATTAAATCAGATTCTGATCTTCACTGCACACACACACACACACACACACACACACACACCACAATGTTGGCAGAAGTGTCTGTATCTTATCAAGAGTCTCTTCTATTCCCCAAGTCATGAAGTTAAGGAAACTTATAGGTCATTAGTCCTTGTGACTATCTCTGGTATTACTTACCGAGACCTCTGTGTTCCTTCAAAAGATGTTGGCTCCACCCAGCCTTCTGGAAAATGTGGTCCAGATATAGAAAAGCACCATTGTCAACAGGGAGCATGGATTTTAGATATTTATGTTAGATGCAGTGAGTTCCCACTGAATTTGAGATAGGTGCACACCCTTGTGTGTGCTTTGAGCTCACTTTTACAGCCGCTTAGCCTACCTAACCAGCACAAAGTTACTCTATGATCAAGTTCTTTTCTGTGTGGTATAAAATTTGAGGAGAAAAGGTAGAGATCCTTCTAATTCATTTATATTTCATAAAGATAATCACACACACACACACACACACACACACACACCCCTCACATTTATGAGAAGTAATTTCAGGTCAACTCCAGAGCCATAACACACACAGTGCCAACTATGTAACAGAGAGCATGCAAATACAATCGGGTACATAGAATAGAGGTGGTCTCAAATCATCCGCTTCTCTCTAGATCACATGAAGAGTGGACAACTAGCACTGTGTAGATCTCCTTAGCCATGAACACAGACAAACCTTACCCTTACACTGAGCATCTGACAAAAGACTACAAAGTTTTTGAAAATAGAAATAAGTATGAATTTTGGCAAAGAGGGAAACTATACAGGTACACATGCTAAGGGATGGAATGTAAGATGTAAGTATTTCATTGGTTAATACATTGGCAGTAGAACCTTGGTGAGAATAGGGTGCATTATTGAGTAAAATGCTTAAGCAAAAAATGCGTTGGTCATATTCTTTTTTTTTTTTTTTTTTTTTTTTTTGGTTTTTGGTTTTTCAAAACAGGGTTTTTCTGTGTAGCCCTGGGCTGACCTGGAACTCACTCTGTAGACCAGGCTGACCTCGAACTCAGAAATCCGCCTGCCTCTGCCTTCCAAGTGCTGGGATTAAAGGCGTGTGCCACCACCACCTGGCTATATTCTTTTTAAAAAAGAATTATGTATTTTATGTATATGAGTACACTGTTGCTCTCTTCAGACACACCAGAAGAGGGCATCGAATCCCATTACAGATAGTTGTGAGCCACCTTGTGGTTGCTGGGAATTGAACTCAGGACCTTTGAAAGAGCAGTCGTGTTCTTAACTGATGAGCCATCTCTCCTGCCCCTTATGTCATATTTCTTAATGAGAAGAAACTATAAGCTAGATTAGAACATATACACATATGTGTGTGTGTGTATCCTCATTAATTTTCAGTAAGTCCATAGTTCAAGATAAGTCACTTAGTGTAGATATTTCTAGCATTCCTATGAACCCCCAAGTTTATTCACCTATGCAGCTCTCATTCCATGTTACTTGGGATTCTAAGAGAATGCCCCTGACCATTTTAGTGAAGAACCAAAAGCCCCAGCTACACAGAGCTGTGCATACTTTTCTCCTAATAAAATACTGCATCAACATAATCTGGTTTTGATTTGTCTTAAGTTTTATAGTGCTGAATAGTTTCTACATTAAAATCGATTTTTTTAATACTTTATGTTTTGGAATAAGGCTGGGGAGATGAGTCTGTAATGTTTATCATGCAAGCATGAGGACCAGAGTTCAAATCCCTAGCACCAACATAAAAAGCTGGGTTCATGAATCTGTAAATCCCAGCACTGGGAATAGGAGGGTTAGAGAGTGTGGGACAAGTAGATCCTTGGAGCTTCTTGGTAGCCATGCTCATGTGAGCAACTCTAACTGAACTCAATAGGTCACACAGATAAACAAGAGCTTGAAGTCTGAGGAAGGCTTGTTGGAAAGGGGTGGGATTTGAGTAGTAGGCAATAGGAGATGCGAGAATGAGATGGGGGAAAACGACTAAAATTAATTATATACATTATGAAGCTATCAAAGAATTAAAAATAGAAAAAAATCAAGTAGAATGTGACTGAGGAAGAGACCTGACCCACCTTGTATACACCATGTGCATGTACACTCATACATACATGCGCACACACATGTACCACATACACACACTCAAACATTTTTGGAAAAAGTAAAAGAAGACACAGTAGACTTTCAGTGAAAGTCGAGATGAGAATTTGGCACCAAACATCTTTTTTTTTTAAATTAACAATCAAGTTGAATTTAACATTCATGGCCATGTCTCTCTGGCTGTAGTGGAGATACTTTGATTTGAAAAAAGCTTAGAATGATAGAACTTAATTAAGTAAGGAGGAAATACTTTTATTTCCACCAGTGTGCTGTTAATTGTGTTTCTTGAGCCTGGTTTTTGTTCTAGCAGGTTATGGAAATGCAGTAATTGTTTTGCTGAATTAGTGATTGTCAGTAAGAATCATGACAGCAAGGAGAACGACGGTACAGATTAGAAAGGAGTGTGTGTCTTCATTGTAGCAATCACCCTGAATTCTGACATACAAACAACAGTAATGGAGTGTTGAGTGTCTCCAGAGGTTAAATTCGGGACATAAGAACATGTCATTACAACGGACCTCATACAACCTCTGTCCAGCCTGAGGCTGCTCCAGCTGCCTGGAGCCTTCAATGAATTTTAAAATATATTGTTGTTTTTAATTAAGCAACCAGGTTAGTTCTCAGGTTAATAATATTAATGACATTCTGAGTCTTGATTTTTTCCCCCATTTTTAATCAGAAGTGGTGGCATCTCTTTTTAATAGTTTTAATGACTTCCAAATTTAGGAATGTTTATGAAATCAAATAGTCTGCATTTTAGATGGAGTTTCTGAGATCTGTTTCAGTGGTTATTCTGTTTAAGAAACAACAGTAGTTTTCAATAGAATAATAAATGCATGCAAGATTTACATACCCTTGTAGAGTTTCTATTCATCTATCCTCACAAAAATGAGATAGCTTGAATGTCTTATTCTATTAACCTTTTCTAAGAAGCCGCCAGCTCTCAGTGGAACCTAGACTATTGTTAACTCACAAATCAACGGTGTGATTATAAGGCTTCTCGAAGCCAATCAGCAGAATGCATTAAGTGACTAGCAAGATTACACAGTGTTTCCAGCCTAATGTGGCACAATTTAGATTGCAATAATTGGTGCCCAGTGAAGAAAAGTATGTGTCAGATCAATAAACCTGCTCTTCTACATTGATAACAAAACCTGGCTGTTAAAAGTCATTGATTACCTTGAGAATAGCTATTAAAAGAAAGAGGCCCATAGGCTGACTGGAATATTTTACTCTAATAAAAAGTAGCTTTGTTAAAGTAACTGGTTTGTTTTAAGTATTGGGTCAATGTATGAGCGACTGAAGGAGTCATTGCTGGAAGCTCTTTAGGCCTGTGAATGTGCTCAGACATTTATCTGGGGTTTGCAGCAAAAAACAGAACTGGGGAGGGAGTTTTTGACATCTTGGAATATTGTGCTACAATAAGGATTTGTGCAGCCTTGGCATTGATGTTTAATCCTTTCTGTTTTCCCTGCTATTTTAAAGTACAAGAATCTATTTGTATCCTGTGTCCAACAGACTTCAGAATGATTATGAATTCCCTTTTCCTTCATTCACATTTATCCATTAAATAGCCATCACTTTGCCTGTAGAAGAACTGGTAGACCTTTACTATTCGTGCCTGCTAGTAGTTACAGGGTCTACACTCCAAAGAGCCCTGCATTTTCTTCACTTGAGGAATCCCCAGTGAGAGGGATAATACTTAAATAGGAAAGCGGGTCAGGGCTTACTACTGGAGCAACTGCTCTCAATTACTTGATTAATCAATCTTTATTATTATAAATAATAATAAAGAGGTTAATGTGTATGTGGTGGTGGTGGTATTTCTCAATATAAAACAGGAGTAAGAAGATGGCAGAGTTAGATAGCAATACAAGTTCTCAAAAGCATACCATAGACACTTGAGATCTAGCTCCCTGGGCCTTCAGATTGGCTGAGATAGCCAGCCATTTTACTCTCCCAAAGCCACTAAATATGGCTACCTCTGGGTGGAGTGGAGCTTTAAATAAGGCATGTCTCTACAGCATGGGTGATCCTTGAAGGGGCAGAGAACATTCCAAGTAGCTGGACCAGCAAGTCCTTCATTGAGACAAAAATCTAACAAGCAGACCCCACAGCCACGCAGCTCCTCAGTGACCACATACTTATATTACCTACATCACAAACCTCTTGAGTGACTATGCTCCCTGTTAATAAAGCTGCTATGATACTATGAAAACCTACTCCATCCATACCAGGCCAATTGGTCATCCTTGCTGCTTGAGACCCCTAGTGGTCTCCCAGTGCAGACTCTGATGAGGTTTGTCAGCAGGTAGAACTGGCATGTATGTACCCGTTTCCCTGTACACTCTGAACCTCTCAACCATGGACTAGGATGGATTCTTCAAAGAATTTTAGGAAGGATATGCTATGAAATCTGCTCTCCATGAATCTGTTGACTTTAACAGAGGCTTATGTAAAACATTTACAAGATGGAGATAGACTGTTTCCGTGTGAGGAACTTAAATCCAGCTGATTGTCTCCTACTAAACAGGCTTAGGCTTACTTCTCTACATCCTGAACTAACAGTGTAGAAAATGCAGATATTTTTCTGATGTCATGAATTCTTGATGAGTATTTGGAACATTAGAAATGAACACTAGCAATTTTTTTCAGATTCAAGTATTTGTTTTTACTTATGCTTGTGTGTGTGTGTGTGTGTGTGTGTGTGTGTGTGTAAAGGTGCCTGTGAAGGCCAAAAGAAGACATTGAATACTGTGGAGCTGAAGTTCTAGTCAGTTATGAACTACCAGACTGGAATGCTGGGACTGGAACTTAGGTCCATTGGAAGAGTAGCATGTGGTCTTAACCACTGACCATCTCTGTAGTTCTAAAAGCCTAACTGTTCTTGATTGGATCAAAAGAGAATATGAGACACACTGAAGGATGGAGCATATTCTTCTTGGGTCTTTTTATGCCCTTCCATTCCCATTTCTCTGGTATCTGACCACTCTACTCTTTACTCTCTCCTGACCAAGTCTGTAATGATCGTAGTGTAGGCACTATCACAAGAACAAAACTTCCCTTTAGTCAACAGCTCCAAAACCTAGCTCTGCTTTTGGTAGTCTTGTAAAGACCTCCCCCCCACCTACTTCAGGTTAGATGCATCCTGTCTGCCTGACACTTAAGAATAAATGTAGGTTATGCACGTGGCCTTGGGTTGGGTTCTTTATATTGCCAAAGAAATCACAGAAGAATAAAGACATAAACTCATGGCCTTCTTACTGATTTTCTTCCACACGAGGGAAGAGATATTGGAGAGAATTAAGAAACTGAGGTATCAGAAGCAATTGTTCTTTCTTTTCTTTTCAGGTGGGGCATCAGAGAAAGAAATAATCTCTAAATTGTAAGGAGAATTGCTCTAAGGAAATAGGCGCATAGTAGTTTTACTTATGTATGTAGCCCCTGACATTCACAAATAAGAATGCATTTAATCTTTACAGCAAGAACTTAAAATAGATGAGAATACATATTAATAATATCAACACTTGTGAAGGAAAGATAATGAGGCTTTACAGGAAGTACACCATACTGATCCATAGTGAAGTTCTAAAACATAAGAAGTTTTTGGTTGTTTGCTTTTGTTTTCATCATTTCTGAAAATAAATGTTGCTCCGAAATAAAAATGAGGGGGGTTGGAAAGAATAAAGCCACCTAGAAGCTGGAAAGTTGACGACTGGATTTTTAGTCATTTATTTTGTCCTAACAAATTGCCCACCAATTAAAAGGTGTTTGATAATTATTTCCTGAATTAAAAGGGAAGATAGAGTTGAGCATTCTAATAACATCTGTTACAGAGAATCCTGTTCATGGCAGCAAAAGGAGTTATACTAAACAGAGAATATAGAATTCTTAAGGCAAGAGTAAACAGGGGGCTGAACAAGCAAGATTCTCGGATGTACTTGTAAGCTAGACAGACACAGAAGCAAGGAATTGCTAGATCCTGCTAATTTATAAAGTGCAGCAGGATCTATCTGCATTGATTCCATTATTTTTAGTAAACTAAATTGTGTTGGCCTAAGGGCAATGAACTTATGGCTGTAGGTAAAATATCCCAAAGCATTTATCTCCCTGACAGCATTTGGAGGTTAAGTCACATATAGACATAAGTGGGCAGGAAAATGGTCACTGAGATGAATAGAAACATACAATTCCATATGTTATAAACCACTCATTGTTACGTTTCAGTCTTTTAATTCATGTGTTACCTGTTTTGATATGTAAGGTAAGGGGTGTATAATTTAATTTCTTTAACATTGGATGGTTAATTATACCAGCATTGTTTCTTGAATTATTGAATGAATTTTCTATCCTTGTTGGCCTAACAAGTCTAATGAGAAGTCTAATGAGACTTCTTTTAAAGGCCAGGCTTGACACTGGTCAAATCAAACCCAAAGTCACACTTTACTAGATAGATCAGTTCACAAGGCCAGCTCATATTAAAAGTATAGTAAAATATATTTCATCCTTGCCAGGAAGAAATTTAAAGGTCTAGTAGAAGGTGTGTGTCTGAAGGAAGGGATGGTAGTTGTATCCCTGAATATTTTTGAAACCCACCATAGTTGCATCTATAGTTTTAAATCAGATTTCTATGTTTTTGGATAATATTCAGCTCCATCCCTCCACTTCTCCCAGATCTACCTCTACATCCCTACCTGTCCAATTTTGCCCCTTAAAATTGAGTCCAGTTCCTGTTGCCTATAAGCTCTTACATATATGGTCTTTCCATGGAGCATGGTCAACTCACCAGAGGTCACCTACATTCGTAACGAAAACTACGTCTTTCTCATCTGTATCAATTGTCAGTAACTTCTCAGCCAGGGTGATGCTTCATGGTTACCTCCCCTATCTCCCCTATCAATACTGGGAGTTGTCTCTCTGGCTAGAGTTTGCACAGGTCTCACATGTGTGTATGCTCTCACAACTTTTGTGAGTTTATAGGTAACTGCCCTGCTGTGTCTAGAAAACACCATTTCCTTAAGGTCATCTACCAACTGTGGCTCTCACACAGTCATCCCACCCTCTTTTCCTCAATGATCCCTGAGTATTGGGAGAAGAGGAGAAGAAATGGATGTCCCAACTGGGACTGAGCCTCCTACTGTCTATTGTCCTCTGCCCCTTGACCAACTGTGAGTATCTGTTAATCTCAGGAAATTCTGAAGGGTAAATACATGGACTCTTGTTATTTTTATACATTTTTGTAATAATTCAAATTTTATTGTTTTAATAATGCTTAAAATTCAGGTGCATATCTTCCAAACTATAAATGTTTCCTGAGTCCCAGAACACCAATAGTGGAACCTTTACTTACCTAAGAACCTCCTACCCGGATTTTATATGGATAAAATGTGAAGCATGTAGAGATTTGGGTGAGTTTCATTTAAACAATAACATTCTGATCGGCTCCTGTTGTTCTAATTACTTACCTGGAAAAACTGTTTCCTCTTCTCTTATTCTGTCCCACCAAATCCCTCTACTGAGCTCAGTTAGACCCTGGTTGAAGAAAGCATCTGTGGATGGCATGACAATGTTAGCAGAAATAATTGCATGGCTCCTTGCAATGGTTTGGGCATGTGTCTGTGGATCTGCCTACTGCTACAAAAGGAATGGAATAAAATGTGTAATAGACATAAGAGGTATTATCACAACCTCTCCTTTATCCACAGAGGGATTTATCTATATTGAATTTTAAACCTGAACCCTAATCCTCCAATATAAACATATACACATACACATATACATTATATACATATAAATCATATACATAGACATATACACATATTTCATTTTTCCCTGCTGGACATGAGGTTGCATGAAAAGGGAACAAAAACAAAATTTTAAGGCCTCAAGAAGCCTGATAAAGGATGCAGACTAATCACAGCATTACATTATAAATCTCAACACATTTACATTGAGCGAGTTGAGATTTTGGATTATCTCTTTGTTTCTGTGGATCGTTGAGAGTTTTCTGTCCCTGCTAGGAGTTCTATCATCTTTAAAGAACTAAGTTATTTATATTTGTATTCATCCTAAAATGAGACCCACCACAACCAGGAAATACCAAAAATCAGCCTTCTGTGCTGCTGCCTTTTCAGGCTTCTAGGTCCTCTTATTCAGCTACATGTGACAATCTGTCCCAGAAAATTGGAAAACTGTTCACTTTAATTGGTTTGGAAATGGAGGATTCAATGCCTATGCTGAGTTTGGGGATGAAACTAACATTTTACAAAGCCCAGCCCAGCAGCAGCCATCCTCTGGGATTTGAGAGGTAGAACAGCAGCAGGTCGCTCTGGAATTTAGGGCTTTATTACAAAGAAGTGCTAACTCTTCTGGTTCTGCTTCTAAATGGAATAAAGAGGGAATGTGGATCACCCATGAGCACGTTAACCTTGTGTGTGCTCAATATCCTTATGAAATGCAGTATCTTATGATCCTTTAAATAACAAATGACCTTATTCCCTTTTATGGGGTCATTAAGGCCTCTCACAGTCCAGGTATAAATCCCGGCCACCACTGTGCATCTTAATTTACTATTCATATGTGAGTCTCTCTTTGGTTCCCAATTACTATACAACAGGAACTGTCTCATCAAATTATCCCCATTGGAACGTGTCTGTTAAAGACACTGCAGTTTACATCTTAGGGCACTAATTAAAGTCACAATACTTGATAAACCTTGAACAACTAGTAATTGGAAACTAACAATTAGTAGCAACACCCTTAGTTGAGATCAGCTCTGCCATTGGCTATATGACTAGGCAGAGGGAAATTAGTGTGCCAGAGATGGCCCAGATGCCAAATACATGCTTTAGCCACTCCTGGGTTTCAGCCAAAGCAATGAAAAGAACTTGGCATTCAAATATTTTTAACTAAAAGTCTTTATAGAGACATCTGGGCCACAGAATAGATCAGTCTGATATTCCTGTGGCTTTTCAGCCTTTACCCTGCTCATTTCTGTTTCATCATCCAGCTTCTGGGCATCTTTGGAGATGGTGCTTTAAGACCACCTCTTTGAGCTACTGTTCCTCCCAAAAGGCAACAGCTTGCTTGCTTTCTGGTCCTGCTATATTCTATACATATCATGCCTCTCTGTGTCCCTTATTGTCTGTATCTTCAAAATGCCTGAGGCTTAGCTATGGTAGGGAGCTAGCATACTTATGGGAGAATATGGTAGCGGAAGCTATCAGGACTATAGTTGCTGGGCCATATCTCTGAATCAGCTCTGCATCATTCTGAGAATATACAGTTTGTCTGGCACCTGAAAAGAGTGTATTCAAGTTCTCTTCCTTAGAGACTTGCTTAAGAGTATTAGAGAGAGACAGAGAGAGAGAGAGAGAGAGAGAGAGAGAGAGAGAGAGAGAGAGAGAGAAAGAAAAAACTAGAAATGTGTTAACAGTAGCACTTTGCAGTGGGTACCAGGAGAAGAAACCTCCCTAGATTGACCTTCTGTTTTGTTGGTCAGCATCCCACCCCACTACCCTATTCCCATTCCATTGAATAGCTAATGGAATGGGATATTGCTCAAAGGAGCTTCAGCAGACTTGATGGAGCATGCCAAATGCCTGCTCTCTAATCCGCTTACCTCATGATTTTCCAGGAGTTCTTGGCAGTGGGAGAAGTGTGATGTTTAAGCAGTCTTTCCTGAAAGTGTGGCTTCAGTTTCTGTGGCACACACAGCTTCGGGTGGTTTTATAATCTTAATCCTTTTCTCTTTCACCCTCTGCAAGAGGGTCCAGATGGTCATTCCAAAGTATTCCAGGAAACCGATCATACAAATGAACAATGGGTGGGTTTAAACTGGCGCTCTGAGCTGTTTTTTTTAAAAGAACATGTACATCTTAGATAATTTCAGAATTTTGTTACAAAATAAATAGACATTCTCAACACTTTCACTGTTCTACAAACTTAACCAAATTTGTTTTTATACTAGCATTAAAGTTTGATTCATTCTGTGACAGCAGCTGGGATCTCCTCCAAGCCAGTATTGATGTACCTGGTTATGTACCAAATACATTTCTCACTCTATCTTACTATGTACCAAACTCAGAGGAGAACTGAGTTAGTTACCCAGTGCCATTTCAAACCAGACAAGGTGTTCTCTTTGTAGACACATCCATACTCCTCTCAAAAATGAACCATTTCAAAAGCCATTTTCAGTATATACTCAAAAGATAATGCTTAACTGACTTGGGGAGCATTATTCAAATTGTAAATCTAATTAGTGTTTGCTTAAACTAGTTCAAATGGTTCCAAATTAATAGTCAGAGCTATACTGTGATTTGCTGTCAAAGTTTAACACCGTGAGTTGGGAAGCTAGTGTCTACTCAGGGACACTTGAATTAGGACAAGCCCCAGAAAAACCAAAAGTATACAGAAGACTCCTTCCCCTCTAATTCACAGCTCTTGGCCTCCCTCTAGTTTCTGCCTTCCTTGGAGCACCTTCTGTGTCCATAAGTGAAGGAAGCTGTCAGTTTACAAAAATCCAGTCCTTCAACAGACCCAGGAACTATTGAGTGGGAGATTCTCATCATGCAGTAGAATAATAGTAGGTTAAGGTGGACAATGTAGAGATCTCACAAACAAAGGTGTTTCAGAAGATATTAATGAAACCCATTCCTTGTTAGAAAAGACAGCTGCAGAGAGAACTGTGAGCCAATACACACTAAGTCTTCAAGCCCCATGCTTAGAGGACCAGAGTTCACTTCTAACATGTCACCTCTTTATCGATGGTCATTTAGCTTCTTGGATGCTCACATGTAGGAACGGGAGGGGGGGGGATTCTTTGTTTCTAGGCATGACACAGTGTTGTGCTGAACAGTTCAGACAGTTTATGATAAGCTAAACTTGGCTTCTCAATACCGATTGCCCACTGGTCTTGGCTTTCCTCTCTATGGGCACTCAGGAAAAAAAAATCTGTTTCTTCTTGACAGTAGGCATCTTGTGTGTCCCTACAGCCCTATTCCTATAATGTACTATTATACAATAATACTACAGTAATAGTACTATAATAATGTACTATTAGATAGAGAAAGTTTTCTTATTTTAGAAAAATATAAAATAGAAGAAAATGCATAATAACCATGGTGTTTACAGTTTAGAGTATAAATTCTGGTTTAATATCTTTATACACAAAAGATTTGAGGAGAATTAAGGTAATGGCATGCATATTGTTTAAAACTAGTTATTTTGAGATAATAAGTAATAAACGTGTTTATGGACTGTGAGATTTTTCTTCTCCAGTATCATTTTTAAAGTTATATCATTTTTTTGTATCATTAGCCCATATTATGCTCATTCCATCTCTGCTGTAAAGCATTTATATGTCTTATTTTCATTTTGCATTAGTATGTATGTGCGTTTGAGCAGGCACATTTGCACGTTAGAGTGAGTATGTATGTACGCACATGCATGTAGAAGCCAGAGAATAACTTGGGTGTCATCCCTCAGTGCCAAATACTAGTTGTTGATGTTGTTGTTGTTGTTGTTTTGAGACACAATCACTCTCTTGTTTGGAACCTCTAAGTAGTCTAGGCCTGCTGGCCAGCAAAGCCCAGGGATCAGCTTATCTCCACAGGTGTCACCATGCAGAGCCTTTGGTTGATTTAATGGGGGTCTTGGGGATTAAACTCTGGGTTCTTGAACTTGCAACTGACTGAATCATCTCCCTAACTCAGCATTCAGATGTCTTTAATATAAAAATACAATTTCTATGTCCCAGTTTATATATAAGTGTCTGCTGACTGTCACTCTGGACAAGAAACTTTACAAGAGGCTGAGCAAAGAGAAGAGGGCAAAACCAGGCTGCCGTAATCCCTGTCCCAAAGGAACTCTTATTCCTGTAGCTGAATTTATGGTCTTCTCAATGTACTTTTACTCTAGAAGAGAAGAGGAATAGGGCAGGGGAATGGGCCTTATTCACTAAACAGTTCTTGGGATTTCTATGGGAAAAAATCCTCCAGAGGTACACACTCCACCATCAGGAAATAACACCCTTAATACTCTCATTAACTCTTTCAAATATTCTTTTTAATAATTTCTGAGTTCAGTAAATCAACTATTAAGTCACATTGTTGCTTCACCTGAATTTTTTCCTAGGTTTTGTTTTGTTTGAGACAGAGTATCACTGTGTAGCCAAACTTTGTAGACCAGACTGGTCTCAAATTCAGAGTGATTCACCTACCTCTGTCTTCAGAGTACTAGGATTAAAGGTGTGTGCCCCACACCTGGTCTTAATATCTAGTTCCTTAATCAATGTTCAAACAAGTTGCAAAATTATACACACACACACACAAACACACACATATGTATATAAAGCCAGGACAAAACCAAAAAAAAAAAAAAAAAAAAAAAAAAAAAAAAAAAAAGAAAAAGAAAATCCTTTCACAAGCAGCAAAACATGAATTCGAGCCGGATGCTATTTGGAATTCATTCCATCTTTCTGAGCTAAGTCAGATCATTTGCTTCTTCTGCCTTATGTTTCAGCACATGTTACAAGGTGTTCTGAAAGTGGAGTGCTTTCTTTTACACCTGAATTCTCCCATTGAAAACCCTTTGACCCCATGAAAACAGGTTGTAATAGGGTTAATTTAGTTATTCAAGTTGTCACGGTGACTTCACTCCCAATTATCTTCCGGTGGGAGGTACTTGTCTCAACCTACACATTGTTCTAATGTAGCTGTGTTTAATAGTATGTGAAGAGAGTGAGTATTTTTAGATCTGTTTAACAGTGTAGCAGGTGATCTATCCAAGACCTACCAACTCAAAAACTTGTCTCAGAGCAGGAAAACAGCCTGAAACCATGTCCGGTCCTTGGACATACAGGTAGATTCTCTGGAATCTTCTCCCAGGTCTGCCATCAGAGATAGTGTAATGGAGACACGACTGGATGGATGGTGCTTCATATTTCAATAGTGTGGGTCTGTGACTTTCCAAGGCAGTAGTCATTAGTCAATCAAATTTGCCCATGGCCCTGTCCTGCATGTGAGCAAGACACAGAGTAAAGAAGACGTATACATGATCCTGAACAAGTGGATTCTATTTATTCTCTAAGGATATATGAAGGTTCACCTCATGGCACTTTCTCCCTCTTTCTGGTCTTGTCTTCTTCTTTTGGCCACACCCACTTTGACAACTCTGATATGGTTGGCAGCTCCTGAAGTAAGTTAAGGTCATGTGGCTTTTTAATGTTACTTATCCATGAAGATACTTATGGTCTTCTCCAAAGTATTCAATAGACCCTTGTTTGAAGCTCTAAGATAATAAGTAGTAACAACAAGCAATTCTATAGTAATTATTAAGCTAGGAGCTTGTTTAAACACCTTTTTAAATTGACCCATTTGATCCTTAAAACAGACCTATGACAAGAGTATTATCTTGGGTTTGTAAATGTGAACGCTGCAGAGCCGAGGGGTGTCCTGCCCAAGGTTACACAGCTGATAGAAGAGGAGGAAGAATCTATCCCAGTTTAGAAAACCTGATGCTGATGATGTACTATGGTGGAGCTTGGACCTCGTCTTGTGACTGGTATGCAAAACCAGACACTAGCTGTTTGGGAAAAATACATTTCCAGCCCTCTCACCTCATGATTCAGAAGTCACACACTCAGCAGAGCTTTGGAACTCATGGTCATCTGGGGGACAAGGGTGAAAAGTGTGTGGGGGGGAGTGGGCAGGATGGGGGCACATGACAGGCCTGGAGCAAGAATGAGGTGGAGATGTGCCCAAACCCCCAAAATCTCATCTTGAGACTGGCAGGAGTAAGGATCATTCCCTCCCTGTTCTGGGCCTGCATGACCCAATGCATGTAGCTTTGAAACCCCATACCTCCACCACCACTGAGGTAGTCTTGTAGCCTGGTGGCCAGATTACAGGTTTAACTTCCTCTTTTCTTATAAGGGCACCTCCAGAAAGTACTTGGATTTCCTCTTCACGTAAATGAAGCATTCCCAATCCTTGGTACTAGCCAATAATGTACTTTCACCTCGAAAACCCCTACCCACTCCCCAAGGTTTATAAAGTCTTTGTTACCCCCAAAATAAAAAAGCTGTAATACTGAAACTGTCTTGGAGAAGGCTTCTTTCTCCTGCCAGGTATTCAAGACGACTGAACTCCTGCGAGCCCACCCTGCCCCAGACAAGATTTGTTCCATCTTTCAGTCCTGGTGTGCACTGGTGCCTGAATACTCCTGAAGGCAGAAGCAGAACCAGGCTGCAGCAATCCATCTGCTTCTGCTAGGATTGAAGGATGTGCCACCACATGGGGTTGAGAGGATTGTTTGTGAACTCTGGAGTATAGTTATCTTCCTCCTTCTTCCCTTTACGGCACAATGTAACACCTTGTGGGTCAGAGACATTCAAGGTATGCTTGTTAGATGAGTAGAGTTCTTTGTTATGTCCCTGAAATCTAACTATTCAATGGAAACTCAGAAATGTATGAAGATTAAGTCGTTTGTGTTCCTATTTCTGTCCTCTAGATATGCTAAAGGCTTGATTCTCATCAGAGCTCCTATGACTTCATTATGTCCTAAAGAAACCTTTAGCATATCTGGGGCTTATTAGTTTATTGAAGAATGCAGAGTGTGGTGGTTTGAGTAAGAATGGCTCCCATAGGCTCAGATATAGAAGGCTTGGTCATTCAGGAGTGGTGCTAGAAGACTTGGCCTTGTTGGAGAAAATGTGTCACTGGACATTGGCTTTGAGGATTCAAAAGTTCAAGCCAAGCCAAGGGTCCCTCTCTTCCTGCTGCCTTCAGATCTGAATGAGGAAATCTCAGTTATCGTCTCTGCTTGAATGCTGCCATGCTCCCTGCTATGAGAATGATGGCGCTTACCTTTGAAGCTGTAAGCAAGCACCAAAAAAAGCAAGTGCTTTTTTTGAAAGTAAGAGTTGTCTTGGTCATAGTGTCTTTTCACAGCAGCAGAACACCAACTAAAACAAAAGTTGGTATCAGGGAGCTGAGCATTTGCTGTGACAGGCCTGACTGTGCTGCTTGTTGGCCGAATGTGGGCATTGAGACTTTGGATAAGGAAAGAGATTGAATGCTTTAAGTGGGTCGTGCTAGTATGAACATGGGAGGCTGTGATGCTGAGAGCAATGGAGATTGTAATGGCCGAACTCAAGAAATTTCAGAGGACAAGATTGTTAGAAAGTGACCTAGAGACTGTTCTTCAGATATTTTGGTGATGAATCTGGTTGATTTTTTGTTTCTCGTGTTTTTTTTTAAAACAACAACAGAAAGGAAGGAAGGAAGGAAGGAAGGAAGGAAGGAAGGAAGGAAGGAAACAAAGAAACAAAGAGAAAATTCTGCTGAGGCTAAATTCAAGAGTTTTGGATTAGTGGCATTGGCAGAGGAGATTTCAAAGCAGCCTAATATTGGCTCTGCCTTGTGGCTATTAGTGATTTTTCTTACACAGATCTATAATGAAAAGGAGCAAGCTGAGTAAGAGAAAATACAAAATGTACAGTTTGGGGGAGAAAGGAGCCATCAGAAAGTATAATAGAGCTAAGTCCAGTGCTTTAAGAGAGAGAAAATTTAAAGAAAAACTGGGTCCTCAAAGGAATAAAAGGAATAGTGACCTTAGGGCAAGACCCCACCCAGATAAGCTTCCACCTTGTAAAAAAGGAATTAAAGAAAAGCTGAAACACTGAGGAAAACCATCAACATCAGAAAGCAGATACAGATGTACTTGAAAGAGGGACCCATGTTCCAGTCCCAACATACAGCAGAACTTTGCAGTGTTGGCCATGTTTCTGGCTTTAGGGCCATGGATACAAGAAAAGGTTATGAAATGTCCTTCTGTGACTAAGGAAACCACTGGGGCCAGGCACGAGGCAGGGATGTCCCTGGGTGAAAAGCCATTGAGTGAAGTTGTGAAGACAAAATTTGGATGTTATTGGAGACCCTAAGATGTTAGAACTGCCAGAGTCATGGGATACCTGACAAGAAGTGGAACCAGCCCAAGAAAGAGAAGCATGTTCCAGTCAACAAAGCCGAAGGAAGTTGGAGATCTCAAGAGTGCTGTGATACCAGACATGGAGACACAGAATTTAGAGACCACCCTGCTGGTTTTCATCCTTGCTTTGGTCCAACATCCCCTCACTATGTTCCTTCTCTCCCTTTTACAGTGGTAATGTATGTGTGCCATTGTATGTTGGAAGAATGTGGTCTGGCTTTTAATTTTGATTTCACAGGGAGTTACAATTAAGAGATTGCTATGAGCCTCAGAAGAGATTTTTGAACTTTGGACTTTTAAACAGTGTCCAGACTGTTAGAGATAATGGCAGTGACTCTCAACCTTCCTAATGCTACAACCCTTTAATATAGACCCTCATGTTGTGGTGATTCCCCCCCCCCCCCAATCATAAGATTATTTTAGTTGACAGTTCATAGCTGTTGTTTTGCTACTGTTATGAATTGTAATGTAAATATCTGTGTTTTCCGATGGTCTTAGGTGACTCCTGTGAAAAGATCATTTGTCCTCAAAGGGGTTGCAATGGACAGGTTGGGAACCACCTAGACTATGAGGACTTTTAAAATTGAACTGAATGCATTTTTTTGATATTATAATCGCTACCAGCCTATGGTAGTCAGGAAGTGAAATGTGATTTGAAGAATAGCCCTCATAGGCTCATATATCTGAAAGCTTAGTCATTAGAGAATGGTGCTACTTGAGAGAGATTAGGTGGTATGGCCTTGTTAGGGGAAGTGTGTCAATGGAGGTGGGCTTTGGGGCATCAGAAGCTCAAGCCACACCAGGGTCTCTCTCTTCCTGCTGCCTTCAGATACCAACTTAGAACTCTCAGATAGCATGTCTGCTTTCATTCTGACATACTCTCTGCTTTAAAGATGATGGACTAACCCCTGAAACAAAAAGCAAGCCCTAATTATATGTTTTCTTTTGTAGGTGTTCCTATGTTCAAGTTCATAGTGTTTCTTTACAGCAGTAGAACACTGATTAAAACAAAGAGATACAGAGATATCAAATCCCAACTCATCAAACTTCATGAGCTCCCCAGCTACTATGTTCGATGTCATTCATTTGCATACTTGTGTTCCTTCTACAACAGTCTGTCTCTCCTCTTCCTCACTCTTCTCTCCTTCTGGCCATGTCATCTTACCAATATTTATCAACTTGATGTTGTTTCTGTTTGCAGCATAAAAATGACAACAACAGCATCAGACTCATCTGCCATGCACATTCGCCTACCACCCCAATCCCAATCCTGGAAGACAAACAGGACCAGCTCCATTTTCTGCATCTTAATTATAAGGAATCAGGCTGTAACACACACTGAGTAGATTGTAACACTCTTGTAAAAAGCTGAGATTTGAACGTTGGTCTCAAAGTACTCTTTCAACTCCAACAAGCAGTGTTCAAGTCATCTCTGCAATGACAGACCATCTATAGTAACTGGAGCAAGTGAGGTCAGCAAAGAAGAGAGCTCAGTTGTGGGAAGAGGTCTACAGTAGAGCTTTGAGGATGGCTTAGAAAATATTTTACTGGAATAGATTCTTGCCATGGATTCTGGCGTTGAGAATCCTTAACAAAGCAAAGCAAACAGAAAGAAGAATAGGGTGACATTATAGGAGCCAAGAGGAAAGAATGGCCTCAAATGAGAAGAGTGGGTAACTGGGTTTAGTTCTGAAGAATTCATTAGGAAGAAATCAGAACAGACTATTGGGCACAGAAAATGGATGAATAAACATTTAATTTTATTAGAGTAAATTGGTGAAGAAACAGATATAGCTTGAAAAAATGAATGGGCAGAAATGTAATATCCCTCCCTTTATCTATCATCTTACTAGTTGCATATTGTCTTTTTTGCAGGACAGAAGTGTGGTCCATAAGCACCACATGCCTACCCTCCAGTCACACTCAACACCACACACATTTGCTCTGGCATGATTAAACTGCCTCATCCTCACCAATTTTTCTATCTCCAACCACAAAAGACATTTTTAGGTTAATAGATCAAAATATGAGTGATAGTTCAATTAGTGGTATTTCTCCAAGGGTATTAACATCTTTAAGGGAATAAAACAAAAATACTAATCATCTTATGTTTTGACTTTCCTATTGGTTCTTAATAAATTACCACAAATGCAGCAGCTTACAACAACACCTGTTCGCTGTCTCGTGGTTTCTGTAGGTCAGTGCTCCAGCATGGCTCAGCTGGTTTCTCTACTGAGGGTGTCAGAAGGCCAAATCCAAGGTGCTGGCCAGCTGGGCTCTCATCTGGAAGCTCTGGGAAAGGATATACTCCAAACTCATTCTGTCATTGGCAGAATTCAGTTCTTGAGTTTAGAAAATATGAGCTCTTACTCCTAGAGGCTTCATGTGACCCTCATGCTCCTCAAAGCCAGGGACAAAAATGTTGAATTTGCTTATATTTTAAACCACTGAATTAATTTTGTGCTAACAGCCAAAGGAAAGGCTGTTTAAAAAAAAAAAAAAAAAAAACTTGTCTGATCTAATCAGACTAGTCATATGACTCCTATGTTTTAAGATTAAGTAACAGAGTCTTCAATTTCATTTGTAAAATCCCTAAGTAGCGTGGTACTCAGATTAGTACTTGATGAAACAACCTGTAAATGAGGATTCCAGGAGCCATCTCCCATACCCTAGAACTGAAATCCTTCCCCTGTGATGGATACTTTCTTTCCACAGCCACAGTCAGTAATATCTTCATGGGATACTGGTGACTTCTTTGCCTCACATAGGTTGTTGAAGTAGGTTATCAACCGCTGACCTATGGTTCTGTTTCAACACCTTGTAATGTCCAGGCCTTTGAAGAAACCCCATCTTCCCTAGATGCCATGGAGTTGGGTGAAACAAATTACTGTTTTTCCTCTTAGTTGGAGTTAGTTGGAGCAAGTGTTTGGAACTGGCTCCTGCCAATGTTGTGATTAAGAGCTAGGGCCTGTTTCTCACTCCATCCTTCCTGACATTTATCTAGGGTAGTCTACACCACTCATAACCAAGGTACCACCCTAAGTAAACACTAAAAGAGAAAACTTGCTTCTAGCCTCAAGGAATACCATTACCCTAAGTTTGAGGTAGTCCTTATGTTTGTGAGAGTAGAAGATTGATTGATTGGTTGGTTGATTGATTGATTGATTGCCCAATCATGCCCTTTCTGTGTCCTTGCCTATAAGCTCAGGTTTTTTCTGACCTACTTGATTGACATTTGTCTCAACCGTATGGGTTGCCTTGGCCATCAAATGTCATCAAATTGTAGACTTCTGAAACCTGACAGTGGAGCATCTTAGTTCCCAATCATGAACTCTGGAGCTACAGAAAGAATAATCCCAAGCAGAAGGTGGGAAGAGGAGAGATCACATGAGACAGAGCTGTGGCCACCTTGGCCTACCAACCTCCACTGTGTCCAGGAAATGTTCAGGCTACCCATTTTGAGGGGTTTTCTTTTTTAATGTATCAATAGATAAGAGATATAAAGAAAACCCAAGTAACTTTACTACCAAAGGCTGGATATTTTCTAACAAAATGATTTTGAGAGAAGGATAGTAAGTTGGCTAAGATTTACAGCTTCATCCATTTGGGTGACTTCAAGGGTAAGAGGCCTTGACTGCCTCTGCTATAGCCTACCTCTCCCTCCGTTCACATTCTAACAAATCTGCCAGCCTCTTCTGGCATCAGCTTCAGATTTTTTCAATTAAATGATAGAGAGTTAATAAAGACAGAAACATGATTATGCAGGTATTCCCATTCACCCATAGAGGAAGAACAGCAAAGCGTGTGCCAGCTGCAAACATCTGCAGTAAGAAGTCTTGGGACACAAAGCAGGTTTTGCTTCTGCCCGCAGCCCCTACTCTTTCAGAAAACAACAATCTTCCAGGGCAGTAAATAAGTAGAGAGCTACTAGCTTTATAATGTGTGCTGTCCGTCTCCTGAGATATTAAACCAGAGTTCCTTCTGCTCACATCCCACACCTGTCACTAAGTGTCCAATAAAGATCCTGTGCACTGCAGGCATGTCTGGAAGGATGAGGAAGAGTGCTTGTCCAAGCCCCCTTGGGTAGGCTAAGAGAGGTGCCCCGGGACTGAGTCACAGAAGGCCCCTCACTCACCTGTGGTGCTACCCTGAATACTGCCAATATTGTTTCATCTATGACTAGTGCCAATCCCAGCGTTTGGAGGGATAGACATAAAACAAGGGAGTTTCTGTGACACACTTGGGTTTTCTTCACCAGTCCCCTGAGGTAATGCAGGAATTTACCAGGATATGTTTTCACAGAGGCAATGTGGGAAGATGGCATGTAGCCAGAGGTCATAAGATATCTGTTCATACCTTGTCCATTAGTGGACAGTGAGTGACTCTGGATCAAATTCTTAACTTCCCTTAGGAATCTTCTATCCTCCTGTACACTGTAGATACAATGATGAGTGAGTCAAGCTACCTACTCCATTGGATTCCTTTTTATCTTGGATAATGTATGAGACTAGGGGCTTGAGGTGATGAGAAACCTATGGTAACATCCTTTCACCTGAAGTCCTGTGAAAGGAGAACATGAGTACCACGGCCAGTTTGTCATGGTTTGATACTGTTACTCAGTGACCATGTGACTCTTACCAGGTTACTTAACCTTCACCTGTGAAGTGAGGTTAGATTTCTCATCAGAGAAGCATGTGGGACATAGTAATAGACAGATACATATGTATTACCATCTGCCTCTCTATCCCGGGCACTCTATTTAAGCTTTTGGTGATTGCCTTGCCAGCCCTCTTTCCAGGTGTGGCATATACCTGAGATGGGTCAACTTAAGAAATTACTCGAACCCATGTGCTTAGTAGTTTCATCCCATGGTAATTCGGCCCCATTGCTCTTGTAACCATGGCAGCACAGGGCATCTTGGAGAACACAGGATGGGGTTGTCAGCTTATATTATCGTAGCTAGGAAGTAGAGAGCAAGAGAGAAAGGCACAGGGGCCAGATAAACTTTTCAGGAGCACATCCCAAGGCCCTAGCTCCCCTTCCTACACCCTCTCATGTAAAGATCCACTGCTTCCCAGCAGCAGGAAATCCTCACCATGCTCTTAGCACACGGGCCTTTACTTTTTTTCTACTGTGGCTTTTGTCTGAAGTTTACATTGATTGTTAATTCTGCACCATATTAAAAATGTCCCCGCATCACCGAGACAGTAGATGAGAAATAGTGACTCCTTTTCAAAATCCAGTGCCCCCTAAATAGAAACAGCTCAATTAGCTTAAATGCATTCTGGGCATTCATATGCCTTGGGTATGTCAAGGATAACATAAGAGACCAGCAAGCACAGAGTGCAGAAGTGCCTCTGCCCCCCTTTCTCCCTGCTCATTCCTCTCTCTGGTTCTTGCATTTGATTGCTGGGCATGTGAATAGTAGCAGAGAGTAAAAGCAACCTCCTCTGGGCATCAAATCTTCTCCAAGATTGATGTAAAATCATAATAGAAATGGAACTATATTGCCTTAAAATAAATACACATTCTATATTGACACCTCATTTTTTAAATCTAGGCTTCTTGTTGATTTATCCTAAAAGCCTTTCAGATCTCTAGAGTAAAAAAAAATCTACAGTTAAAGCATTTACCCAAAGTTAGCCCTACTTACAAAATATATCATCAAGCACTGGTCAAGTTTGAGTCTTTTGATACTAAATGCGAAATTTCCAGACTGGTAGATTGACGGAAGGGTACATGGTTAGGTGGATGGATGGGTATATATAAATATAGATGTATAGATGGATGATGGATGGATGACTACCTGCTTATTCACATCTGCACTATTGAAACATTATCAAAGAGAAAAACATACAACATGATTTGTGAGCATGTTTCTCCAAACATATTGTTTCTTTGTTTAAGAAGTCTGACTCCCCAATTACTTTTCATTTTAAAAAATGAAGTGCCAGGTTGAAGATTCTGTGTTCTAGTCTGACAGGACGTTACATGAAATACTTTCCCACTAGCTATTTACAAAGCTATCCAGCCTATGGCTGTCCATCACAACCTTTTGCCCCTTTTATGCCAAGGTAACAAGCCAGTGTTTAACAAGGTGCTCAGTTCCTAGTATGATCTCATCATCTTGTGCATCTATGAAGGAGGAAAGCCAGCGAACCAACCCCATGAAAAGACATTTGCTAACTGCCCACTAGCAATTGTTGAGCGATAACACATGCAGTTCCCCACATGTTTATGCAGAGTCTCAGATTTATCTGACAGTTTTACACCCTCAGGCATGATACACAGTAATTAAAATTAAAAATGTTTTGACAGCCTAAACAAATGGCTATATAAATTAGAAAGCTGTAAAAAGCCACGGTAGCCAAAAATAAAGATATATAGATAAATCATAAAATTATAAACAAGGAGAATGTTTTAATACAGGCTTGTTTATATCCAGACTCAGAAATACAGACTAACTTTGGCCTGAAGGAAGATGGTGGTGAAAAGAAATTGTGCAAACTAGAAAAACCATTCTTTCTTGCTTAGCAATCCCCACCCCCACCCCAAGCCCCTATCTGTTCTCTGGTACTAGAGAAAGGGGGAGGAAAAAAAAAACATTAAGGATATCCAACTCCTTCTAAATCTATAATTGGCTGTAGAATTTCCAAATTTTAAAAAGCACCCAAATCAGTTGCCTGAAATCTTTTGCTATTAACCTTCTCAAATGTGTAGAATGATGTGAGCTACAGAAAAGTTGGCTCGACGTTACATTTCTCGAATGCATGGCATGGAATCTGTGTTTATGAAATGAGCCAAGTATATGATCTACATGTGCACATAATTCCTTTCAACTAAATGCACGCAACTCTAAAGAGTCATTTTTCACTCCTGCCTAACCAGGCTAAGTGACCAAAGAAACGAGTGTACTGGGGGCCCTTGATGTTCCTCCGCTTCTGTCAAAGCAGTCGGCTTGCTACCGCTGCCGCCATGCACTGAAGTGTTAAAGCATTCAAAGAAAAGGATAAAGTAATTGGATAGAACCAATGGGGTTTTCTGTCCCTAGAAAGGCTGGCTGGCTAGAAAGCTGCCATAGCATGTGGATCCCCTTTATTCTAACTTTCACAGCAGTCATGTTCTTGGCAGATTTCCTAAAAGCCACATCATTATCCTTTATCACGCCCATGGATTAAGAATAGAGAAAACATTTGAGTTTGTGTAGTAGCATTCTAGAACTTTCTCTCACAGACCTCTTGTCCTCTGTCTCTGTCCTCCAGGCTTATCTTCTTGATGTTCTGCTGGCAGAACCTTGTCAGAAGTCTGGAGCCAATCTTCCCCTGAGACTCACCTTGCAAGGAGGTACCCAACCTCTCCTTGGGTTGTCACCACTCTCTAACATATAGAGCCCTGCATAACTTTGCACCATCTAACAGAAAGGGATGGAGTGTTGGAGCCTTTTTAAAAAAAAATTAGTAGTATCATAAAATAATACTTTTGGCAAATATTCGTGATTTGGAATGTCTACATTTGAGTTTTCCTGGTTTCTGATAAAGGGACAATTTGGCAGCACAGCTTGTTCATCTAGCTTTGAACAATAAACATAAGTAAGAAACAAAAATAAACAGCAAATAGACAAGCAAAACTCCCAAACACAGAAGGTTTGGGCCTGATGCGACAAGGGAGTCATCCAGGTGAATACAAATAGTTCCTAGTAGGTCAGAGCCTGAGCCAAAGGGATCAAAATCAAATTTCTGCTTGACCGAGTGAAACTGTTTCCTCCTCTGTTTTAGGTTTTGTGTCATCTGTGGCTGTAAAACATATTGACTCCAAGTTTAATAGCTTAATTCACTGCACCTTTGTCTCATAGTTTCAACTTAGTTACATAGCTGTGGATCAGGGCTCCTCACAGGTTGTGGGTAAATTACCCATTGGACTTACAACAATCTCTCAGCTCTACTAAAGTCCATAGATATTCTGGCCAGTCTTTATTCCTTGCTGATTGTTAACTGGGTTCCTCTAGTCTTTCTAGGTTGGCCTCTCTTTTTGGCCACCTGTATGTCTTTGTGGCAGAACAGTGTGGCTTCCTTCAAAACAAGACCTAAGAAAGACAGCAAAGCAGTAACCAGCATCTTTTGTGACCCATCCTCAGGTTACATATATGATCACTTCTTTATGCATGGCTACACAGACCATCCCTGAGACCATGTAGAAGTGGAGTGAATACACAAAGCCCTGTGGGCTGTGGGCTGGGGGACATTTGGAATCATCTTGAAGACTAGACACCACAGCTTTAGAAACAATAAAATGACCCAAATCTTGGCTGTGCGGTTGTGATTCAGGAAAATGAACTATAAATCCTGGTGCATTTTGCCCAGGGCTCTGCTCTTTAGCAATTTGTATTCTTTTCCAGACTCTGTCATTACCCATCTGACCCAGAGGAACAAAGTTACCTTTCTGCTCAATATTCTTTTCAGACAGGTTCTTATACTTCTGCCTCTCAGATCTTGGTAAGCAAACTGCCTATGTGTTGACTCTAGGATGCAGCTGGTAATTTGAGTACCATATGTCAGGGGTCTGGGAGATAGAGTTGAAATTAGAATTAGCAGTCTGGAGGTAAGTGTGACTCAGATTCTAATATTCTGCTCAGCAAATGTAAGGGATAGCTTAGGTAACAGATTCTATGGATTTACAACCACAGCAAAATCAGAAATCAACCACCTCAATAGTGCCATTGAGGACTGGGGAATCCGACAGAAAGTATAGTACTGCATAAAAAACATTGAGAAGCCCAGTGAATATTGGTCGGTAGTGATTAAGAGAGGAGATGTAGAGGAATGTAGAAAGTGGAGATCTGGGACATCACACTCTTACTAAAGGATGTTCCCTGATTGTCTGTGTTTGCTTTTTCTAGGAAGTACTGCCAGCCTGTCACTGATGCTGGGTCTAAGTGCAAAAGTTGTAAGGCAGCAGCTGCACGTGAGTTTATGTGATGGTTGACAACTGCAGGTGAGAACAGGCACTAGGGACTCATTCTCACTCTCAGGCATCATTTTCTGGAGATAAAAAGACCTGTATCCAAAGTTCTCAACCCCAGCTGCAGCATTATGGGGAGTAGTGGAGCCAAGAAACACATGGTTCAAGGCTACCTGAAGATTATAAGACAGAATATTTGAGGAGGATTAGAAAAAAGTGTTCTTAAATGAATTGCACCAACCTATATGTTCTGATTTCATGGACCATCATTATGACCACCCAGTTTTATGCTAGACTTGTGAGATGAGAATTTCTTTGTGGGATTTAGGTATTTAAAATGGTGGCTC